>NC_064276.1:39910688-40248188 GCF_003254725.2 Canis lupus dingo | reverse complement strand
CCCTCTATCCTGCCCGCCTCCCTCCCTCCCCGGCCAGGGGTTTTATTTCGACCTCACTGTAACCCCAGGGCATGGACAGTGCCTGGCACCTGGATGGTGCTCACGAAAGACATTTTGATTACATTATTGCTTTTCTTCTCAGGGAAGGCGTCCGTCCCTTAGGTTGCTGCCTTCCTTTAGCTCCCTGCTGGTGTATCTAGAATTAGTACCGTCCTGAGAGCACCTACTCTATCTCCGCAGGGGGAAGACTGCGGATGACTTAGGGAAGCTCGCCTTCTCTTTCTCTGGTGCTCAGTACGTTTTTGCTCCTCGTGGTGATAATTGGCTTGTCACTGCCTGCTGTTTGTAGTAGAATAATAGGTAGAAAATAATAACTAGACCTAACTCCTTTCGGCCTGGCGTTTTAACCTGCTGTCATGCTATCTTCAAGTGTCCAGACTGTTTTAGAATCTTGCCAGCGCTTGATGGTACTTGACTGTTGCCCATCGGCAAAACAGTTCCTGTTTTAGCAGCTTCTTAGCTCACGAACCTGATATTTTCTCTTTTAACAGAATCTCTGCTAGTGTTTTTGCTAATTACTAAGACATTTCTAAGTTCCGCTTGTCATTTATTTGCCATCGGGAGAATTGTGGAAAGCGAAATCCCGACATTATGCACTAGAAATGCACTGTAGAAAGGGGCAGTTTTGTAAAAGTAGTAATTAAGAACTACGTACGTCTCTGGAGCTAGACCTGCTCAGGTCTCATCTTACTCGGTTACATTGTGACTTTTCGTCAAGTTGTTTAAATTCTCTTCGTCTAAGTTTCCTCATCTGGATACTGGAGATAACCGTTCCTACCCTGTGGGATTGTTGTAGAGATGAAATGAGTCCGTCTATTCCAAACACTTCTAACAGTTCCAGAAACATCATGATACCGAATAATTGTTAGCTCTGATTGTTCATACGATGGCACCATAATTATTAACAGCCCACGTTTGTAAGAAAAGAACTTACTGGCATTTATACCTGGCATATAATACAATATTGAAATCCATGCAACTTATTTGCAGAAGAAAACAACTTTAATTATCTTAATGAAACTATATTTGTCTAATGCTGGTCAACTCTTTTGCAAATTATCCTTGAACAGAGAGAGAGATAACAGGTAGTCAACAATTCACTTCAAGTAATAATCTCACTTTATTTTCCATATTTGGGAGATAACCATTCACTTTATTCTTGTAAAAAAAAACCCCAAAACTATGACATTTAAAAACCACAAAATATGACCCGCTTTCCAAAGACTTTGAATTTGTTTTTCCATCCTCTATTTTACATATCTTTTAAAAGTTTATAAAACCTAACAAAGAGGTGTTTTGTACAATTTCAATGAGTTGTGAAGTTATTCTTTGTTGTATTTTTTTTCTTTGTTGGTTTTAGCCTGTAAACGGACAAACCTAATGATCAGCAAATTAAGAAACATGCAAACAGAACCAGAAAAGAAAACCAATTGCAAAAAGGAAAGGTGATATGACAAATAAATTTTCTAATATAAGTCAAATGAAAAGCATAAATGTATTGGAAATAAATCACATTAAAACTAAACATTTGTTTTAAAATACATTGTTGGGATCCCTGGGTGGATCAGCGGTTTAGCGCCTGCCTTCCGCCCGGGGCATGATCCTGGAGGCCCAGGATCAAGTCCCACGTTGGGCTCCCTGCATGGAGCCTGCTTCTCCCTCTGCCTGTGTCTCTGCCTCTCTCTCTCTGTGTGTGTCTCTCATGAATAAATAAATAAAATCTTAAAAATAAATAAATAAAATACATTGTTTTTACCCTTCCATGATACCTCTCTTAAAGATTATTGGTGCCTTTTTAAAAATTTATTTCAATCTGACTTTCTGTATTTAGCACTTACAGCAGAAAAGACTTTCTATGAGTAGCTTTTTAAAAAAGACACTTTGAAAACTTCAAGGCAACTTTTATTTTTTCCTAATTTACTTTACATTTATTCTTTCCTTTGAAATTTAGTGAACCACTCCTACTGAATTTTGGAAGCCTTCTTTTTTTTTTTTTTTTTTTTTTTTAAATCAAAGGCAACCTGTTTGCTAAGAGTCAATGCACAACAACATCTGTGTAGGAATTTTAATTCAGTAGCTACATCAGTTTATAATGGAAACATCAATGTAACACAAAGAATAGTGGAAGGGTAGACATTGCTGATTATGGTAATGCTACAAACTCACTTGCTCCAAATGAAGATCATTTCATTTCCCATCTTTTTACTACTTGAAATAAAAAGTATTTACATTTCTTTCCAAAGAAACATCATTCAACACGCATCTGAGTACAATTGAGTGCTGCGAATTGGTGAAGGCTTGTTTTGTTCATGCTCATGATCTGCACAGTGGAAACTGTTCTATCAATAAAGATTCTCTCATCGTGAAATCCCTTCAAATAGTTATCACTACCTGACACTTTCATTAAAAATGCTAGTGATGGTAAATGTATGTGTTGAAACTATTGTTGCTACTCAGCTACATAAACTTTATCAATATTTTTCTTTTTTAAAATGTCTTATAAACAAACTATCTGAATAGTTTCCTTTTTAAAAAATGTTGTCCAATACCCAGCCTCTCCAAGAGTATGGAGTACTTCATTGAGAAATTATTCAATGTATGTCAATCATAATTCTGAGCCACTGAAAAAGGACATTAGCGCAAATCACGTTCCCTCATCTACCTGCATCCCCCATGTCCCAAGAAATCAGTCTGGTCTATGAGGAGCAAGATAGGTAAGCTTTGACCCAAGCAGAAAATCCTAAATAAATCAAGTCCCATATATCTAACTTCTCTTTGTAATTTGGGCAGAGGAGAATGGAATTGATGTAAGAGATTTGATTCACGTCTGCATTGTACTTACACTATTTATTGTTTGCTACTCTTTGACTACTTATACAGTGGAGGCAGCCCTAACGACCAATGTTCCCATAGGCAGTTGACATATTTGATGGCATTTGAGCTAAAACACAACATAAATAAAACCAGGGTGGCTTGTACTATATTAAAACCATAGAGAGGGGGAGAAAAATCAATGTTTTCCTGTATAGAAGAGGATGAAACTCACGAAGAAAAGAACTAGTTTTATCCAACTTTGAGTAAAGGCAACCGAAAGACTACTTTTATAGAGAAAGATGTAGAAAATAGATATTTTTATACGTAGTGAGAGTTTGGAGTGCCAACTCTATAAACCACCGAGTTACCCTGATTTCGGAGGACAACGGTTAGGTTATGGAAGGCTAATGCTGATCTGATGAGTGCATGGTACAGTAATGGAAGGAAACAAAGATCAGTGTTAAAACAACCACAGAATCCCGGAGGAGCACACACAGATCCATACAGTGTACCTCGTGCACCATCGCCCTCTGTAGGAATCCTGGAAGAAGGTGAAGCTGATTCTTCTGAGAAGTCTCCCACTCTCCCATCAGACTGTAAATTATCATAGTCAAAGACAATACCAAACTGTTCCTTTCTGGGAAATGAAAGGCCTTTGACATACTAGCTATTCCCCTGAATAATGAAATGAATGAAGTTTTCTTTGAAATCGTAATTTCTTTGAAGTTATTTCCCCAAATTGGGCATGGGTCAAGATCTTTTTGCCTCAGAGGATACCGAGTATGCTCACAACTAGATGCATAGGGTTGGGCTGACCCGGAGCCATCTAGCTAGTCAGTCTCAGGCACCCCCTTGCCTGGTGGTTGGAGGTCCAGGGCAAATGGCCATGTTCTTCCCCAGCCCATGCAACTCCAAGATGAAAGGCTCACACGTAGAGTTTCCAGCAAGCAACGTGAATTTCTGAATTATAGCTTCTTTCCTTAGGTACAATCAGTAAATTGATTAGTAAGTGGACTCAGAGGTGTTTGGCTTCCTGACGGGGCTGCCCTCCCCCATTGTTACGCCTGTTCTGTGTGGCGATGGATATGGCGGGGGGGTCCCTGACGAAACACATTACACACGGCTTCTGAGGGTGCAACGGAAGCATTTACATAAGCAGAGGCTCCTTCTCTGCTTCACGCCCTCTTGCAGGTTTTCATGCCCATTAGCCATCTACGCTGCCGACACTTGGGCCCCTGTGTAGACATTAAAGTAAGTTCATCTTCAAGGGCAGAAGTATATCTCAGGAGATTCGTTTCAGATAGAGTGTTTGAATGACATTAAGTGAACCAAGCAAATATAAGATGCTAATGAAGTAGGTGTAGTCAGATTCTACACTTGATGAGAACAAACAAACCGTCTGATGAAGTATAACTGCAACACCTAATATGTTTCTCATTACATTATTTTGGAAAAAATACAATTGTGTCTTGAAATAAGTTGAGTTTTTTTTTTTTTATAAGTTGAATTTTTAAGTATATTTTAAAAGTTTTCTTTTTGTTACTGTTTCCAAAATAAGAAGTCTATTGGGAACAAATTTGATTGTTCTGTATAGATTAATTATTAAGACTCCTTTATTTTCATTCACACTAGTATTTCAAAGAAGCCATAGACTACAGCATCTTTTTTATTAGACTACTACTAATAATAGTCCACATAATAAATTTTAAAGGACTCCATGTGTTCCATACAAAATATTTAATATTCACAGCAATCATATGAAATAAAGTGCTTTTCTCCCTTTTACAGGTGAGAAAAGTGAAATTTAAAAAAGTTATGTCCCCATTGGCACATAGTTGTAGAGGGCAAAGTAATTTCCAACTTGAATATAACTCCTCTATAATTTTATTTAAAAGCTTTTTTTCCTTCTTTTTTATTCTTTTTCTTTTCTTTTCTTTTCTCTCTCTCTCTTTCTTCTTCTTCTTCTTCTTCTTCTTCTTCTTCTTCTTCTTCTTCTTCTTCTTCTTCTTTCTTCATTTTACTTTACCATTTTTAAGGCTTTGTGCAAAGCAAAGAGACAGCAGAACAGAGTACAAGACGGTATTTACCACGGTGGCACTTACAGCCAAGTTTTTGTGTTTGCAAAAGAGCATGAGCTTGTGAGGGAGAAGGAGAAATGTACAAACAGTTCTAATGCAATGTGATAAAAGCTGAATGTGGTGGTAATTTCAAAATGTACAGCATTACAAAATTGATAGCAAATATTACTCTGGGAGAGTGTCAGGGAGCCCTCAGAAGGGAGGCAATTTATGATTCAAGTTGGGAAGGAAAAGTGGATTAGGTATTAGTCAAGTAGAAACAGCAAAAAAGGCATTTTGGGCATAAACAAAAGATGTGAAGTGAAAGGAGCTAATAAGTATTCTTGAGCAGCCGGATTGTTTGTGTGTGGTTCCTTGTAACCACCAACTGAGTGGCACTATAAAGCTAAAAGCCATCAAGAGCCTCAGAGGCTTTGCATGTCATAGTAAAGTGTTTGGATTTTCTTTTTGGTCAATAGGGAACCATTAAAAGTGTTGAAATTCATTCTGAGCTTGAAATTCCTTCCCCAAAACTAAGTGTAGCAATATTAGTCTTGATGCAACCTTGAATTTTGAGTCAATAAAGGACTTTAACAATCCAAGTGTGCTGGGGGTGGAAAAAGTAACACAACTGGTTTGCTGAGAAAGGGCAACCCACAATCTCAGTACATGGTGTGGAATCCAAAAAAGATGGATGCAGATTTTCAGGGTGATGATTCAATAAAGGTATTATTACAAACATAATACACACACAGGGCTTCCCACTCCATATCCTTTATTTGAGAATCACTTGTATACAAAAGAACAATGAAGTATGACATTCTGGAGGGGGGAAAATACTCTTTCTTTCTTTCTTTCTTTCTTTCTTTCTTTCTTTCTTTCTTTCTTTCTCTTTCTTTCTTTCTTTCTTCTTCTTTCTCTTTCTCTTCTTTCTTTCTTCTTTCTTTCTTCTTTCTTTCTTTTCTTTCTTCTCTTTCTTCTTTCTTCTCTTTCTTTCTTTCTTTCTTTCTTTCTTTCTTTCTTTCTTTCTTCTTTCTTTCTCTTTCTTTCTCTCCTTTCTTTCTTTCTTTCTTTCTTTCTTTCTTTCTTTCTTTCTTTCTTTTCTTTCTTTTCTTTCTTCTTTCTCTTTTCAGTGTTGGCATTGTCATCACAAAAACACACAACCACAAGCCAGAAAGAAATGTTAAGGACAGCTAGGGGTCTAACATGTTTTTAAATTTAGCCCGTAAACTCTTGAAACCCCATTCCTAAGGCTTTCCTCTATTGGACCTTTTCTCTCTCTCTCCAGCTTCCTCCTGGTGACTGACAATACTTCTGGACCACTCCTAAGAGGTTGTTAGAAGAAGGAGATTTAAGCAAAATAAGAAATATCACTAAGGCAGATGTCTGGTTTCTACAAACAGGAAAGAATTTCAAAGATAGCCATGAAGGGGATAATTTTAGGATATCAGTGCTTAAAAAAGCACTTACAAAGGAAATACAGCATGATAAAGATGTTGAATTTTATTTAAAAGATTATGCACACATGCACAAACACAGAGCATAGGTCATCAGTAGGAGGGACCCAAGGGGAAAAACATATGAAACAGCTGAAACTTTTTATGCTTTTATAAAACTCCTGTCTTGAAAAAAAAAAAAAAAGAAAAAAACTTCAACTGTAATCATACGGGGGGAGAGGGGGGAGGTAGTTAGTCCATGAAGGGATGGTAAGAGCCAAATAAGAAAAGTTGACAATATAGTTCATGTGTAGTTTGAAAAGCAGGGTGGATTCAATCAAGCTCAGAGGACTGATACTTGTGGAATTTTTAAGGAATTAAAAAGTGTAGTAGATCAGTGTGTCCATTATCTTTGAGAATATTAGGGAAAAGGGAAGGGCCCAGATTGCTGTAAAGAGGAAATAGAATGCTTTTCTTGAAAAGGGGTGGGAAATGTGTAGAGGGGAGGATGACCATGATAATTATATGTTCTTCAGATTGTCTTCAGCAGGACACCAGAAATAATTTGCAATTATCTATCTGAGTCACCCCGAATGATGGAAGTCTCCGAGCGTTAAACAACCGAAGGTCAATACATGAAGTATTTCTGCATCCTCTTTAGAAGCCTTCTTGCACGCTGCAACACCAAGCTCACTGTTAGGAGGGTACACCATCCCCGAGGTATTAAGTCCACGGAAGGAATGAGGCAGCTGTAGATGGAACCCCTTTGAGGCTTCCTTAGGCATTCAGTGGTTTGGGAGAGTGGGAGGTAGAGCACAGTAGTTCGGGGGTGAGACAAGATCAGAGCTGGAGGTGGATACCAGCCTTCCCAGGTACTACCTGAGTACCCTTGGGGGAAGCTCTCTTATGCTCCACTACACATGTCCATGAAATGGGTACCCTAGCACTTATCTCATGGGCGGTTGTTGAGGATAAATGAGATCCAGGAATTCCCTTGGAAAAACCTATATACAATGTGATGGATATTTTACAACCTTTTTTTTTTTTTTTTTTTTGGTATTTTACAGTCTCTCAGAAAATTTAGATGCAGATTGAATCAATGAATTTGACAATTTTTTAATGTTTATGTACACATTGGTAATTACATTATCAAAGACACAGAAAGGTTCCATTATGTTTATGATTTTTGTCAGTTTATTTTTCTATATATCATTTAAAGAATAGACTATTTTTTAGGGCAGTTTTAGGTTTACAGAAAATATTTTGTTAGTTTTCAGCAGTGGATTTCTATCCTTTTGGTTTAATTGACTTGGAGTAAGTACAAATGAGCATGTAACTCTTTATCAATTGAAGTCTTGTGACTGGAAAGGTAATTACTTTATCAATTATACACATGTCTATATGTACATACTGGTGGAGGAACCCTTCATTTTAAAAAAACTATGTGAGGGACACCTGGGTGGCTCAGTGGTTGAGCATCTGCCTTTGGCTCAGGTCATGATCCCGGGGTCCTGGGATTGAGTCCTGCATCGGGCTCCCTGAATGGAGCCTCCTTCTCCCTCGGCCTGTGTCCCTGCCTCTCTCTGTGTCTCTCATGAATAAATAAAGAAAATCTTAAAATAAAATAAAAAATAGAATAAAATAAAATAAAATAACTGTGAAAACAGACCTTTTATACTTATTCTTCACATTGCTGATTTAAAAAAAAAAGTTGTATTTGATTAAATTTCAGATTTTCTAGTAGTAAATTGGATTATAAGTTCAATTTTCCTTGAACTATTAAGCCAATATTACTACCTACTTTGTAGAAGACTTTCTTTAAAAAGTGGCCACATAGCAAACCACTTATTGATCTCTATCTTGGATAAAGTTCTTTGTCTTTGCTGATTCTGACAAAAAATTTTGAATCCTGTTGGCTAAAAACTTGAAAAATACAAAGCACTTTCTAAGGGCCTCTGGACATACTGTTATGATGTATAACAACAGTCTAGAAATGCTGCCCTACACCGTACTGTACCTTGCGTCCCACCTTGTCCCATGCCGCGCCCTACCATTACCGTGCTTTATCTCTCTGTACCATATTCCCATTATTTGTAACATCATTACACAAGTATGAGATGAATTCATTAGTGGGCTGAATTAGAGTAATTTTTTTCAACAAAATAATATATATATTTTTTATTTCCTTGTGTATGTATTTTTCTTTAGAACCATGTGATTTGGTTTCGCAATTCCTTAGCCAATGATTTATCGCTGTTTAGGTCACTGAAACAGAATGCAGATGTATTAAGAGCATTCCGTTTCATTGTCATGGAGGCATAGTTCCGCTGTAACGATGTAGCCAGATCGTTGTGTCTATCTAGTCAAAGGTGAGTCCTGTTCAAGTACAATTGTGTCGATTAATAAAGATGTCATACCAATCTTAAGTGCTTTGTATATTGGTCATGATGAGCGCTATTGAAGCTTAACTCACAAGAGCCTCTTCCACGACTCCCAGTGTGACTCCTCAACCAATGTCCCACCTCACAAAGCACATATTTATAGCATTGGCCTTATCCTCATGTGCTAAATATCTGAGTGTTGTGCCTCTAGGGTCACAAGATCATGTAGTCCTGAAAGAAAATTCAAGATGAGATCTTTGGGATTTAGGAGAATAGATCATCAGGAAAGAGAACAGGCTTTGAGAGACATAAATAGGAACAACTGAATACCTCAAGATCATCATAAATCATAGAATAAAGAGGAGAAAACATGAGGAAAAAAATGTTACTAGTTGCAATTTAAGCCAGTTTACAGGATCCTGAGATGTATAGTGTAGAGAACTCTTTTTTTTTGTCATCTGAGAAAGGATTTTCTACCCTTTGAAGTCTCAGGATATCACTTAGACGTTGATAGGAATATGTAAAGTTCAGCTGGAGTTCCATTCTGAGATAGCCCGGTTGTTACGGTTGTGAGCCCTTGTATTAGGGCCTCCTGTTTGTTTCCATTATGGAGAAACTCTAGCTGTGTGCTCCAGATCTACTGATCTCTCATAGACATGGCATAGTTATTTCGGTTGCTTTGTTAATCGTGTTTGCTCCATTCTATCATTTTACTTCCTCTGTGTGATTCATTGAATCCAAAATAAGTAAAATCACGAAGTAGTTACATAGACATATCCTGTCTAAAAACACATAGATAAACATATAGAAAATATAGATCTATCTTTGTTAGCTAGCTAAATGAGTTTCTGAAGATATTATTTTGGCCTGTGTGTTAATTTGGACTTTCAGAGAAGCAGAGCTCAAGATGGAATTAGACCCACAAGAGATTTATTAGGGAAAAGGCTTATGAAAGATAAAGGGCAAGGGGGAGTGGAGTAGGGGTAGGAAGAGAGAAACAGACCATGATGTGGATCTGACCATTGTAAAAGGAAAGGACGAGGAGGGAAGGCATGGGTAGGAAAAGTGCCGAGACTTTTCTATGAAAATTGCAACCAAGATGATGGGGCATCTCCCAACCAATTTCTCCCCATAGAATAGTCCTGTCAGGGCAGGAATGGGCCTGTGCCCAAAGGAAACCTGACCTTGGTGCACACATGGGGGTAGGTCCAGAGGAGAGCCGCGGCCATCAGAAACCATGTCCCTGCAGCAGCAGGTCTGAGCAGTGCATTTTCATGGCCCTCTGGCCCTGGGACACAGTGGGATGTGGAGGGAAGTAGGTGGGACTTGGAATTACATCCCGGCGCCGCCATTTGCAGTTCCCTGACTTCAGACAGCATTTGTTGACCATTCTGTAAAATGGGGAAATTAGTTCATACTCCATTTCTTGTAACAGTTAAACATATGATGGTGGAGGGAAGAGAGGGGATGGAGAGAGAGAGAGAGAGAGTTTTGCAGACCTGAATATAAATAAATTTAGGAGCCGTTAAGAGCCAGACCACTTGGATGGGACTCTTGGGCCCACTCTTCCTCTAAGTTTCCTGAACTTGTTTGTTTCTAAATCGTTGTGCTCCATTTCCTTTTCTGTTACTTGGAGATGATAAAATGATTGTGAGGACCGAATGGATTAATATTATATAAAAGGACTAGAGCCGTTTCTGGCACTTGGTAAGTGCTGTATATGTGAACTTTTAATGCTGTTGTTACTTTGACTACATGTATTTAAATGCCTGTCTGGATTTTCTCATTTTATGATTTTGACTTATTTTTACTCCAAGCATTACGTTGACTTCCTTTTACTGCTTTCCAGATTCTTTTCTTATCTGTGAGGATTTTCTTCGTATAGATTTATTGAGATTCACTTTAAAGGAGAGGGTGCCCTGAGCTAGTGGTCAGCTGGAACAGAAGCATCGCTCAGGGGTCATCGTCCCTTTATACTCTGGCCTCATCAGATGATCCAAGTATAGGAATAGAAGATCATCCCCTCTTGTTCTCTCAGCTTTGTTCTTCAGGAAATTGGCTTAGCGAGGGATGTGACAGGCTAGCAATGTGAAACTTTAACAGAGGACCACCAAGCTACTTAACTGGAGTGATTTCATGCTTCAAAACTCACATCCAAGTTGATTTCTCAAACATCCATTCCTCTTTTACCTTGGTGTAAACGTTCAGTGATTTTGAGCTGGTCAGAAGGGAATGGAATTTAGATTGGATAAAATTTATAATAAAATGTGATAAAACAACAACAGTGGATTTTCTTTTCTTCTTCCAAGGAACTGACTTCAGAGGAGTTTTGTTTTGTTTTTAAATAAAAATGTCAATTATCTCCGCGCTTTCCACCCATCTTGGGGAAGTTAGTTATCATGTTTATCTTCGAAGAGGTGATTAGTTTTAGAAGACCACACGTCAAGCCCTCAGGACCATGTGGAATGTAGCATTCTGGTCTGGAGGGTAATGACTTGGAGCCATATCTCATTCCCCTTTTTCACTCAGCTACGGCAAGACTTTGGGATCTACGGGATGGGACGGCACCCTGGAGCACAGCTTGCAGACTTCAGTGACATTGAGCTCATAACTGGCTCAGCTGGCATCTCAGGCGGGGAGTATATGAGCCAGGCTCAGATGCAGCTGATGATTTGATGTCCAGATGTGAGGAGGGAAGGGGGTTCAAAGCATCAGCAACAGCTGATTATAAAGGCGAACAATAGCAAGAGAGAGAAATTAAAGAGAAACACAGCAAGATGACAAGGCGAGTTGGAGGGGGGAGTGTCATTCATCTCTTCTGAAAGCCCCCACAGCAGAAAGATGGATTAATGCTGTCGGAGCTGTTACCCATTCCATCAGCTTTATTATATGGTGGAAAGCTCCCCGTCACTTTCTTGGCTGCATGCGGTGGTACAATCCTGGCTCCTTTTCCCCAGTGCATTACAAACGTTTTCTAGGTTTTCTTCTTAAAGCAGCTTTTATATTTGTTTCAATCACAGGTAGATCCATCATATGCATTTAATTTAAAAAGTCATAACAAGCAGAATTTTTGTTGGACATAAAGAGCTCATAAAACAAATGCTACTATTTATCAAGTCTAATGGATTTTTGTAAAGGTCTTATAGGAATAAAGAATAAAAATCCAATGATGGTCTTACAATGAATATTCGATACTTTATTGCCTATTTATGGGGTAATCTTTTTGCCTTCCCACAATATAGGGCCCTTCAAAAAGACTTAATTTGTGGTCATGTGGTTTACTTGCCAGGAGATGGCAATAGTGATCTGTTTCCATGTTTAACCTTAACAAAGGCTCTCATTCCACCGAAATTAAACTGAGTACCAAAATGATTGGGATTTCCAATCCTGTTTTCCAATGCAAAATTACCCATTTTGAATTCTTGAATTATTAAGTTGTTTCTAATCATGTACAGCCAGATTTTTTACCAAAGGCGTTGTCATGACAGCTTTCTGAAGACCCCCAAACAATCATTTTGTTCTCCTAGAAGCAATAACATAATTCTGGAAAAGAAGAAAAAAAAAAAAAAAAGAATCTACACATACAAATAGAAATTTAACAAAAGCCACGGGGAATGAATTAAAATGGGAATTTGATAAGATCATGATGATGCATGCTTAGACAAGAATCACGGAATCTTTAAGTAAGGGATCAGATCAATATCTTTGGATTTACTTGATAGGCCCTTAAGCACTTTGAATGGGATCAGGCCAACTTTGCTCCATCAGGGTTGTAAGTGACTATCACTGCTCAGCCTGAGAAAGGCTAAAACCACAACCACACAGCCCTTTCCACCTGTGGCATACACATTTTCTTTTATTTGACATCGAGAGCTACAAAACTCTACATTTTTCCTTCATTTCAGCTCCTAGGAAGCTCAAATATTATTGTCTTTAGCAAGAGTTTTATGAAATAGTTTTCTTTTTCATCCTTTTATTATTAACCTATCTTTGCTTTTGGACTGATGGTTCAATTTTACTATATGGTACCTGCATTGTATTCCACGTTGAATCTCTTTTGGGAATACATGTGATTTAATTTCATGAATGCAATGAGACGGTGATCACTCCAGATAATCATTATAATCATTCTTTGATGGTTTGCGGTACTACCCATAAGCTACCCAACAATTTCCGTAAAGGCAACAACCACAGCGTGAAAGCCACCTTAGTCTTTTATTGCCATGTGCAAGAGGACTGCTTGCTATTTTTCAGAGAGGGTGTTGTCTTTTCTTTTTCTTTTTCTTTTTCTTTTTTTTTTTTTTTAATAAAACTATCTATATCTAGAGTAGTTTTAAGTAGAATGCTTTTCAGTTTGTTGCTTTAACATATTTTTTTCAATTAACTATATTTGAGTAATTTCACTGCAGTCTGTTGCAGGCTCATGGCGTATTGCATGGTCTGTTGCAGTGGGTTACATGTGGTTCTTGAGGGTGCAATGAGAAGGACTTTTAGCCAATCTGGAGTAGAGAAAAACATTATTTCATATGTTATATCACCAGAAAGATTGAAAGTAATAATCTGTTACAGAAAGAAACAAGTTCATTAAAGTGATGTCTATTATGACAGTTGGATCCTAGCTTTAAGAAAACAAGTATATGGAACATTAAATTTAATATTTGTGGTAAAGGGGCGCCTGGGTGGCTTAGTTGGTTAAATGTCTGACTCGATTTCAACTCAGGTCATGATCTCAGGGTCATGGGATCAAGGCCCCAGTTGGGCTTCGGTCTTCCCACTCAGCAGGGAATCTGCTGGAAAATTCTCTCTCCCTCAGCTCTTCCCTCTGCTCTCGTGCCCGTGTGCTTGCACTCTCTCAAATAAATAAATAAATCTTTAAAAAATAGTTGTGGTGAAAAATTAGTTGTGTTGTCATATGCGATGAAAACAATTTTGTTAATCATTGTTTCCACATAATGCAATTGATCATTCATATCTGCTTGACTGTGAGGGTGTGCTGACATACGATTGGATAATAAGGCAGATAATATGACTTTGGGCGTGAGTTGAATTCAGCACGATTTTCTGTGTGTTTTTAATCTTTGGCTAGACTTGCCGTCGTAACGGAAAATGAAGGCAAGCGTCTGCACACTGGTGTAGTAGATGATGTTTGTCACCTGGACCAGTGCTTGGGCTGTTTGCCCCTCGCCACTGTTTCTGTACCACGGAGGGACTGGTTCTTACAGGAGGCATTTCCCAGGCTCTCAGGTCAACAGGTTCAACTAGTAGGGGGCACCTGTGGGAATTCCGTGTGTGGGAAGGAGGAAGGAGCTGCACTGTTGACCTGTCACCTCTTTGGGCACTGGCTCTGCCTCTGACTCCCCTCTGGGTGCTTCCCTCTCCTGCCGGGCATCCTTGGCTGCTGGGCTCTGGGGCTTTCTCTCCTCCTGCACCCGTCAGCCTGGGTGTTGCAAGGGCTTCTTGCTGTCACGCAAGTCTAGGCCGCCTCACTGCCTCTTGTTTGCTTTCTCAGCCTTTCCATCACCTGTGTAACCAATTTCTTGCCTTAAATGTTCTCTGTTACAAAAACGCTGAAATGGTTTCTATTTTCCTGGTAGAGCTTGACGAAATTATAAGATTTAGCATAAAATACACTTAGCATGGAAATTTTCTCTGTATCAGTGTTATTGTAAGTCTTTTTAGTTTTTTTTACATACTTTCAAAATCAGCTTAAATTTGTTCACACTTGTATCCTGAGTAGCAGATTCTGTGACTCCTGTGTTTTCGAGTAATAGTGTATTGTACGAAGCATGAAGAAATAATGTAAAGAATAAATAAGAAGAGAGAGGAGGAGGGGAACAAAAGCAATAAGGAACTGAAAGGATACGATATTAAAAGAAAAAAAAACGAATTACAGAATTTAATTGGTTTTTGGAGAAGCTCCTCTTTCCTAAAATGTTTTACACGGAATGTTAGGAATATTAATTCTATTGTATTTTAATGTTACGTGGGGAAAAAGGTACCGCTATTGATGAATTTGGGGAAATAAAGCGTTCACCGAGATGAAATAGCTTTTTAAAAATAGCAGTACCTCGGAGAACTTAATTTACTGATGAACCTTGTGAATTTCTAGGTGACTAATCTGTTTTATTGCCTCATCCCACAGATATCATGGATCTCAAGATTCATTCATCTGTTTATTTGTTCAACAAATATTTGTCGAACTCAAGAAGCACATAGTAAGTACTGTCGTAAGGATCCGAGATACGGGAGTAAAGCGAGCAGAAAAGAAAAATCTCTGCTTAATTTCTAGTGGGAAGGGATAGACAACAAATACGTAAAAGTCAGAGGTGGTAAGTGCGATGAAAAACAGTAAGGCCGGGACAGGAGGCAGTGGTGAGGCAAAGGGAATGCCAGTGTTCAGGAGGCCAGTGCATTTTAAGACATCATAAATTTTAAAATAGCTTTGGGAGAAGAGATTTAAAAGAAAAACCAAAAAAAAAAGTCTGTTACATTCAATGCACACACACACACACACACACACACACGCATATATATTTTTAAACCGACTATAGCATACATTGATCATTGCATGCCACATTTTTTTGTTGGTTTGAGGCTAAGATTTTTCTCACACACAGCATCTAACGTTCCTTCTTCTGAATCATGTATGGTTTCCAGTTAATGTATAATATCATGGTGACATGCTGTTTTTCTCGTATTTGTGCCCTCTGTAGGACTAACCATGGAGTCCCGACTTGCATCAACGAATTCTTGGATTTTGTGCTACATTTTTTTTTTTTTAATTTCGGTACACTTTTGCTTTCATTCTCCTCCTTAATTTAATTACATATTGCTGGAAGTTAAATAGCTTCTCTTCAAAGGCAGCTAGTAACTTTTGATATGTAACCTTACAGATACCCTTCGGAACTTGTGAATCAGTCACACCAATTTTTCCTGGCTTTGAAATGCCGATGATCAGTTCTGAGATGCCTGGTTACATTTGGCCAACAGTCAATGACTGCTACTTCATAAAATACTCCTCTATCTGCAAGCTAGAGAATTTCTTTTCATAGCAATTGGGAAATCCCTTCCTTGTAGAGAAACTTGAAATTTTGAACAAAAAATATTTTTGATATCAGAACCTACTCTCATGGAAGCATCACAGGGGACCAGGGCTTTGTGGAACACAGGGAGAGAAACATCTCCACGCTGTAACCGCCCCTTGTTGGTACTTGTCTTTTTGATAATAGCCATTCTGACGAGTGTAGGGTAATATATCATTGTGGTTTTGTTTTGTATTTCCTTGATGATGAGTGATGTTGAGCATTTTTTCGTGTGCGTGTTGGTCATCTGGATGTCTTCTTTGGAAAAATGTCTATTCAGATGCTCTGCCCATTTCTTCATCAGACTGTTTGGGTTTTTGTTGTTGTTGTTGTTGTTATTTAGTTGTATGAATTGTTTATGTATTTTGGATGTTAAACTCTTACTGGCTTATTGGGTATGTAATTTGCATATATCTTCTCCCTTTCAGTAGGTTGCCTTTTTGTTTTATTGCCGGTTTCTTTCACTGTGCAGAAGCTTTTTGGTTTGATGTAGTCCCATTTACTTATTTTTGCTTTTGTTTTCCTTGCCTTTGGAGACAGATCCAAGAAAACATCATTCAGACCCATGTCAAGGAGCTTACCACCTATGTTTTCTTCTAGGGGATTTATAGTTTCCGTCTTAACACTCAAGTCTCAAATCCCTTTTGAGTTAATTTTTGTATGTGGTGTATGCTAGTGGTCCAGTTTCCTTTTTTTGCATGTAGCCAGCCAGTTTTCCCAATACCGTTTGTTAAAGAGATCTTCCTTGTCCCATAAATTACTTTGTCATAGATTAGTTGACCATACATGTGTGCCTTTATTTCTGAGCTTTCTAATCTGTTCCATTGATCTATGTAGTCGCTTTAAAAAAAATATTTATTTATTTATTTATTTATTTATTTATTTATTTATGAGAGTGTGTGCGTATGAGCAGGGTGAGAGACAGAGGGAGGGAGAGAAGCACACTATGTACTGAGTGTGGAACCTGATGCAGGGTTCAATCTCAGGACCCTGAGACCATGACTTGAGCCAAAATCAAGAGTAGATTGCTTAACCAACTGAGCCACCCAGGCACCACACATATCTTTTTTTTTTTTTTTTTTAATAATAGAATACTGTTTTGATTACTGTGGCTTTGTAGTATACAGTTGACTCTTGAACAATGTGGTGGTTAAGGGTGCTGACCTCCTGGGCAGTTGAAAATCCATGTATAACTTTTGACTCCTCCAAAATTCTACTATTAGCCAACTATTGACCAGAAGACTTACCTATAACATAAACAGTTAATTAATATATATTTTGTATGCTTCCTGTATTATATACAGTATTTTATTTAAGGATTTTATTTATTTATTTATGAGAGACACACACACACAGAGGCAGAGACACAGGCAGAGGGAGAAGCAGGCTCCATGCAGGGAGCCCGACGTGGGACTTGATCCCAGGACTCCAGGATCATGCCTGGGCCGAAGGCAGGTGCCAAACTGCTGAGCCACCCAGGGATCACCATATGGTATTCTTATAATAGAGTAAGCTAGAGAAAATAAAATGTTATTAAGAAAAATCATAAGAAAGATAAAATAACATTTACATTGCTGTACTGTATTTACTGAAAAAAAAATCCTTACGTAAGTGGGCCTGTACAGTTGAAACCAGTGTTGTTCAAGTATCAATTATAGTTTGAAATCAGGAAGTGTAATGTTTATGGCCTTGTTCTTCTCTCTCAGGACTATTTGGCCCTTCAGGGTATTTTGTAGTTCCATGCGAATTTTAGTTTGTAGACATATTTTTATGGAAAATGCTACTGGAATTTTGAGAGGGATTGGATTGAATCTGTAGATTGCTTTGCATTGTTTATGCATTTTAGCAATATTAATGATTTTAATCAATAAGTATGGTGTATCTTTCCATTTATGTGTGTCAGTCTTCAATCTCTTTCATCAGTACCTTATAGTTTTTAGTGTTCAGGTCTTTCACATCTTGGGTTAAGTTTATTCTTAGGTATTTTATTCTTTTTGATGAAATTGTAAGTGGGATTATTTTCTTGATTTCTCATTCTGACAGTCTGTATTAATGTATACAAATGCAGATTTTTAAAATGAAAATAAAATAAAATAGAGTTTAAAAAATATTTATTAGAGAGAGAGAGAGAGAGAGAGCGGGAATGGGGAAGGGACAAAAGGAGAGAGAGAGAAATTGAGAGAGATGAGAGAGAGAGAGAGAGAGAGAGAGAGACCCTCAAGCAGATCCCATGTGAGGATAGAGCCTGACAAGGGGCTCAATTCCAACCCTGAGATCATGACCTGAGCTGAAACCAAGAGTCAGATGCTTAACCAGCTTAGCCACCAAGATGCCCCAGAATAAAACAGATTTTTTAAATATGTATAGCATATTCTTAAAATTAAAAAATGACATAAATCATTATAAATATGTTCTCTTGTTTTGAAGCACTCAAAGATACTTGCAGATTTAAAAAATATTGAGTGAAATTTTATATATATATATATTTTTACCTGGTGCTCATCACCACAAATGCACTCCTTAATCCTCATCATTTATTTCGCTTATCTCCTCATCCCCCACCTCTGGTAACCATCAGTTTGTCCTTTATAAATCAGATTCTGTTTCTTGATTTGTCTCTCTCATTCTCTCTCTCTTTTGCCTTTACTTGTTTGTTTTGTTTCTTAAATTCCCCATATGAGTGAAATCATATGGTATTTGTCTTTCTCTGACTTATGTTACTTAGAATTATACTCTCTAGCTCCACCCATGTTGTTGCAAATGGAGACATTTTATTCTTTTTTGTGACTGGATAATATTCCATTGTGTGTATATATTTATATTTATATATCTCACATCTTTTTTTTTTTCACATCTTTTTAATCCATTCATCAATCCATGGACAGTTGGGCCACTTCCATATTTAAGTTTGGTACAAAATAGAATACAACTTTTTCAGAGAAATAGTTTTTTTTTTTGTATATGATTAAATCTATTCAGTCACAGTAGATCCATGACCAAATTTTCCTCTAGTTATTACTTTTTCTTTTTCAATTTTGAGAACGGGAGTAGAGGGGTTCATTTAAGTGTCACCTTTACAGGGTCTTGCAAAACGGGTAATTTCACACACAGCTAAGTTAGAAAACCTCTACTCTTCATAGCAAAAATACTCATTTAGCAACCTGTTATCATTATTCCTTGAAAACTGTTTCTCAAGGGATAGTTTTCTCCATGACTAAGAATTATTTGAATACAAGGGACCTCAAACACGTGGAGGTTAAGGACCATCCTGCTAAAAGATAAAAGGGTCAACCAGGAAATTAAGGAAGAATTTAAAAGATTCATGGAAACTAATGAGAATGAAGATACAACCGTTCAAAATCTTTGGGATGCAGCAAAAGCAGTCCTAAGGGGGAAATACATCGCAATACAAGCATCCATTCAAAAACTGGAAAGAACTCAAATACAAAAGCTAACCTTACACATAAAGGAGCTAGAGAAAAAACAGCAAATAGATCCTACACCCAAGAGAAGAAGGGAGTTAATAAAGATTCGAGCAGAACTCAACGAAATCGAGACCAGAAGAACTGTGGAACAGATCAACAGAACCAGGAGTTGGTTCTTTGAAAGAATTAATAAGATAGATAAACCATTAGCCAGCCTTATTAAAAAGAAGAGAGAGAAGACTCAAATTAATAAAATCATGAATGAGAAAGGAGAGATCACTACCAACACCAAGGAAATACAAACGATTTTAAAAACATATTATGAACAGCTATACGCCAATAAATTAGGCAATCTAGAAGAAATGGACGCATTCCTGGAAAGCCACAAACTACCAAAACTGGAACAGGAAGAAATAGAAAACCTGAACAGGCCAATAACCAGGGAGGAAATTGAAGCAGTCATCAAAAACCTCCCAAGACACAAGAGTCCAGGGCCAGATGGCTTCCCAGGGGAATTTTATCAAACGTTTAAAGAAGAAACCATACCTATTCTCCTAAAGCTGTTTGGAAAGATAGAAAGAGATGGAGTACTTCCAAATTCGTTCTATGAGGCCAGCATCACCTTAATTCCAAAACCAGACAAAGACCCCACCAAAAAGGAGAATTACAGACCAATATCCCTGATGAACATGGATGCAAAAATTCTCAACAAGATACTGGCCAATAGGATCCAACAGTACATTAAGAAAATTATTCACCATGACCAAGTAGGATTTATCCCTGGGACACAAGGCTGGTTCAACACCCGTAAAACAATCAATGTGATTCATCATATCAGCAAGAGAAAAACCAAGAACCATAGGATCCTCTCATTGGATGCAGAGAAAGCATTTGACAAAATACAGCATCCATTCCTGATCAAAACTCTTCAGAGTGTAGGGATAGAGGGAACATTCCTCGACATCTTAAAAGCCATCTATGAAAAGCCCACAGCAAATATCATTCTCAATGGGGAAGCACTGGGAGCCTTTCCCCTAAGATCAGGAACAAGACAGGGATGTCCACTCTCACCACTGCTATTCAACATAGTACTGGAAGTCCTAGCCTCAGCAATCAGACAACAAAAAGACATTAAAGGCATTCAAATTGGCAAAGAAGAAGTCAAACTCTCCCTCTTCGCCGATGACATGATACTCTACATAGAAAACCCAAAAGTCTCCACCCCAAGATTGCTAGAACTCATACAGCAATTTGGTAGCGTGGCAGGATACAAAATCAATGCCCAGAAGTCAGTGGCATTTCTATAAACTGACAATGAGACTGAAGAAAGAGAAATTAAGGAGTCAATCCCATTTACAATTGCACCCAAAAGCATAAGATACCTAGGAATAAACCTAACCAAAGAGGGAAAGGATCTATACCCTCAAAACTATAGAACACTTCTGAAAGAAATTGAGGAAGACACAAAGAGATGGAAAAATATTCCATGCTCATGGATTGGCAGAATTAATATTGTGAAAATGTCAATGTTACCCAGGGCAATATACACGTTCAATGCAATCCCTATCAAAATACCATGGACTTTCTTCAGAGAGTTAGAACAAATTATTTTAAGATTTGTGTGGAATCAGAAAAGACCCCGAATAGCCAGGGGAATTTTAAAAAAGAAAACCATATCTGGGGGCATCACAATGCCAGATTTCAGGTTGTACTACAAAGCTGTGGTCATCAAGACAGTGTGGTATTTGAATACAAGGCTGAAAAGTATACTGAACTAATTTTGTACATCATCCTTTGGTGAGAGCACATTCGATAAACTCTTTGGAGTAAGAAAAGAATAGCATATTCTTAGAATTAACAAAATGACATAAATCATTATAAATATGTTTTCTTGTTTTGAAGCACTCACAGATACTTTCAGATTTAAAAAATATTGAGTGAAATTTTATATAGCTTAATTCAAAATAATAATGAAACAATTTTACACATTTCCGAATTTATTCTTCCTTTCTAGACCTAGCTAAAAACTGTATCCTGTGATTCTTCCTCTGATCATTATAGTGTTTTTGAACACTATAGAGAAAAAAAATATTTGGTTAATTTATAGTGCATTACTTTAACATTTCTTTTATTCTCTCAAATTGATAATTACTTCACTCTACATTTCCTTTTGTGATTATTTTACAGAATTTGATTGCAAACTCCTTGAGTACAGAGATATATCATTTTGTACTGTTTTGCCTTATACCTATTTTTTTTCCGAGTATCTGTGTGGCTCTTCACCAGTTAAATATTATTTTGCAAACCTTTTCACCAAAGTATTACTGATTAAAAAGGAATAAAAAGATTATTTTTGAGGATTTGAGGGCCTAAATCGAAGCAGAGGCTAGAACTTGACATTTATTTCAAGAGTTTATAGTCTTATTTTGTCCTACAAATTTCTACACATTTTGCTTCATAATATATCCTTTTGTGTTGCTTTGTTTCAGACAAAAGTAAAATGAATGTCCTAGGAAAATATGTTCGAGCCATTGCTTAACTTTCTTTAGACTCATGCTACAGATAACAGCATTAAGTTTTGTCTTTGTTTGTTTGTTTTCCATTTTAGAATGCACAGGAAGCAAAGGGAGTTTGGACTTTTTCCTTGAGGATTCTAGGACCCCTACAGTCTTCCTTAGCTCACAGAATTCCTGCCTTTATCCTTTGGAGACTACCTTTGGCTATAGCCAACTGCATTAATTTTCTAGGACTTCCATAACAAAGTATCACAAACTAGGTAGCCTAGAACAACAGAAATTATTGTCTTATGGTTGTGGAGGCTAGAAGTCCAAAATCAAGGGGCTGGCAGGGCCATGATCACTTAAAAACCTGTGCAAGAAGCTCTAACTTGACTTTCCAGCTTTTAGTAGTCCAAGACATTCCTTAGCTCATGGCAGCATAATTTCAACCTTTTCCTCAGTCTTCACATTATTTTTCCTCTAAATATGTTCATTGCTTTGTCTAAATTTTCGCTTTTAATAAGGACATCAGTCATACTGGATTAGAGGTCCACTCTAAGGACTTTACTTTGATTTGATTATCCTGTAAAGACTCTATTTCCATTCTGAGATACTGGGGGCTAGGACTTCAATATCTCTTTGGGGGCACAATTCAATCCACCAACTAAACCACACTCTTTTTCTAGTATATCCCATGTATTTTTCCCTCCAGGTAGAGTTGCCAAATTTAATATGGAAATACAGGAACCTCAATTAAATTTGAATTTCAGATGACCAACAAATAATTTCCAGTATAGGTATGTCCTAAAGAGCCTGTGATCCATTCTTATATTCATTTTGCTGCTATTGTTTATTTGAAATCTAAATTTATCTAGGGATACTGGATTTTATCTGATAATACTATCTCCATGTCTTCGCCTCTCTTAGTTTCTTTAAACTATCTTTCAGAACTTCCAGTCTGATATTTTCTTCAAGATTTGGCTTAAATGCCACCAACTTCAATTGCTTGTTTTGTTTGTTTATGTTTTTTAGCAAGCAAAAAGCAGTATATTGAAGTGAAAGTATGCTCAAGGTAGCAGAGCAGGCAGGTTCGCAGAGGTGGAACCAGCCCTAGGTTGTTTTGGGATTGGATATTTGTTGTGTCTCTGGACCGAGAATATATGTGATGTTCAGTGGGGTGGTCTCCAATGGAGGCTGCTTCCAATCACCTGGAGAACTCCTCCCATAGGTTGGAAGGGGGAGGTTTTGACCTTATATGGTTTGTACCAGGAGCCGTGGCAGCCTTTCTCCATTGGGGAGGACTGTGCTCTGCTGGGATGGCCATCAGATTGCTTAACTTCAGCTTTGATTTATCTATCTCATTTCATTTGAGTTTTGGGACTATAGTCCTTCACCCTCGGCTCACTCAGTGTGGCACTATCAGGAGAAACCTGAGTTCTGGGAATCTCCCCTGAAGCTCCGTGGAGAAACAACTGGTCCTGAGAAGAGTGGAATGAGTGTGTCTGAGTTGCTACGGCCTTGGACCTTGATCCCTTTATCTAGAAGTAATCACTTCCTTTCCTTAACGTTGTAGAACTTTAATCTGTACTTCACCTGTGACATTAACAAGAATCTACCCTGTACTAAAATTGTTGATATATGTATCTTTTATACCCTATTCAATAGAAATTATTTGAGGGCCAGAGACTTTTATGATTCAATTTTCTATCTTATTCAGCATCTAACTTCATTTCTTGAGGTAGTAGGCATTCAGAAAAAAAGACTTTTTCTGATTTCATTGGGCTTGCTGAAATAAAACAATAGAACTGCTTAATAACCAGGAGAGATAGAAATACGTGCAAAAGAATTCCTACCTGATAGTGGAACTTTGAATCTTTAACAAAATGCTCCCTGTTTTCTCAAGTGCTGCCTCCTCAGCAAACCGCTGGTTTGACCTACACTAAAACTTCATCATCAGGCATAGACTCCCCATTTCCCTGATTTATTATAAAGGATTAAAGTGTTCACTGGTATTTACTTTTGATGATTTATGCCTAGATTATATTTATAGTCAGTGTGGAAGAAATATTGAAGGGTGTATTCATACCAACATTTTTCAGAAACAGCTTGGCTGGGTGTGGATTGGCAGCACATAATAGAAAGGAGTAGGAGAACCAGACTCGTTTTCAATAGCAATAATCTTGCACTGTACTAATAATTGCAGGATAGAGATGTTTTTTCTTCACTCTTCTAATTATTCAGCCAACCAATGGGTCATTATTCATTGAGTCAGTTAAAAAACGTGTATGTGGGCAAGAGGTGGGTAATGCCTTCAAGGCCTTTCTTATTGGTGATTTTGCAATTAAAATCCAGTGGAATTCCTTTGTATTATTCATGCCAAGGGATAGAATAAATATTCTCCTAAGATTGTGATTTAAAATCTTAATATTTTTTAAAAATGCTATTTTCCCTAAACTGGTAAGGTGTGCTATAGGAAACTGGGTTGCTTAATACTGAGAAGTATATACCATACCCCACACTTGAGAAAAAGAAAGGTTTTTTTTTCTTTCACAAATAAGTTTTGAAAATACAAGATTAAAGAAACTTCTTTGTTGCAGAGCTTCTTAGATATTTTAATATATTAATGTGTTTATGTAATAACTGGTGTAATCTCTGTGTGCTTTATCAATACTCCTTGGGAACAAAGAAATGTATGTTCATTGTATAAACATATTTTAAGGACTAAAGCTTGATTTGTAAATGTAAATCTATATGATAATTTATGTCACAATTTCTTTGTGATTGCTATCTTCTAGATGTCGACCTAGCAATTTTTTTTTCTCTCTCTCTAAAAGATGATGTGCAAGATATGTGAGTTCATGGATTAACTGGGTATGCCAGTCAGTGTTTAGCCATGGAAGCAGAAGTGCTGTGACCATTGTGGAATGAGGAATTTATTGTAGGACACTAGTTCCCACAGTGGTAGGAGAGTCACTGGGAAATGAAGGTCTGTAAGAAAGGTTAGAGGATCAAAGTCACCATCAGGCCTTCTTAACTCAAGGACACCCAGTTATTAGAGTGGAGCCACAAGGAAGAGTTGATAGAGAGGTCTATGGTTGTTTTTTTGTGGTATGGGGTCAGTGTTGGTCAGCAAGATCAGTAGATGGGAAAGGGAATTCATTAGACATGGAGTAATAGCAAGTGAGGACACTTTAGAATCTCTGGCCCTGGGGATCTCCACTTCACACATTAAACCATGGCGATGCTCAAAGTCTAAGCACAGCTGCTTTGCTTCTGCCTTCTAAATCTCTACACACTTCTGTTTTTGCCAACTCATATTATAAAATAACAAAGAAGGGAATTGTGGGAAATGAAGTTCCAGTTTAGGTAAATTAATGGAATAGAACTCCCACAGTGGGATTTGGGATGCATTTCTGAATTCCTATCAAAAAAGCGTACGTTGCATCTTGTGTTGTAGTTCTACTACTTGCCCTGCCATTAGTACTTTGTGATCTTGGGCAAGGGACTTAACACTTTTAGCTTCGGTTTCTGTATCTGCTAAATGGGGCAGGAGGGGTAGCACCTAGGTTCTCTCAATTTTAAGATTTGTAGAGAATTGTGGGCATCCTTGGTTCACCCTTGCATATAATACATTAAGGTACATTTTATAGAAGCCTAATAAAAATTATATACTCCTATTGTATTATAGATGTTCAATGAAAATTAGATATAAGTCTGGAAACATTCATTAGCCCCTGCCAGAACCAAAATAAGAACTAAGGAGATGTTGTATTTTGTAACCATGAGGATAAGCTTGGAGAAGAAGAAGAAGAAGAAGAAGAAGAAGAAGAAGAAGAAGAAGAAGAAGAAGAACGAAGAAGAAGAAAGAAGAAGAAAAGAGAAGAAGAAAGAAGAAGAAGAAGAAGAAGAAGAAGAAGAAGAAGAAGAAGAAAGAAGAAAGAAGAAGAACGAAGAAGAAGAAAGAAGAAGAAAAGAGAAGAAGAAAGAAGAAGAAGAAGAAGAAGAAGAAGAAGAAGAAGAAGAAGGAGAAGAAGAAGAAGAAAGAAGAAGAAAGAAGAAGAAGAAAGAAGAAGCAGCAGCAGCAGCAGAAGAAGCAAGAACACTATTCCATTTCACTTCAATCTAGAGCTTTTTTTTTAACATTTACTTCTCAATGTCATTTCTCCCACAAATTGTTATATGTTGCATTTTTAGAGAAGTTCTAAATAATTGGTTTTTCTTGCTTTGCAATTTCCTTAGTGTGTTATAAGAGATAAAACTTGCTTCATTGGTACCGTTAATTTCTATTTGAATTTAAATGATTCATAGAGGAAATAGTTCTGACAATACCAAAATGAGGTAGCCTTCTCCATAATTATAGAGCTTGTATATATAACGTCATTACTTTTTTAAAAAAGATTTTATTTATTCAGAGGCAGAGAGAGAGAGAGAGGGAGAGAGTGAGAGAGGCAGAGACACAGGCAGAGGGAGAAGCAGGCTCCATGCAGGGAGCCTGACGTGGGACTCGATCCCAGGTCTCCAGGATCATGCCCTGGGCTGAAGACGGTACTAAACCGCTGAGCCACCCAAACGTCATTACTTTTGTCAAACATTTATGAAGCACCTACTATATGCCAGTGAATCTACTAAAACTGACAATACAGTTGTTCGAAGAAACAGGCTAGCTTAACACACAAACATCCGCACAGATCATTTCAGGAGGAGGAGCCGGCCTCTACGATAGACTGAGGAGGGCACAGAAGAAACCCAGGAAAGGCATCTTTGGAGCGGTGGTATCTAGACAAAGGCAATTTTTTTTCCCTCTTAGTTTTGCTTGTTATAGTTTAATGAAAGGGAATTACTCTGATGGAGGGAAGAGAACATGAAAGGGAAATTTGGTCACAGGAACATTAAATGAGAGACATGGCTCATTGTTATGATATGTGCCGGATATTGGGCTGTGCACCTTATGTAATCAGAGCAAAAATCCCATGAAGTGGAACTACTATTAAGTTATTTTATGAATGTCAAACATGAGGGAGGAGGAGGCAAGAATCCAGACTGGAGTGTTAAGAAGAGCCTGGGTTCATCTAGTGAATGAGCCAGGGCTTGTTTTCTGAAGGAGGAGATATAGAAAAATGTGTAGCATAACTTTGACTAGCACATAGTCATATTTGTGTTTTTAAGCATCCTAGAAGATATCTAGAAGATAAATTTGAAATGGGTAGGGATTGTAAGAGTGGGAGCCTATTGAATTTTGTGCTAATAATCCAGGCCTACCTTAGGAGAGTGATGAAATTGATGGAGATAAAGGAATGAATCTTAAAAATATTTAGAAGGTATAGTATGATTAAAAACATTGAACTACGGGGAAATCAAATATAGCTATTCTCCTCACTCTTAAAGTAATTACAGACCTACATACCATATTACTTGTAAATTATAACTAAAACCTGATTATAGTTTCAGTCTTTTTTTTTTTCCCCTTTTAGTTTGGTTGCTTAACTAAACTAAAGCTTAGTGCTGTCAAGCTTCAGAGTAGTTGAACAGATGTAGTCAGTGTTGCAGATAGTATGAGTAGCCGATCCTCCATCCTTTGTTGCCTTCTTCATTATTAAAAAAATAATGAGGCTGCAATCCACACAGCTAAAAATAAAACATTTAGTTTCTCAGCATTTCTTGCAGTTACAGGTGGCCATGTGACATAAATCTGTCTAATGAGATATAAGTGGGAGCCTCTTGGGATTTCTGGGAAGATTTTGTTATCTTGATAAATCTACCACATTGTTTTCCTGTCTCAAATCCAGCTGCCAAGACCAGGCAGGGAGAAGCCATTTTGTAATGACGCACCAAGAATGGTAAAGCAGGGAGCCTGAAAGACACCGTTTGCGTGAACAGCTGTACCAGTGCTGAATTTCCAAGCTGAGGCCTCTTACTGTTTGAGAAAATAAATCCCTTCCCTGGTTAAAACATTGTGTTATGGTTTTTATTATATATTATTGAATGCATCCTGACTTCTTGTAATGATTGTATCACCTGCCCCAAAAGGCAACTTCAAAAGAAACGGATTCAGGGGCAGATTGGTGATACGTTATCACCCAGGTTGATCTAGTCAACTCATTCTGACATTCTCCAAGAAACTGAATATTCTTTGGGTGAAAGAGTACCACTCTGTAAAAAATGCAAACATTTGTGTTTTTCAGGAGGTGAAATCTTTCAGCATCTTTTTTTTTATTGGTAGTATCATAAGAAAGTATGAAAAGCTTTTGGCTGACTTTGTGAATTTATGTTTCACAGGAAGAAGAAAAGAGTTGAAGAAGCAGCCTGAAAAAAAGTGGCTAAAACATCCACCAGACAAGAGTGAATTCTACTACCTCGGCAGACTGTTGTCAGGAGACGAGCCAAAAGGTAATGTAGGGAATAAGAGAAAAAAGCTAGATTGCTTTTTTTTTTTTTGAAAAAAAAAAAAAAAAGTGGAAAGAATACCTTCTAAGCAAAGATACAGATGCAGTGAGACGTTGGGACACCTGCACCCCAATGTTTGTAGCAGCCACGTCCACAATAGCCAAACTGTGGAAGGAGCCTCGGTGTCCATCGACAGATGAACGGTTAAAGAAGATGTGGTCTATACACATAAATGCTTCTAATAGCTTTATTCCTAATTATTCAAACTGGAATCACCTAAGATGTCCATCAACAAGTGAATGGGAAAACAAGCTGTGGAACATGCATACAATGGAGTATTATTCAATAATAAAAAGAAATAGGTTATCAAGCCATAGAAAGATATGAGGGAAACTTAAATGCATATTGCTAAGTGAAAGAAGCCAAACTAAAAATCTACACACTGCTTGATTCCAATTATATGAGATTCCACCAAAGATAAAACTATAAACACGGTAGAAAAAAAAAAAAAAAAGAAAAAATGTGTGGTTGGCAGGGACCCAGAGAAATGAGAGAAAAGGATGACAAGGTGGCACACATGGGATTTTTTGGAGCAGTGGAACTATTCTGTATGCTACAATGTTGGATACATGACATGACGCATTTATCAAAACCCATAGAACTATATGACACAGAGAATAAAACTTACACTATAGACTTCAGTTGATAATAATGCATCAACATTGGTTCATTAATTATAACACATGTCCCATACTAATGCAAAATATTAATAATAAGAGAGATTGTGTATGGGGGTGGAGGGTATATGGAAACTCTCTACACTGCTCATTTTTTCTGTAAATCTGAAACTGCTCTATAAAAAAGGGCTCATTAATTTAAAAATCTTAATTTTAAATATTAGAACACGAATTTAGTGTTAAGTGTACCAGAAATTGTCAATAGGTCATTCTAAAAGGAAAGAAACCTACAATGACTACCTTAAACCCATGTTCTTTCATTGTATTTAGAAATAATCACAACAAATCTTGAGAGGAAAAACATATCATTCTAATTTCTATAAATACAGGCACTGAATCTTAAAAGTTCTGCAAATTGCCTAAGAACACACCATGAGCTGTGGGAGCTAGGTTCCTTCTGATGAGAAATTCCAAAGCTGTCTACACCTACCATAGTTATGCATGTGGGCTCCAGAATGAGCAGACTTTCCTTCACATCCCAGCTCTGCCATTTTCCAGGTAGGTAACCCTAGGGACATCATTTACCTCTGGAAAACTAAATCTAATTCTCAAATTAACTTAATAGTAATTATACGTCATGGGATTATTATTGGGAATAAAATGAAGTTCTTAGCCTAGAACTTGTAACATAGCAATCAATATAAAGTTATCTCCTCTCATCATCTTCTTCTTCATCATCAGCATCATCTTCAACTGTACCAGTGGCAATGGGTAAATTAATGATCTGAGGAAGTCTGTGGAAGAAAAGCAAGTACCAGTTACCAAAAGCAATGAATGAGTTTTTACCAAAAATTGGCACAGGACTAACCATCACTGACACAAGTCTGGGATCATGTTATTCTTCATCTTACTTCTTTCCTTCAGTATCTTTATGTAGATAAAGTCAGGGGGAAATAACAACAGTAAAAACAAAATGAATATACAGTGCTATTACTTAGCTATTACTTTAGAGGGAAAGCGAGTCTTAAACAGACAGCTCTAGCCTGGATTTGGATCCAAAAAGGCCCTTGTTCCTGCTTGACCCTAATGTTATGTGGATAAGTCAAAAGGTCATGTGAGGGACGCCCGGGTGGCTCAGTGGTGGGTTGCCTGCCTTTGACTCGGGTCGTGGTCCAGGAATCCGGTGTCTCCCTCTGTCTGTGTCTCTGCCTCTCTCTTGGTCTGTGTCTCTCATGAATAGTTTAAAAAAATCTTTTTTTTTTTTTAAAGGTCATGTGAAAGTATTATCATCTGCAATTTTAAAGCAGAAAATACAAGAAAAGCCTCTTCATCTTGCTACTTCCCCAAATCACAAGAGTGACTGGCAGTTTGGAGTTCTCAAAGCAATTCTAAAATAGAATTAAATTTCTAAGACATTTCAAATACTCAGAAGAGAATTCCTAATATTTAAAGCAAAGTTTGTAGAGTAATGCACCACTTAAACCCACGTTGATACATGGACAAAGGCTATATACCACAATGCCTGGCAAATCACAGGTGTGCTATCAATATTGGATAAATGAATGACTCTTTTCCACTCCTACCCGCAATAACATTGCTTTTCCCGGTATGTTTCTAGAAACAACTGCTGTTTGACCACTTCTCTGGAGAGTCTGAGGGTAACTGAAGCAAGTTTTGGAAGCATCAGTGAATGGCCACTTAATCGCTCCATGTATTTGTAGTCTCAAAATACAATCCCTAAAAGGACAGGTAAAAGATTAATGGCTCTCTTCTCTTGACCAAAGAAAGGAGATTATTTTCCTCTAACTCCTGTAGCTGCAACTTTTTGAATAAAAGTGGAGCCCAGAAAGGAGCAGAAATTGAGCCAGGCACTTTGTGTGACTGGGACTCTGTTATGGACTGAATATTTTTGTTCCCTCAAAATTCATGTTGAAGCCCTACCCACCTCCCACCAGAGTGATAGTATTTGGAGATGGGTTCTTAGAGGTGATTAGGTTTCCGATGAGGTCATGAGAATGGGGCCCCACAAACAGATTAGAGCTCTTTAAGAGTAGGAAGGGGAATCCGAGCTAGCTCCCAGTCCTCTTGCCCGCATGTGAGGGCTCAGGGAGAAGGTAGTCATCTGCAAGCCAGGGAGAGAACTACCCTCAGAACCTGATCTTGCTGGCACCCTGATCTTGGACTGCCAGCCTCAAGACCTCTGAGAAAATAGATTTCTGTTGTGTAAGCCACCTGCCCCCATTCTGTGGTGTTTTGTTATGGCAGATGGACAGATTAAGACAGGCTGTCTTTGAGCTCACAAACTCACACTTCTATGGTCAATTAGTCTATGACGAAGGAGGCAAGATATACAATGGGGGGAAGTCTCTTCAATAAGCGGTGCTGGGGAAACTGGACAGGTACATGGAAAAGAATGGAACCAGACCACTTTCTTACATCATACACAAAAATAAACTCAAAATGGATTAAAGACCTAATGTAAGACTTGAAGCCGTAAAACTCTTAGAAGAAAACATAGGCAATAATCTCTGACATTGGCTGTAGAAATACTTTTCTAGATATGTGTTTTCTGGCAAGAGAAATAAAAGCAAAATTAAACCATTGGGCCTACGCCAAACTAAAAAACTTGTACGGGAAAGGAAACCATCAACAAAAAAAATCAACCTACTGAGTGAGGAAGATATTTGAAAATGATATATCCAATAGGGGTTAATATGTAAAATATGTAAAGAACTCATACAACTCAACACTGAAAAAAGCAATCTGATTAAAAAATGTGCAGAACATCTGAAGAGACATTTTTCCACAGAGGACTTACAAATGGCCAAAAGACACATGAAAAAAGGTGTTCAACATCACTGATCGTCAGGGAAATGCAAATTAAAACCACAATGAGATATCAATCAGAATGGATAGTATCAAAAAAGGTAAGAAATAACAAGTGATGGTTAGGATGGAACCCTCCTGCACTGTTGGTGAGAATGTAAATTGGTGCAGCCTTTGTATGGAGTTTTCTTGAAAAATTAAAAATAGAATACCGTATGATCTAGTAATTCTATTTCTGAGTATTTAGTTGAACAAAACAAAACAAAAACATTAATTCAAAAAATATGTTCCCCTATGTTTATTGGAGTATAAAAGCCAAGAAACAAACTAAGTGTCCATCAGTGGATGAATGGATAAAGAAATTGTGATACACACACACACACACACACACACACACACTGGAATATTATTCAGCCATCAAAAAGACCGAAATCTTGCCATTCACAACAATGTAGACAAACCTGGAGGTATTTATGCTAATGGAGAAAGACAAATACCATATAATTTCACTTGTATCTGAATCTAAAAAAAACAAACAAACAAAAAAACAAAACAACAAAGCAAAACCGGAAACAGACTGACAAATATGGAGAACAGACTGGTAGTTGTCAGAGAGGAGGAGAGTGTGGGGATGGATGGAATAGGAGAAGGAGATCAAGAGTCTCAAAATTCCAGTTATAAAAAAATAACAAATTATAGGAATGAAAAAGTGCAGCATAGGGAATATAGTCGATAGTACTTTAATAACTTTTTATGGTGACAGATGGAAACCATGCTTATTGCGGTGAGCATTTCTCAAAGTATGTGATTGTCGGGTCACTATGTTATATTCCTGAAACTGATATAATATTGTATATTAACTGCAGTTCAATTAAAAAAAAAAAAGACTCTCTGGGCTTGGTAACAGTATGGTTGAACTGGGAGAAAGTGAAAGAAGGAAGCCCTGGGAGAAGGTACATCTTGCTTTAATTAACAACACAAATTGTATGACATCATTAGGATCCAAACTAAGATAAACAGGGGTGTCTAAAGTAATCAAAAAGAGAGGTTCTCGGGGGTCCTTGCTATCAGCCAGTTATTTTGATGCTTCAAAGCTCTTTACTTTCTTTTGAGATCAGTGTGAAGTGATACCATGCAACTTAGGTAAAAATGTCACATTTTGCCAATTTTAAGACACATTTGTTTTTATTCAGATTTTCTCATATTTGAAACTAGAATGTGCTTGACAATCAGTTGCATCTTACAACAATCAGTACTATTTTCTGCTTCTGTAATGGCTCATAAAATAGTGATAGATCTTACAATTACACCTCATAGATTCGACGAAATATGGTGTGAAGAATGTAGCTCAGTACTTTTCATTCCCTTCTCATGTGATCATTTCTTCATTCACTTATTAAATATGTATTTACTTAACCAATAGCATTCTAGCTTCCATGTGGCCTCGGTACTGAATTTAAAGATGAATCAGGACCCTGTCTGCAGAGAACTCACTGCCGAGCAAGGCTTACGTGCACACCAATTAAAATGCAAAGGGCTTGAAATAAAACAGTCACAGTGAGGATGAGAAAGATCAGATATATAAGGTGTGCTTTGGTAAAGTTTGGGTAATGGTGTGAATTTCCAAGATAGAGGATATAGAAGGAGAACAGGTTTTGGTAGGAACCTAATAAGTTTTAAATATCTTCCAAACACCCAGGAGTGGAAGTGAGGGCCTGGATTTTAAGCAAGAGCCCCGGGATAGTCATTTGGATGCGTGAGGCACTGGTGTGTTTGGCGTGGGTATGGATTACATTGCTCAGGATAGATGTGTGGAGTAAGACAAGGCCGGGGACAGAGCTCTGGGGCTACACCAGGACAGGAGGGATCGGAGAAGAAGGTAACCTGGAGGAAGTGGTCCTTAGGAAGCCACAGAGAAGAGTCACAGGAGCAAACTTTGCTATGGAGTAATCCATGAGAGGGATCTGCAGAGTCCATTAGGTGTGGAAATTCAGATGACAGGTGACATCATCATTCAAAGCAATTCTCTGCGCTAATATTTAATATTGTTTCCTTGGTTTTGATTAAGCAATCATGGAGTTTCCAAAGACCGTGTGAGGAATACATTTCCTCAGCACATTGCGGAGGAAAACTTTTGTTTTATGTGTCACACAATATGCCTTGTGTAGACTCTGTCAAGTTGAATTCCTCCAGGAATTTAATTGCAAAAATTTTTCTATCATCTGCAATACTATTGCGTTTCCTTTAATCAGTTAGTGAGGATACGTGATCCATTATTTCACTCTTCCTCTTGGCTGCCAGGAAGGTCAGAGCTAAAAGAAGTGCTCAATCATAATGACCTTCTGACCCCAGATTGTGGACAGAATAATCTCTACCCCTTTTACCATCTCTTTTCTGATCTCCTTTGCCTGTATCTTTTATGGTCTTACGTGCTTATTGAGAGGAACTTCAAATATATTTTGAAAGGGTAGGAAATATAAATTATAAATAACCAAAAATAAATAAAAACATGACCATTTATGCTGTATATTAGAATTCATTTGATTTTTCTACTGAAAGAAGGTGGAGGGCATGAGTTAGTAGTTAATATTAATGTGTAGAAATGAAGGCTTGCATTGTTGGTCTCCCTTTGCGTAATCTGTGACAACAGCTCTTTATTCAAACTATTTTAAGAATTGAGCTCATGTCATTAATGATTCAGGTGCACTAATCAAATAATAAACCCCAAATCCACATTGATTTCAATCTGTATTCAAGACACTAGGGAAAATAATCAGTGTTTGCTGAAGGAATGAGGAAAAATTGGAGAGGAAATAAACGTTATTTTTAAAACCCCTTTGGAATATATTAAATAGGGAGAAAAATTTGACAGCTATTTTAAAGGCGATTGACAGCTTCTCTTAAAAACAACATATTCCTTGCTCATATGACAATTATGCCATAATATATTTAGAGCTTTTAGTATAGGAAATGGCATGTTTCTTAATTGTCTTAAGAATGTTGCTTAAATTTGTCTTATTGGTGATTAGCAAGAAGTAGAAGTACCCTCATTTCTTCCTGAGTTCTTATGGAATAGGCCCTAGATGGCTGTAATCTGTTTCCAATGGTGCTATTAATGTCTTTATCAAAGAGCTGATGGGAGCAAAGGATGGCCTAATAATGGTAAAAGTCATAGCTACAACTTTTAGGAAATCACAGGATGCCAGGCACTGTGTAAACAATCTTACATGCATTGTTGTATTAAGTCCTTGCACCAGAGTGAATATTATCACTATTTTTCAGGTGGGGAAACTGAGGCCTAGAAAGGTCATCCAGCCTCAAGGGCCAGACTTAAGATTTAAACCCGCAATTTTAACCAGCATGTTCCATTGGCCTGGAATTTATCCTTCTCAAATGCAGTCATTCTTCAAGTTTTGTCTACTTTAAAAAATATATATTTATTAAATCCATTCTATCAATGTTTGTCACTATTCATTCCTAGTTCTTACTATCTTTGTTTTATTCCTGAACTATTGCAACAATTCTCATAATTGGGGATTCCCAACATGGTACAATGAAGAGGTCACCGTATTCTGTTCCTCAAATGGCAATGATAAAACTAGAGAATATTATCAAAAACAAGCATTCAGAGTCCTGGAAATTGACAATGATTTAAAATAGACTGTGAAGCCTTGATAAGTGGAAAAACTACTAATACTCAGGCAAAGAAAATGGGAATTCAAGGTATTGTAGCTAATTCAAGGTAGCTATATCCCTTTGAAAATAAATAGCAAAATGGCAAACATGAACCCAACCATACCACTAATTACATGAAATGTGAGTGAATTAAGCATCCAAATCAAATGCAGATATCATCAGACTGCAATAAAAAAAATGAGATCTTACTATATGATCTCCACAAGAGTCACACTGTAGATTTAGACTCAGTAAATTGAAAGTAAAGAGATGAAAAAAAGATATAATATGCAAATTGTGACCATTAAGGATCTGGAATAACTACACTCATATCAGACAAAATTGAATTTAAGACAAATATACTGCCAGAGACAAGGAGACTATTTCATAGTGATGAAGAGGTTGTCACGTGTGGTGATAGGACCCCACAAAGATGTAAAGCAAAAGATGACAGAAATGAAAGCAGAAATAGACATTTGAACAATAAGAGACTTCTATTATCTCACTCTCAAAAACTGATAAAACAAGCTAGATAGAAAGTCTGAAAACAGACAGAGGGACTTGAACAGCACGACTCAGTACCTTGACCTTATTGACATTTACCAAACGCTCCAGCCAATAAACAGTTGAATTCTTTTCAAGTGCACATGTTGAATTCTTCAGCTCAGGTACTATGTTAGGTCACAAAACCAATTTCAATAAAGTTAAAAGGATAAAATCATATCAGCTGTGTTCTCTGAATGCAGGGGGGTTGAATTAGAAAGGAATCAAGTCCTAAGCATCATTGCAAAGGGTACAAATTTAGAGTTCACTAGGTTTTACGCCTTGTTCATCCCCCTCTTATTTTGCGTGGTGATGAGTATCTCTAAAATATGTAGACTTCCACTTATGTAGGATACTGTTAATTCTCCCTTATAATATCCAGTTTGTGAATTAAAGAGGGATTGATCTAATTGTTTCAGTCATAAAATATATCCTGACGGCCTACTCTGTGCCAGGCACTGTTTTTGTGGTTGAGGATACAGTGATGAATAAGAACAAACTTCAGAAAAAAATCCCTGCCTTCACTTAATAAAGGAAGAGGGTAAAAGCAAATACAAAATTATATTTAATGTATTGATACAAAGCACTAGGGGAGCCTGGGTGGCTCAGTCGGTGAAGAATCCAACTCTTGGCTTTGGGTCAGTTCGTGACCTCAGGGTCGTGAGATTGAGCTGAGACTTGGGTTCCACTCTCGGTAGGGAGTCTGCTTGAGATTCTCTCTCTCCCTCTCCCCCAGCCCCATGCTCTCTCTAAAATAAATAAATCCTGAGTGACTCACTTGGTTAAGTGTCTGCCTTCAGCTTGGGTCATGATCATGGGGTCCTGGGATTGAGCCCCTGCATCAGACTCCCCACTCAGCCAGTAGGGAGTCTGGTTCTCCCTCTCCGTCTCCCTTGCTCATGCTCTCTCTTGCTATCTGTCTCTCTCTCTCTCTCAAATAAATAAAAATCTTTATAAAATAATAAAATAAATGATTCTTTAAAAAATATATTTAGAAAGCACTAAATATTATGGGGAAGTATTAAACAGTGCATGAAGGTAGGTAATGCTGGGAGAGTGAGGTAGGGTTGCAAATTTAGAGTCAGGAGAGTTTTTGTTGAGAAGGTGATACTTGACAAACCATGGGAGGAATGAGCCTTGTAAATTTTGGAAGAAGAGCACTCCAGGTAGAAAAAACAGTAAGTGCAACGCCGCTGGGGTGGAGGTGGGCTTCCAGGGTCAGTAAAAGAGCAGGAAGGCCATCGTATCTGGAGAAGAGTGAACAAAGGGGAGGACGGCAGAAGGTGAGGTCAGGGAGGTAAAGGGGCTGGATGGTGTGGTAAGGGATTTGCTTCACTGAGTGAACCGTGCGAGGATGGGGTGTGAACACAGGAATAACATCATCTGGCTTTTAATAGTTAATATACTGTCCCGGCTACGTGATGAAAATAGAATGTACAGGGCCAAGGAGGGTAGCAGAAAGGGAGGTTGGGAGGACTGCGACTGTCCTTGGATGCAGGGGAGGGCCTCTCCCTACTTCCAGGAGTGGGACACAGGTGCGGTTCCACCTCCCCGGCGTAGCGGGGAAAGCCAGGACCGCTGACACACTGGGCATGTGGGATGAGAAAAATAAAGAAATTAAAAATGACTCCAAGGTCATGAATGGAAACCTATTTTGTAGGTTCAGCTTAGTAATGAGAAAAGCCCCCGCTGTGGCCCGAAGCACTGTGGTGGCAGCTCTGGGCTGTGTCCTTTCTAATCCAGGCCTGCCCCGCGCTTTCCTCATTGAGGCAACTGGCTGCCTGGGGGCCGGGGTCAGCAGACCTTTCCTATAAGGGGTGAGGCAGCCACGTTCAGGCTTTGCAAACAGGCCGAAGCAAGCACACAGCCAGACGGTCTCCAGACAAACAAGTACGTCTGGCTGTGCTCCCAAAACACTTGATTTACGTAAACAAGTGGTGGACCAGAGTAGGCCCTCGAGCCGGGTTTGCTGACTCCTGCCCTGGGCTGCAGCTTGAGCTCAGCATCCCCCCCGCAGCAGCAGCAGCCTGCCCTTGTCCCGCTCCCCCAGCTCCCGCAGTTCTGCCAATAATCCAAGGTTTCCGTTCCCTTGGTTTGGAAAGCTTTTCTCCCCAACACTCCCATCACCTTCCACATCATTTCAATCCAGGCCCTGGATTGAATGGCATCCAAGAATGGCATAAGCCATTTCCTCAGAGGGGCCTTCCTGACCCCAGACATAAACACACCCCCTTCTCACCCTTTTTCCCTTTGGCTAATGTTTCTTCAATAGTTGTCACTGTTGAGGTCACAGCGCGCATTTGTTTTTTATGTGTTCGTCTTGTGTTTGCTCCGCTGGAAGGTATGCTCCGTGAAGGCAGTGAATTTTTTTTCTATAACCATAGCAATTCCTGGTGAGTAGTAGACACCCCGTGTTCTTAGAATCATGGATGCTGGGTCTTCCTCTCCCATCACCTCCCTGACGCTCCAGGCTCCTCTCAGAGAGTCACCATTTTAACCTGAACTGCTTACAGTCCACTATTGCCGCCCTCCCCGCCAACGCAGGCTGGACCCACACCATTCTTCTCATCATACATTGTCCATGTTAATTTGAAATCATTTACTTCGTTATTTTTATTTCCAAGAACAAGAGTAGAACCAAATATCATTCATCTTTCTGTCTACAGTGTCTGGTATAGTGAATTGTGTAGGATACATACGACCGGTAATGATCGGCTGTATATGAATAATATGGCCAGTGAATAAGCCACTTGTTATATTTCTTACCAATGCATTAATTATGAGTTGATAACACTTAAAGAATGGGGCTAGGAAAGAAGCAGGAGGTCGGACCAAAAAATTGACTTCTATTTTCACACTTTACAACATTCGATATCATTTTTTTTTTTTTTGCATGATTTGGGACTCAGAGGTATCTTTTCCAAGACTTACTTAATAATTCCTAAAAGCACCATCTTTTTTCATGTTTCCACAATACATTAATGAAAGAGATGACATTTTTTATGATTGGTTATATGAAAGCTTCCAGTATGACAAACCAAAATATCAGATATATTTCTCAAAATGTAGCTATAATTTTGTGGGTCTGCTTCATCATATGATCTCCTGAGGATAAATTCCTGGCACATGCCACAAGGCCAGTGCCAGCTTCAATTCTGAGGCCGCATGGTACCTTTGGACCATGAGGGTGCACATCAACAGGGGGACCCTGATTTTACCTGTATAAGGAAAAATTCTGTTTGCAGAGTTTACTATTACTCTGAATGTTCTTGGTTAGGGCTGCTACTTCTCTGAGAAGAAACACATTGGGAGAAGGATCATGGGAAACATCACCCAGCATCTTGATGATTAGGGACCATCAAGATTTGTCGTATGAAAAGCGGGGAAAGTATAGTATTTATAGGCATTTGCTTATATTTTAAAAAAGATACAATAAAGGATAAACCAAAAGATGATAAACCAAAAGATGATGATAAACCAAAAGGATAAACCAAAGTCCCTCCCAAAAGACTATAGGGAGGGAAAGAGTTCAAAATCAGACTCCCTGAATGTCTAATTTCTAACGTTTGGAATTTTGATTCTGGACCATGTCTGTTTGATATTTGAACAGTATAAATGTAGATGTTTTAAGACACTTGTATCAAAAAACAGTGTTCTTAAAATATTAAACAAAAGCAAATTAATCAAATTAAAAAACAAATTAATAATCTAAGTGGCATAGCCACAAAGAGAAAAAGAATTCATTTTTTGCAGCACAGTGTATTGACTGTACATCCTTACTGGATTATATTCTAAAGAAAAAATACGAACAAAAACTTAGACTGCATTCAGCAAATTTGTTGTTTGTAGTAGTATTAATATGATTACTATGAAGTTATTTTTATGAGTTATATAACCATCCTATTATATAACAGAATAAAGCAAATAAGTAATTAAGTTCATGCCATTAGGAACCAAGGTTATGAGCATAAGGAAAAGAAATCTAAGATAAAATTTAAACACTTAAGTAAAAACCCTGTATTTTTAAATTTGAATAGGAAATACCATGATTTATTTTACTTTTTCATATATATATGAATAAAAAATGTATATATATACATGAATATATAAATGTTTGGGGTGTATATGTGCACATACACACACACTTTTTTCTACCTCCCACCACAGAAAATTCCGAGATGTAATGGCAAGCCAGTAACAATGCAAAACTCTCAACTCTATATGGTACCTCTTAAATACAATTTTTTATATGAGGTTACATCGGAGAAGTAATTGATTCCAGATCTGGGTCAGATATTCAAGATCAGACTAGAAGCATTAGGTTATCCCAGAAAACAAGGAACCTATCAAAGACAACTAAAGCCATACCAGGGACATAGGAACCATCTTGCTGGAGCTCATGTTGACTGACACTGAGAGAATTCTAGCCATGGAATAATAATAATACTCAAAGTGGTTTAAAACCGATCACTTATATAAAATACATGAATTCATAATAATGCAAAAAAAAACTTACTGTGACTTTTGAAGATATTTAAGGTGCTGGTTCATTATTCTAAAAAGTGGTATCTGTTTGAATAGTACTTCAGAGTAAATAAAAATTTAAGCTCTTTATAGAATAATTCCGACTGTTAAATACAGACAGTATCATCAAATTAGCATTATCAAGTGATTCTGGGTTTTGATTGTGAATGGCTACTAATTATTGAAAGACAGGTTGATAAGACCTGTCTTATTATTGGGCTGACATCAGTGAACCCACTGATCAGTCTTAACATCACCAAAGGGGTGACACTGTATAAACCTTCCGAGCTGATCTGCTGGGAATGACGCAGAGCAACCGCCCCATAATGATATTCTTGCCAAAGGAATTAAACTTAAATCTAATCAAACCTCTAGAATCTATCGACTGGTTTACATGAAATATAAGATATAAACTTTCATGTTAAATGACACAATATGGATACATTCACCCAAATCCAGAATATTGGGACTTCTCTGGGGACAGATATTCTACTTTCTTCAACAAATGAATGGCATTAAAATGAAAACTGGGTAAAAAGCGATTGAAGAGTCATCATATCAACCCAATGAAATGTGGGGAACTTGTTTGAATACTGATTGCAAATTAACCAAATATAAAAGGATATTTTTAATGTAAAGAGTCCATAAGTCCATAGTCTGAGTATTAGACATCGCTAAGGAATTAATATAATTTTTTGGGGGGGAGGTGCAATATTAAGAGAGGTAAAATCCAGCAAGTCAGGATAATGGCCACCAGCACTACGTCCTAAGCACTTCCATTTAGTAGTTTAATATTTAAATGCTGGGAGCTGGTGCGGCAGAGGTGGCTAGTTGGCAGGAATATTCATGGTTCCATTTCATAGGGTAGTTTTTGCTGGGAAGTTGCTGCCGATTTAGAGTTACCTTTTCTGGTCCTTTTGCCCAGAATGCCCAGTTCTCACCACTGGAATTGCAATGAGAGTGATGAGTGTCACTTTGGCTTAGAGGGTTAAATACCCAAGGCTCTGTATTTCCTCTTCCTTCCACCTGCCTCCTCCTCATGTGCTGTAGGAATGGCATCAGGACAACCTCAAACCACAGGGCTGTGGAATCCCAGGATTAAACCAGCCTATCTTTGAGTCAGTGGTAGCAAGTTGCTTTATCTTCTCAGTCAGGGACAGTTAGGTTGAAATTTGTGTCAGCAAGAAATCCACTTACTGTGCTAAGCCACTGATATTTTGGGGTTGTTTGTTACAGCAGATTACCCAGCCTGATTAATGCAGTTGGGTATTATCATCCCTTTTTAAAATAAGGAAACCAAGCTGGAAAATGAAGGATCACTTGCCCACAGAACAACAAGTAGAAAATGGTGGAACCAGGACCTGAATTTTGGTCCACTGGTCCTTGAGAATATGTCCTAACCACCACGCATTCCACGGTACTAAGACTTTCCGGGTAGATATGACCAATACCCCCAGCAGCCTTATTGCTCCTGACATTGTATCTCAGGCTTTGGCTTCAAATTCTGGATCGCTTCTCAGAATCCTTCTTATCCTTAAAACTAAGGCTTCCCCGAGTCCTATCGTTTCTTTTATTGTTTTATTTAATTTAATTTTTTGTTTTGTTTTGTTTACGATGGCTTGACCCGTTTCCTAGAAATAAGTTGGCCATGAAGATTCCTTATCTTGAAGAAACTGGGCTTCTGGTTATTTGCCAAACAAAGGCTTTTTCTCTGGAAAAGCTTTCCCAGGAAAACACCATGCAGTGAGTTAATTATTTTACAAATACCCACCGAGACGGTAGTTCTCAAAGAGTGGTCCCTGGCCAGCAACATACATATCATTAATCTCTGGGGGCTTGTTACAAATAAAAATTTTCAGAGCATAGCCAGACCTGCTGACTGGTCTCAGCAATCTGTGCTTTAACAAGTGCTCCCGGTGATGATGAATGTACACGAAAATATGAAAACCACTGACTCACCCATCCTCTTTAAATTGTGATCAGAGGCAGCCAGGGTGGCGCAGCCTTCAGCCCAGGGCCTGATCCTGGAGACCCAGGATCGAGTCCCACATCGGGCTCCCTGCATGGAGCCTGCTTCTCCCTCTGCCTGTGTCTCTGCCTCTCTCTCTGAGTCTCTAATGAATAAATAAATAAATAAAATATTTTTAAAAAAGTAAATTGTGATCAGAATTAAAACAAGCAATCAAACAAAATGAAACAAGATGCAGGTTTCCTTCAAAATTTTTAAAATTCTATTGCATCTTTTGAGGGACTGCCAGAGGGTACTTAAATGCCTTTATCAACATCTGGGCATTATCGTTTGCTCATCCTAACTGGGAATTCTCTTAGAACTACATTAGCTTGCTCCTGTATTCTTTTTACTCCAAACAGCCTTTTATTTATGCAGATATATTCTCAGCTTACTTCTTCCAATGCTTCTTATGCTATTGTTATTGCTGCTTCTTACTGAATTCTTTTTGGCTTTGTTCTCTCTTTTTGCTCACAATTCAGACCCCATTTGGCTGCCTTTATTTCCCCTTTCCCTCTGCCTTTCTGCCCTTATTTTCATTTGCCGTTCCATAAAGGATGCAGAGTGAAGAGTTGCCTGTTTTCTATGAATAAACTTCAAATTACTAACATCTCTAAGTGGTCCTAGCTTGACTTCCTGGCCACTTAAGGTCATGAATGTCCTTGGCTACATCATGCCTGCTTTTTAAAACATAGGGTTATAGGTGCAGAGAGTTGACTTCATTCTAATCCTTACTTCATGGTACACTGTTACTATGTTCATTTAATTGTATATTCATTTGATTTTTCCCTGGTACTCTTATTTTTCTCTGTCTTAAAAACAACTACTTCTCTGGGGTTTGATAAATATCTTTGAATTTTTATCTTGCAAAATATCAATTTTTATGTATATTTGTTTTAAATTTATATAAATGGCATTGTTTAAAAAAACTTAACCTTCTTTGTTATTTTTACTCCATATTATTTTTAAGAGCTCTGCATGCTGTTAAGTATAGATTTTTTTTGTAGTTTCTAAGTATTAGACAGTACTTGATAGTATACAACAAACCTGTATTCCTTATTTTTTTTCTTCCTTCACTCACAAAAGTAAAGCTACTTATCTTACTATGGAAATATCCTTTTTTTTTTTTTTTTGCATAGAAAATAATGGCTCTTGGCAGAGTACAGCAGGAGGCCCATCATGCTGCTGGGCAAAACAAGACCCAGCTCTGTGGTACATCTTGGTTTCCACCTGTGAGTATGTCACAGCTCCAACCTGGAAAGATTTATCTGCTTTTTATTTTTAGCTCTTTTTTCCCATTAAGTATAAGGTACATCAGTATATTTCTTTTTCTCCTCCTCCTCCTCTTTCTTCTTCTTCTTCTTCTTCTTCTTCTTCTTCTTCTTCTTCTTCTTCTTCTTCTTCTTCTTCTTCTTCTTCTTCTTCTTCTTCTTCTCTTTAAATGAAGAATTCAGTGGATCATTCTTCCCTGTATTTTAACAGAGTTCTCCATCTGTTTTCTCTTCCCGGTGGTGAATGAACACATTCTCATTTGATCAATTGAATTCTGGGCTTCATAAAAAGTATAATTCCAATACAATTTTTACAGTGCAAATTCTTGGGCAGATGAAGCCACACTTGTGTGTTTCACAGGTAGGAGTTATGAAATGCAATTACATCCAAAAATAGATCATTAAAATAGGAAAATTAAAAGCTACTTTGCATCAAAGGACACTATCAATAGAGTGAAAGGAAGCCCACAAAATGGGAAAACTATCTGCAAACCATAGTCTGATAAGGGATTGATATCCAGAATATGTAAAGAACTCCTACAACTCAACAACAAATGAAACAAACACCCCAATTAAAAAATAGGCAAAGGACTTGAATAAACATTTTTTAAAGATTTTATTTATTTATTAATGAGAGACAGAGGGAGAGAGAGAGGCAGAGGGAGAAGCAGGCTCCATGCAGGGAGCCCGACGTGGGACTCGATCCCAGGTCTCCAGGATCAGGCCCTGGGCTGAAGGCAGTGCTAAACCGCTGAGCCACCCGGGCTGCTCTTGAATAAACATTTCCAAAAAAAGATATACAAATGACCAATAGGCACATGTGAAGATGTTCAACATCAGGGAAATGCAAGTAAAAACCGCATTGAAAATCAATGTCTTATGCATTAGGATTCCTATTATCAAAAAAACAGAAAGTAACAAGTATTGGAGAGAATGTAGAGAAATTGGAACCTTCGTGCTTTCCTGGAAGGAATGTGTAAAATGGTGCAGCCTCTGTGGAAAGTGGCATTGTTATTCTTTAAAAAAATAAAAATAGAATTGCCAGATGATCCACCAATTGCACTTCTGGGCACACACCCAAAAGAATTGAAAGCAGAGTCTCATAGACATATTTGAACACCCATGTTCATAGCAGCATGTGTAAAAGCCGAAATATGGAAACCACCTAAGTGTCCTTTGACAGATGAATGGATAAGCAAAATGTGGTATATACATATGATGGAATATTATTAAGCTTTGAAAGAGGATGGGAATTCTGATGTATGCTATGAAATAGATGAACCTTGAGGACACTATGATGAGGGATAGATGCCAGGATGCATATTGAATGATTGCACTTATTTAAAGTAACTAGAGTGGTCAAATTCAAAGAGACAGAAAATAAAATGGTGATTGCCAGTGACCAGAGAGGGAATAGAAGGTGGAATTAGTCTTTAATGGGTCCAGAGTTTCACATGGGGAGATGAAAAAGTTCTGGAGAAGAATAGTGGTGATGGTTGTACAATAGTGTGGATGAACTGAATTCCACAGAACTATAGACTTAAAAATGATTAAAATAGGGGCACCTGGGTGGCTCGTTTGAGCATCTGCCTTTGGCTCTGGGTATGATCCTGGGGTCCTGGGTCCTGGGGTCCTCCCCACAAGGAGCCTGCTTCTCCCTCTGCCTGTGTCTCTGCCTCTCTCTTCATGTCTCTCATGAATAAATAAATAAACTCTTTTAAAAAAATGATTAAAACAGGTAAATATTAAGTTATTAGAGTTCGCAAAAAAAAAAAAAAAGAAATGCAACTTCATCTAAAATGCATATTTCTAAAACAACCTTTTTTGCTATTTACTTTGTATAAGCAGGAGTCTTGGAAGAGTCAGTGATGGACTTTTATCAGTATTTTTTATGATTTCAAATTTTATGGTAGCCAAATGAAAATAAGCCTGATAAATTCAGAATAACCAAACAACATTCATATTGATGGACTCTGGCTTTAAAGAAATTCTCACATAGAGACTTTAATAATTTCACTTTTTAAAAACCATTGACTCTGCATATTAGAGAATCTAGATATTATTGTTGATGATAACAAAAATAAGGAAACTTTACATATTTACTACTTTACTACAAATTTATCTTACATACATTATTTAATGTTTGTGTGGCCACTGAAATGTATTTCCGTTTCCTGGAACACTGCCTGATACAGAGTGGAAAGTCAAAATTATACTGTCTGATAGATGCATTTGGCTTATTTTAGAAGTGAAGAACTAAACAAATAAAGGGTCAGTGACTTTTACAAGATTACAGAGATAATTTGTAGAACTAGATCTTGGTCACAGATTTTTCTGACACAAAGTCCAGAATATAAATCTTAATTTTAATTATATGGACTTGTGAGGTATCATTTTCTGTTTGATTACTGCTCTACCATCCAAAATCATTTAATATATTGAATATTAAAATATTTGTGGAGAAATAAAATCTTGGGGGTAGTATGACCAATAATAATTTTAGGGTGATAGAGAAAATCTTTTGTTTTGTCATTTTCTACCTATATTGGATGTTTATTGCTTGTTTCTCTCTGTTTTTACTTATTTTGATTGGTAGGAATGTGCCCATTGTTTGACAACTCCTCAAAAGAATCCCTCAAAATCTACTGGTTGAGCGAAGCCCAGTTTATTAGTTCTACGAAAGTAAGAACAAACACCTCCCTAATAGAGTCTCAGTAGTGTCTTAAACAGGAATGTAAGGAAAAGATATTTATAAAGTTATAAGGTCTGGCTTGAGTGGTTTAGGGTTTTTCTGGGCAGGAAACTGATCAGAACTGAGCAAGTTTTGTGGCATAATAATTTAAGGTTGGTGGATGTAGCGAGGTGAGAGTGCCAAGGTAAGTGAGATGAGTGAACTGTTTGCTATGCAAGCTGTTTGCCAGGTGAGCAATATATTGTCTTGAAAGGAGAGCTGTTATCCCAGATGAGCAAACTATCTTTCCCAGACAAATTGGTTGCAGGATTTTCTGAAGCAAACAGTTATATTATTTACTGGCCTACTGGCTAATGTTCCTGGGCCAGAATTTCCTAGAACACATAGTTAAGTCATGTTGACACAGGTGGGCCTCGTTTCTTGGTCCTAATAGTTAATTTAAGTGGATGTAGGTGGTGTGAGTTTTCAACCTTTGCTTCCTACTCCCCTGGACCATGCATCAGCATGAGTTGAAGAAGTAATCAATACAGACCCACAGCACTGTTTAAGGTATGGTTATCATGTACCACCTTTCTGACTGTGACGATTTCAGCCTCTGTAAGTATCAAGTTTTCTGTTGTTGGTTTTTTTTTTTTTTCCATTCGATGATTATTTTCAGAATCATTTAATGGGACAGCATAATGTGAAACAATGACATGTGAACTTCTAAAGATGTCGACTTTGAGAACTATATAAAGACAAATACTAACAGGATATTTATGATGAGAGCTTATAGTCTATTTCTAATCCAGACGCTAAGAGTGTTCAATGAAATTGAAAGAACAAAACTCATCCCCAGTTCAAATTGCTTACAGCGCTGTGGGGATATAAACCAAATGACCTAGTATCTCATTTGATTTTCTTATTTGTTTGCTTTCTTATTTGTTTTTTTATACCAGAGAGGTCTACAGTGAGGTAAGTACATTATTGTTTTCCTATGGTAGTGCGTATGTCCAGTTAAAAACAACAAACTATCATTTTCTTTAAAGTGGCCTATTTTGATCCACTTTTTGGGTACAATTTTATGAAAATCACAAGGGAGGAATCCTATGGATTTATTAACATTTTATCCTGCTATACTTTGAAATATAGTATAAGGTCTGACTACATAATTTGTGGAGCCCAGTAGAAAATGAAAATGTGAGGCTCCTTGTTCAAAAATGTAGAAAAAAGTGCAATTAAGCATACAAATGCATAAAGATTGTTCTTTAAAAGTATTGCCTGATTTATAGAATTTAATAGGAGTGAGAATGATATGTGTATAGCAGTTCATGTTGGTGTCTAACAAGAGTACTAATTTTGGAACAGGAATTTGCCCTGTTTTAAAGTGAATTTAATTTTAAGAGGCAGTTGAGCTTTGGGGATTTATGGCTGTTGGGAATGGAAAGGAATTGGATCATCAAGAGAGGAAAGAAGGATGGTTCTGGAAAAAGCACAGGAGAGGGACAAGTGGTATAAAGGCTGTTATGGTCAAGTTGTGATATAGAAAGTTTAAAAGATGCATTTGTTTTATATTTTCCATGTGTCTTGGCTAAGAGCTCTTTTTGAGAAACAGTTTTGGAATCTGAATTTATTTGGGGTGTTTCCTCAAACAAGAAGAATACACTCAATGGATATTTTCAGTTTTACTCCTTGTTTTGTTAAGGTGCCTCTGGTATGAACGAGCTTGTTAATATTTAAAATTCTCCCAAATATCCACTATGGTTCTTAATTATCTCTTGCCATTTATAAACAGAAGTGCTAGAATTAGATTTATAGTGCAAAACTTTCCAAGAAACAGGAATCTGGCCCAGAGTGGGTATTAACTTATATTGAGATAAACCCACGAGTGTCTGCTAGTGGCTGGTAGGATAAGTTGCTCTTGTACTTTGTGTCTTGGACGCCCAACTCAATAGTTGGCTGTTTCCAATTAGGGATTGACAAACGGCCATTTCTTTGTAGGTGGACTGTTGTAGGTTGGACTGAAGGGATCCTTTTCAGAACAACACTCTAATGAACAAAATGAGACAAGATAGGAAAAGTTTTTATAAGGTATTGATAGGCGACCCAAAGCAATGTTGGTCCTGTAAAGATGCCAGTGTGACGAGTTCTTCTGACCTGGTGAATCTTTGAAGACTGCTTGAGGGGTGGCCTTATCTGTTCTCTTCCTTATGAACATCCCCAAATGGACTTACCATAAAAGGTGTTGAGGACAGATAAAGACAGTAGTGTTATCAATAACCAGGCAGTTTTCTACCTAAGAAAGGTATTTTACAATTTGAGAAGACAATGAAAGGATTTCTCTACAAGGTTCCTCGTTTCTAAGAGATAACAACTCAGAAGTTGAAGACTCAAAGAAAAGAAGAGTTCTGCTTATTTCCCCTTCACAGCTGGAAGGGGAGCATGCTGTTTCCAAGTCAAAGATCTTGAGCTGCAGTGGGCAGAGCAGTGGAGGTGATGTAGTCTCAACTGGACCTCAGGGGCATTTCTCACATCCCCCAAATGCCTGTTAAATCCTGTCAGTCAAGCAAAGCTAATTTTATTAGATGTACTGCAGACCATCAAATAATAAGGCTTATATGGCTTTAGGGTCCATGCTCAAGGAATTGATGATGGGATTTTCCAGGACAAGAATTGATTGGGATTGTGACATAGTTTAGGATTGTTTGAGTGAGATGAAGGTCCCGAGTTAAGTTTTGTTAAATAATCTCTGGAGTAAGCTACTTGCCCGGGTGAACAATTTATTGTCCTGAGAGGAGAGATTTTGCCCAGATGAGCAAACTTCTTGTTCAGGGAAATTGGTTCAGGAATTTCTTGAAGTAAAAAGTAAAGCTATTTATTTTTTTCTAATAATATAATTTTCCTCACTTATCTGTCAGGTCAGGCACTCGAATATAAACCTAAGTCATATATCTAATATCTGTGAAATTGAGCAGTCATTTCAAGAGAAGCAGAGAGTGTTAACAAATGGTAGACTATTTAGTGACTAACCATTTGCTATAAATAATATGTATTATAACTGCACGTCCGCTTTAGTTTCTTTGCATCAGTCAAAGGGTATCTTAAATATAGTTTAAAAAGTGCTCATTCCATAATACAATAAATGTTAATTGCGTGGCTGATCAGAAGTAAATGGAATGAAAAGAGAAAATAGGACAAAGGAAGTGCTGAACAGATGAGTTGTACAGCTTAAAAAGCATTGATTTGGGTTCAAGCTAGAACAACGAGAAAGAAATCAGACTGTAGCATATTTCCTCAGGTCCAGAGCCCCGGGGACACTAATCAAGAGCACTGTTCTAGGTGTCGTCGGTCTAACTTGCTCTCGTGAGCTCTCCAGGATTCCTAACACTTAATGCAGTGAGCTTTTTGTTTGTCTGTAGGCCAAGGTCTCTTGGCTATTAGGCAGTGTAATCATCTGCTTTTATACATCCTGTTGCTGATGCCTCCTAATGAGGCTCTACTGCCCTTACTATTGACACTCAACATGAGTGCTGGCACCAGGGGGACACTCCACACTCTCAGCACCATGGCTTCTTCTTATGGGGGCCACTTGGGGGGTTGTGTAACCCAATAAGCAAAGGTCTTTCATCACCTTGCCCATACGTTCCTCTTAGCTTCATGGGACTTAGCATCATATATGCTAGTTAAAAACAGTTATTTTAGCTTTTATTCTCTCTGGGTCTCAAATGTGTCTATGGTGATCATGGCTGCCCATGATTTTCTTTACCGACTGCGGGCTTGTTGTTGGGCCATATTGTTTTCTAGAATCATCTTCTACCCCGCAATTGGCTAGCTACCTGGCAGGGGGCCCTGCCTGTGGCTAACCATGCTGAAATATATCTGAAAAATCCCAATGATGAACCAATAGCTGAGGCGGAGACTTGACTGTTCAGTTAAGAGTGGATGATGCTTCCCTGGAAAGGGCACCTGGGGAGAAGCTCATTTGTGACATTTCAGCAGACTGACCTAGGGGGAAAGCCATGACTCACGATCTGATCCAGAGTTTCTGGAAAGAATGACTCTGATGGGATATAATGCCAGAAAGTAGAGATATTCTTTCCTTCAGACCAGAGTCCTTGGGAGACAAAGAAAAACTGAGGCAGAGTGTGAACATGTGGAAGGGGGAGTGAATTCTCAGATATTGAAGCCTCTGAAAATATGACGCTGAAAAGAAGAGAAGTAGCTGTAGGACTTTAGGCAAATGGCAATATTTCCTCATATTTATTTATTTGTATTTAAAATTAAGGAGTTTGAATTAGGTACTCTCCAAATTTCCTTTCAGTTACAAATTTTAATCCTAGAATAAAACCCAAATTAATAGGCTAAACCAGGCCAGCCGTGAACTATACCATGCATCCTATCTTCATATCATTTATAGTATAAAAATTCCCCTGTTTCAGCAAACTAACTTTATTACTCAATACTCTGTTTGGTGGACTATGTATAAAATTGTTTGGATGATTCAACAGGCAGTAGTATTCTGAGAATTAAGGGTTCTGATTTATTTTCAATGATTTATTTCAATTTTTACGTCTTAAAGACTATAATTGCCTTAATATATTAGGTTTTTAGCAAGAAAAACAGTGAATGAGAAGTCAGGCTGCTTTTTAGGAATATCTAAAGCACGACATCAATGTAGCTGAAAAGTCAGACACATCTAAGGTCAAAATAATTCTTAGTCTTACTAGAGGAGTTTTGTAGAAATGAAATATATGCATTTTTGGGAGTGAAAACTGCAGCCAACTTAGTTTTGTGTCTGTGTGCTAAAAAAAAACCTCTGGGACCAAATATACCTTCTACTGTCTGTGCAAAATAATACTGGGGCTAGTAAAAAATAACTTAGTTACTTGTTCCAGGAAATACTTTCTCCTAGAAGATAAAACTGTGAACCAGCTTATATCGTTTGACCATCAAGCTCTGTTTCAAGATCCCAACTTTGCTGTACCCTCCAATCCAAAGCTTCTTTCATTGTAAACTTTGCCCCATTCCAATCATTCTCCGTCTTTCATGATCCACCTCAAATTCCCCAGGGCCCAGACCCAATGCGTATCCTTTCTCATCACCACGTTTTGAGATACTAGTAAAAGGTGATGGTCTCTCTTTCTTCCACAAGTTCAACAACTTTGATCAATAGATATTTCTGGTGCTGTTTTGGGACATCACATTTCACATCACAAACTATTAATTTATAAACTAAATGGTTAGTATATGTTATAACTTCATTATAGTTAGTGTTTCCCTATCTACAATGGCACTTTCCTAAAAATCTATATCTGTAATGTGAACTATTTAAACTCCTGGCTTTGGAAATATCATTTTCATATATGAAGCTTTTTTTTTTTTTTTTTTTCAATGCTTCCAGCTTGGCTTATTTCTCAAAACAAAGATTCTCTGGTTATTTGCCCTTAAGTTAAATAGGAAAGGGGAAAAAAAGAAAAGAGAAAAAAGCTTACTCTGTCAAATCCTCCTTACACATTTTGTCATTTCCCCTCTATTAACTCTGTCCTAGGGTTGAGAAGAAGTTGGCTTCCTGAACTTTCATTTACATACTGCGCTGAAGCTTGGCCTTGGTTGCAGCTTGTTAAATTTATTGACTAAAAGTCCCTTGAGCTATTGAAGACTCGGGCTTACTTTGTTTGAAAGATGCCACTTGTAGCCAATTGAAGCTTTTTGCTTTCAACCATTTTCCTCATGAATAACTGATCTTATCTATTTTTTCTTTCCTTTTTTGTTTTTATAAAAAAAAAAAAAACCCAAACACTCATTCCAATCTACTGGCTGTTCATTTGCTTCAAATACACAAACATAAAGTAAAGGAAAAATGACCCAGGAAAAAGCTCCAGGGATGCATCTATTACAAAGCCATCTGAGGGAATTAATCAAATGCTATAAATCTGGACAGATTTTTCTTTGGCTGCAGCAAGCTCTGTACAAGGGCTAGTGAGTCAGCATGAGATTTGTTTTCTAATAACCTTAATACTTCTTTTCTAAAGGAAAGCCCTGAAGTTTGGAGGGTCAATCTGTTTCTCAACCTGGATGTAAACTAAACAAGAAAGCCAAGGAATAACAACAGCAACAGCAACGACGCTTCCCCAGAGTCTTGATTTATTTTTCACAAAGCTTAGGAATATGGGTTTGTCGTTGACTCCACTAACGTTAGGATGTGCATTCTAGGCTCCCAGGAGGCAGGCAGGGGACTCGGGACTCGGGGTTCTCCCTCCATGAGGGAGCTGCCTCTGCACTCTGTACTCTCAAGGACAAAGGAATGGTTGGTTTTGCTTCTGCACAACGACAAAGCCCTGGCGTAGGTAAAGACGGTCAGAGGCTGAGATAGGTGTATATAACTTAGCTGCTTCTGTAGGCTTTTTTTTTTTTTTTTAATTTGTATCTACAGAAGGAATCATATGAAGTGAATTAAGACCAGACCTCATAATGGAAAAAACAAATTTTGCCACCTCATTTTTTGTGCTTCATCTGTGTTCCTCAGATAAATTATTATTTATTTTTTTATTCTAGTTGTATTTTTCCCCCTTTTATATCCTAGTGATCATTTATGGCCTTGACATGTGGGTGCAAAAGAAAAAGTACATTGAGTCATGACTTCCCTGGCCAACTTTTTTATTTTTTATTTTTTTATTTTTTAAAATATTCTATTTATTTATTCATGAGAGACACAAAGAGAGAGACAGAGACATAGGCTGAGGGAGAAGCAGGCTCCCTGCAGGGAGCCCAATGTGGGACTTGATCCTGGAACCTTGGGATCACGCCCTGAGCCAAAGGCAGACAACCACTGAGCCACCTCAGTGCCCTGGACATACATTTAACCACAGGGGTCTGTGCAAGTGGCCTCATGGTATCTGTAGACTTAGCTGAGTCACAGCTTCCAGAGCGCTATTCCCTGTCTACTTTCCATAGCTGTTTCACCACTCTTGCGGATTTCTTTGTTGGCTTCTTTCTCTTTTTCTTCTCCTTTGTTGGTTTTTTGCTTTTTCTCTTTCTCTGTTGGCTCCTTTCTCTTCTGCCTGTGCACTGTCAGCTCCCTTCTCTCTTCCATGGTTGCCTTCTTTCTCTCTTTCTGTCATGAACACTGGTGTAAACTGCTTTGTTATAGCCTTCCTGGTTCCGAGCAATTTCAATAGCAAGAAATTGTATCCTGGGGGCAAAGATGGTGTTTTCCTCAGTGTAGCCCTGAGAACAATCCAGTCGCAGCAAAGTACCATAGTTGAAGTCTTCTACAACCCCGTCAAACTTCAAGCAGAATGGTCTCCACTTCTCTTTAGCGGACTCTGATTTGAGCTCTTCTGGATCCAACACATCTATCCTGAGTGTCTCGAAATTTTTCCAAAACCCAGAATAGATTTGGTCATCCACTTTGGTGAGTTTCAGGAACTGTGGGTCAACTGATGAAATCAGCTTGTAGTAGACTTCAGCGTGCTGCATTGCTTTCATGGCCCAAGCCATCTCGATATCAGGATCATTGCCATAAGACTCGGCTGGGAGAGAAGGAGCATGTGCCACAGACACCAGTTCCCCAGGAACCGGCTCAGCAGTTCCCCTAGTCATCTCCATGTTGAACCCCACCCCCTGGCCAACTTTAATTGAGAATTCTGCACCGAGTTCTAAAATTATTTTAAGCAGTACCTGGTATTTTAAAATTTAAAATGTTTATTTTTTTTATTACTTTTTAAAATTTAAAATGTTTAGATAAAAATGTGAACTAGAACTTCTAGCCTCTGTTAAACAAAAATTAGATGATCTAAAAACACTGAACTTGTGTTCTCACATGGCCACAATTACCTGGATTGAGTAAGCTAATTTCTTTGAATGGGGCCTGTGTTAGTTTCTATGCCCATATTCCCACTACTTCCTGTTTTCCCTTACATCTCATCAGATTCATTTTTTGTACTACCTCCCTGGCCACTGCAAGTATTGGAACTTCTGTTGCTTGATGTAAGACAGGAAGGGAGCATTAAATGAGCTCCATTAAATGGTGAGTTTAGTAGCATCCAGCTCATATATAGGCTTGGATTTGGAATTTTGGATTAATGTTTTTAAGGAGGAGAAAACAACCTCATGTAATCAACATAGTTGTGCCATGAAGAAGATAGTTTATCTTTATTTTATAAATGAGAATATTGACGTTCAGAGAGTTGCAGAATCTTTTCCAATTTCACCGAGTTACTAAGACTAGACTAGAGAGATGGGTTTTGGATTCCAAAGCACATAACCTTTACTATCTTGATTAACACAGTTCTCTGCAATGAGACAGAAGATCATTTATCAGATTAAAATCAAGCCAATGGGGGCATCTGGGTGGCTCAGTCAGTTAAAAGTCTGCATTTGGCTCAGGTCATGATCTCGTGATCCATGGGATTGAGCCCTGTGTCTGGCTCCCCACTCAGCAGGGACTCTGCTTCTCCATCTCTGCCCCCCCTCCTGTTCATGCTCTCTCTCTCTCTGTCTCTCAAATAAACAAAACCCAAAGGATTGGGTTAGGAATAGACTAGGAAACCAGAGACAGAGGCAGAACCTGCCTCTGAAGATCAAGTGTACTTGGCACTGTGAGGAAGGGAAGTGGAGTGTTCAGGAATCAGGTTAGACCTTATAATAAAAATGATAAAATCCATGGCATTTAATAACAAAAACTACATTCACAAGCCTGTGTGCCAATATCTTCATTTCCAATGATCAAGAGATCTGTAAGAGTGACTGAGTGATATTTTATAGTTAAGGTCAGGTGCATCGGTCCAGAGAGTAAATGCTTTCAGGAAATTGAACTATAGGATCAAAGTTCGCATAGGCAGCATAGACTTAGAATAGTGGGTTGCTTTAGATAGAATTCCTCCCTTCTTTCCTTCCTTCTTTCCTTCCTCCCTCCCCCTTCCCTCCCCCTCCCTCCCCCCTCCCTCCCCCTCCCTCCCCCCTCCCTCCCTCCCCCCTCCCTCCCTCCTTCCTTCCTTCCTTCCTTCCTTCCTTCCTTCCTTCCTTCCTTCCTTCCTTCCTTCCATTCTCCTTCCCACCCTCTCTCCCTTTCTGCCTTTCAAAAATATGTATTGAGGCTCTATTATATCTGTGATTTTCTGCTGGCATTGAGGATATAGTGGTGCACCAAACACATAGTCACATATTTATGTCCACATAAATAGATATATAAGCTATGATACAAGCAAGAAGAAAATCATATATAAGGGGTTATGAGAAACTATTGGTGTGACCTCACTTGGATAAACATATTAGACGACTCTCTTACAAAGTAGCATTTAAGGTGAGTCTGGAAAGAAGACCTATAGCTTGTCAGGTAAGGCTCTGACATAAGAGCATCCCTGTTAGTAGAGATAGTAGGTGTTACAGCAGGAAAGGGTGTGGCTCAGAAGGAAAGTTCTTAAAGCTATTGTGGTTGGCGTGCTGGAGCAAATTGGAGAGTGGCATGGCTGAGGTCGTCAGATTAAATGTAGGGCAGCCAGCAAATCTGAATTTCAGATAAATGATGGATTTCTGTGTAAGTGTGAGACGCACTGCTTGTCTGAACACCTAGGCATAAGCTGAGACTGGGGAAGAGAACAGCCAGACGAGGCAGGAGCTTGCAGACTGCTCTAAGAACATTTATATGTTTCATTCTCAGTCCAGTGAAAATAAGTTTAAGCAGGTGAAAGATCTTATATAATTTATGCTTTAAAAATTTCACTCTACCGCTCTGTGGGGAGTGGACAAGAGGGGCAAGAATAGAAGCAGAGAGATAGTCATGTGGTTGTTGAGAGAGTTCAGTTTAGGAAAGGAGGTGTCTTGGCCAGGATGGTGGCAGTAGGGGTGCAGGAAAAATGATCCGAAGCTGGATATTTCTTGGAAATACAATCAAGAAGACTTGGATGAGTGGCACGTAGGAGATGAAGTCATCAAAGATAATTCAGGTGGGAGGATAGAAGGATCAAATCCTAAAATGTCGGTATGCCAGACTTCGGAGAATGTTGGAAGAGGAATTTCAAAAGTTAATATTTGTCCATGTTAAATTTGGGATGCTTGTAAGATGTTCAAGTATAGATGTCAAGTTGGCAGATGGATATGTAGGTCTGAGACTGAGAAAAGAGCTATGGGCTAAAAATATAAATATGTCTTCAGCCAGATTATAATAGAACAGAAGAAGTAGCAGAATTGATTACTTCTTTGTTTGACTTGCTTTAAATCACCCTCTTCCAGTGATTTCATTCTGAGAATATACTTTGTGCTTTTGATGGATAATTGGGAAACAATCTGGTTTAATCCATAAAATATTTAAAGAAAAATTTGAGGGTGAGGTAACCATAAAAATAACCACCTGTTATCTTTTGATTTTCATTCCTTTGCCTTTCCAAAGGTGATCACCTAAACTCCTCAGCCTGTTGGGGAGAGAATAGTGCTATGTGCTACCCCATTCTCCAGCACCGTGCGCTGACCAGCTGATAATCCCTGGGGTGGTGTGCAAGGCTGCTTGAAGGGAAGAGAGACCAGAGACAGGAGATTTTCAGATATTTTGGAAGATTTTTGCAAATCCAGGTCAGAGGTGATAAGAAATTAAATGAAAGAATTTGTAAGAGATTTCAGATGTGGGATGGACAGGACCTCAAAGCTAGTTGAAGATGAGTCATAGGACAAAGGTTGATTGTATAATTTTTCTCACAGTGTTTATTTTTCTTCCATACATTCTAGGGCTAAAATACAGAAGCGTTGCTGAAGTATTTCAGCCATTAACTCAAGCAAAGAGGGTGAATACATTAATGGTATTAGCAGAGGTGAAATTTAGTAATTTCTGAAAGTTCTGGATACACTGTGGGATCAGTTAAAATGAGATGGAGGGATTCTGAAAGCTTCCTTATCTGACATGTGGAGATAAACAGCTGTCTCTGTCTGTTGTTTTTTTTGGATGGGTAGGATGTATTCTATTCATTAAGATCCTTTAGTCTTCTTCCCCCTCCTCCCCCTCCTCCTCCTCCTCCTACTTCTCCTTTATTTAAAGAAAAAAAGATCCTTTAGTCTAGGAATAATCATGGACATGAGAACATGAAATTGAAGAAGATAATCACTAGTGGTAAAAACTGGTACTTCTTTCTCTCTTTTTGGTCTGTGACTAAGTCACTGAATTCCCACAAAGTTTTATTTACTTATATAATTAATGATTGGAAATGTTCTAAGAGATGTTGATGTTTGTACATCTTAAAACAATTTTTTCCTAAGTACCTATTATCTTTATTAAATAGAAACATTTGGATTGTGTATGCTATGGTTGTACATGATCTCATTTCAATTTGAACTAATTCCAGCATTCTTTTTTCACTTTTATTGAGTATATAGGTGTAGCACATTATGTCAAAAGCTCTTTAAATGAATTTATTAGTTGCTCTCCAAAATATCCTTTTGAGATAGGAAGACGGCAAGCTTTATATTACAAAAATTTTCATGGTTATATTGTAAAATGAGTTAGTCACTTGATATGACTTTTGTCCTTTCAACAGAAATAGTCTATCTCTTTGCAATAACTTTAATAGGACGCCAAGTTACGTTGAAGAAAGGAAACTATTAAAAATGCAGATATTACACACAAGAATACTTGTGCATTTCAAAATGAGTAAATTAAACTTCAACTATAAGTAGCAACGTTAATAATATTTTATGTGAACAATCTATATGTTTTGGAGGATGTGGAATTATGACAACATGAAAAAAATGTATTGGTTTTGTAGAAGGGAGCGCTTACCAAGAAAGAGGAAAATAATTTGACCTTCAACATCTTAAATCAAAATTAATAAATTCCATATGGCAGTTGTCTATTTTTAAAGTACTTCAAATGCTCTATTGAAGTTCATACTATAAAAAAATACAGAAAATGAGCTGGCATTTCATGTTCTGCATCTACATTTGGATAGAATTTATTATTAAGTCAAATCAAAATAGTCCTGAATCTTATAATTACTTTCAAGGTTTTAGAGTCCATTTTGAGTTGCTAGATACCACACCATCAACCTTTTGACTTACCTTACATATCTGACGTACGTCTTTCCTTAAAAAGCTCAAGAATGACATGTTGAATTAACCTTCCAAGAACTGCCACAATTTTTTTTAGATAAAATAATTGGCCCGGCTTCTCTTTCTTTGAGATTAAATAACTTGGATAAATGTTTTCAGAATTCTCACAAAAAGAGTTTGGATTCCAACTCTTGGTTGGTGCAGCAGGGTAAAATTAAGAAGTGACACAGTGAAGTAGCAAATGGGAAGAAAAGGTTAATTGTTGACACTTTGAGGGGAGCTCATGGGAACACAGTATTGTGTAATAACAATGATCATAGCAAACGTGATGATAACAAAGGCAGTAATAATGACAGTAATGTAGAGGTTTTAACAAATTTTTATTGTGATCCAACTCGTATTAAACTTCTATAGTATCCAACATAATGGTATATGCTTTCTTATTTGATTTTCATTGCAACATGAGGGTCTTATCATTAAATTCGGACAAATTAAACCTTTAAAGATAGCTTGTTTAGTTATTATCAGACTCAGAAGTGGCAAGAACTTTCTGACTTCCTACCAACTCTTAATTGTAGGTGATAATAGGTTCAAGATATCTGTTATGGGGCATAGAATTCAGCATTTTATGAAATTCCGTAGGTGTTTCTGATATATAGGCAGACAGTTTAGATACATTATGCAAACTAAAAGTAATGAAAAATCAGAATTGATTTCTTCCAATCAACTGTTGATGAATTTCTGAGCATTGATTGAATTGGCCCTATTCAAGCATTTCAATATCAAGGAGCAACGAATGTGGCATAATGACCCATTATCAACAAATTTCTGGTGCTCTTTTAGACTGTATTAGTAGTGGTTTTCTGCATCGTATCTCTGTAAAATATCTGCATCTATAGTTATGATAATAAGTACAATAATAACATGTTGGACTAATGATAAATCTATCATTAATTTATGGTTTTCTAGATTCTGTGAGATGTTAATCCTCACTGTATCTTGCTAGATATGAATTTTTGCTATTTTTGCAGATGATTTTGTATCATAAGAAGACCCATCTAGGTGTAAGTGGCAAAAGCCTCATTAGAACATATGTCCATTTTTCTCTATAAGCTGTTTTTTTTTTCTTTACATTTCAATTCTGCTTCCATATAGGGTATACTTTTTTATAGTTTGAAAATGAATTCGTGATATATATGTATTCCCTAATTTATCACAATAAAAGCTAGGCTAAGTTTTGCCAACTAAACCAGCATTAAAATTCTGTTTTGAGAACCAGAGTTTATTTAAATGTCATTCTCATGTTCTGATATTCAGATTTCAGCTTAAATGCTGGGCCTTAAACATCTTCACATTTTTCCTGTAGACTAAGTGCCCCTTTGTCTAAGGGACTGGAGAGATATAAAGATGTAGAAGTTATTATACGGGCCTATTAAGAGGTCCCGGCATGTTATAGGTTAGAGCTACACACTTATAATTAATGGTGCGAGTAAATATTCAGTATGTATACAGACATTAAAGGCAACGGAAGTTTAAAGGAGAGACCTGTGTGTGCGTGTGTGTGCGTGTGAGATTAAGAGGTGGGACTTGAATCTTGAGGGAATGGTAACATTTGAAAGATAAAAAAGAGTGGAGATTGGAAATTCGATATAAGAAACGAGCTATTCATACTTTCTGGATCTGTTGTATGCCATAGTGGCCTTTATCTTTGATAATCCTCATTGGCAATTAAATTAAAAAAAAAAAAAAACATTCACTTTTAAGGGATCCTCTACAGAGTCTTTCTTTTCAGGTTTAGATATAAATTTGTTTGTTTTCTTTCTCTCGACCATTTTTCTCTTGTAATTACATAGACAGTGATCTTTAAAGCATCTGCCAAAAGATTCAAAAATAATTGTTTACCTTTGTTTTTTATTGCCTGCTATGTAAATGTAATAGACTGCTTTCTATAACATCCCTGGTCAAATCACTCAGCATTTTAAAACTGTGAGCATTTCATCAGAATTGCAAATTTCTTTATGTTAAACTTGTGTTCTTTTCTTTCCAGTGATTAAATTCTGCATTTTCAAAGTCTGAGCACCTTTTGTTCCTGACCTACCAGTAATTTTTAGATGATGTTTCTTATCTTCTGGCAAGATGAGAATTTTTTTTTCTAAAAAATATATATGAAGCTTGATCATACCTGTCATAAATTACATTTTAACAAATATGGGAATCTTTTAAAGCTTTATTCTTTTCACTCTTTCTCAGCTTTTGAATTATAAGCACAAAAAAGTAATTTTTTTTATAATTATTTGAGCTATCAAGAAATTTCCTCGTGTAGAAGCTTCCCTCCAAAGAATATTTAAGTACTATTTCTGAAGGAGCACATGTTAATTTTAGTTAGCATAAGCTATAGTAACAATAAACAACATTTTGAGATTGAATAAATTTGCCTATAATTACAGTACCTTTATCTTATTTTGGCTTATTCCACTTCAGTTCTTGTCATGTTCTGTCTCCCTCTCCTGCACTACATCCAACACACAGTGATGCTTTTGATCATTTCCGTATTATCAAAAAATATATTTTTTAAGAAATGCCTACATTTTCTTCATAATTGTCATCTTATTGTTTTGTCTGCTAAATCATTTGCCTGTTCATTGAGTAAGATATAAAGTAGGCAAGTGTTTTCTTTTATTCCCTATATTTTCTTTCCCCTTTCGTTGTGACCTCTTTTCTGGTCTTTATTTCTGGTAGGTTTAGATAGGATAAAGAAAGAAAAAGTATTCAATAGCACCACCTGTGAAAGTTTCTAAGTCCTCATTTCTTTAATTTGAGGAAACACGGTAGCAGAAAGCACATTGCCCTTGAGATCAGTAGGCCTGAGCCTAAGTTTTGACTCTTCCGGGTCCAAGTCGTAGCTGGTTTGCACATCTTACATCACCTCTCTGGGCCTCGGTTGCCTCATTTGTAAATTGAAGGGGGTTACATTTCTAAAATGTCACGAATCTAGGATCTAGACAGAGAGGGTGAGCAGAGAGGCCCAAGTACTGTGTTTCTTTAAAAGAAACAAAAAATGACACTGGTTTTATGGTCTTTTTAATATGTGACTCTGGCTCTTAATATATTAAGGAGGAAACAAAAACTAGGCTTGCGAGGATTTAGGGAGGTTAACAGATGATTGCTGCAGACTAAGAATCTGTAGAGAAGTTACACATAACTGTACACTCCATTAACGTTTTAAATGGCGCGAGGAAGTCTCGCTGAATAGATACCAACTAAGAGAGGATGGATGGCATAGTACAGGTTTATGGTTCTGCATAATCGTATTTCTACATCGCATCGTGTCAACTAGCTAAAGGGGATAGTTTTCATTTCTTTTCAATACTATTGCATCTTAATTATGCTTCTGTGAACTGAGAATCCTATCCTTCAAACAGGTGTCTGCAGCTCCATCTTGGTGGTCTTAAAAAGAATGACTGGAAATGTGGTGTTGGGGTTGAGAGAAGGAGAGATGAATAGATTTAATTGCATGAAACTCTTCTGTTCTAGGCTGGTAAGAGATGTGTTGGGCCAGTCCCTCCTGTTTGTTTCTTCTCCTCTCCTTGTGAGATTCTGTTGGAGGTGAATTTGGCTAAAATCAATGAATATGATAGGGTTGTAGAAGCTTAAAAAAAAAAAAAAAGACTGGCTGGTGATTTTGCTGTGATTATTTGTTGTTTTATCACTCACGTCGAATTTCACATCTAGCACCCTCAAAAATTAGGAAGGATAAAAAAATATAAAAAAAAAAAAAAAAAGAAAAGACCTATAGAGCATAAATAAATGTCTTCCTAATAAAAAAAAAAAAAAAAAAAAAAAAAAGGAAGGTGAGACACATGTTGGCAGCTGATTTCATGAGAAGAAAGAATAGGAGTTGGAGAATTTGAGCCTGTTACTTTACCTTGACTAAATTCAGTGTGTTCATTTTCAGTATGGACGTGATAAGGATGACGATAATATGATGATGATAATAAATGATAAACTAAATCACAGAGGTTTGGAGTGCATCAAATAAGAAAATGGAGGCAAATGTGCTTCATAACGGACTGTTATACATACATATATTTATATATATACACACGCACCGACTTGTATGAATGGAGGATTTTCACCATTACTGATCAGCTTTTACCATGCCTATTTTCATGGGGTGGCATACCTGTCAAAAATAATAATAATATAAAAATCTCTCTTAAAAAATCTCTCTTAAACAGATAATAAATAGCTATCTTTGTTATAAGCACTAAATGTGAAAAGGGGTTTCTTTTTCTTTTTTAAGGTTTGTGTACATTTGAAAAGGGGATTTATTTTTTTATACAAAAGTTGATCATCATTTAATTTGAAATATTATTCTATACTGTGCTTGTGCTAAATGTTTTTATTTTATTTTATTTTATTTTTTTAATATCATCCCATTAAATACTTAGGCTAATTCTTTGAGAGTCACACAACTATTAGGTGGCAGGTTTGGGATTTAAACAGCCCTAGGTCTGGTTTCTGTTGTTGCTTTCACATCCTGCAGCACACTCCTTCCTTATTTGGCCCCATCTTTATTCAATATTTGTTGTCTTGATATTGAAAACCACTAACCTCCCTTTCGAAGATAGTAACCGTGATTTAGTGACCTGACAGTCTAAAACAGAAAACAGTTGCAGTAAAGACTGAAACAAACTCAGACACTAGGTACATGTAGGATGGCTTCATTTCAGGTGGTAGACAAAGATAAATTTATATAATTTGCATTTGTAGGGTAAGTGAGGCTTTGGCATATGTTCAATACAAAGGTTAGCAATAAAGGAGTATATGCTTCTGGCAAAGGTTTGGTTATGAGCACGAGGGTCATCAGTGGAAGAAACCCTGAATCAGAATCCCAGCAACAGCTGTGTTGCTTTGCACAAGTCATTTAGCCTCTCTCAACTGCTATTTGGTTCATTTGTAAAATCAAGATTTAGAAATATTTTCTATATTATGGTGATACTGTGAGATCTACATGAGCTCATCTGAGCATAACGGGTCACAGTACCAATGTGTTAGATTTTAGCGTAATAGGGAAATAGAATTTTTATGTTAAAACATTCTTTGATTCATTTTCAGATCTAGATTTAGATACTTTGCCTTTGTTGTGTGTCGGTAGTGATTGCCCCGATTAAATGCTAGCGCTGGCATTCTTTTTTTTCAATCTGTGCAAAGCATCTCTTTTGGAAGGAAAATTAAAATAATGGTTCAGCTCCACCCAGAAATGTCATGTTGCAGCCATTAGTGAGCTATAGTAAAATGTTTGGAAGATATCAATAATGGATTACGATATAAATATTTATGGAGTGCTGTGAGGTAGTTAGTTTCCATCAAGCTAGGGACATGCAAAATTGAATAGATACTGACACTAAACAAGACTTTGAATAAGTGGTTGTGGCGTAATCCTTTTCCAATATTAAACAAATACCATGTTTAACATTGTTTGAGGTAAAGTGGGCTTTAGAATTTTGGTAGCTGCAGAAGTCTCCCTAAGAAAATCTGTGCTATTTTAATGGATTATGAATATAGTCTGACTTTGTAAATATCTTTGTTTTTCCTAAGTTTATACAGTGGGTAGAAAAAAACAGGAAAATATGCGTGTATGATGGTGCCCAGGTATTTGGGAAATAAAAAAAATTAAGATCTTCAACACTTTTGTCCCCACTTATAAATGATTGTGATATTGAGGCATTCAGATTGGTTTGAACCTTTGTCTCTTCTATTTTGCCACTTGACTTTTCTGTCTGGGAAACTTCCTTAAGAAAGGCTACTACTTCTGGAAAAGTGTAGAAATTCTGTTTTAGTAGGCTTTTAAAAATTAAATTACATGTATACAACAGTTGTAATAAGAGCTTAAGCACAAGCAGACCCCTAAGCTGCTGTGTAAATTTCTTGTAACATAAAAGGCGTCAACTCTGAATCGAAAGTCTTCTCATGGAGTGGATCCACAACCAAACCATCCCTACGGTATTGCTAAAGAATTATTGCAGGCAAATTATGTAAGGCCTTTTAGAGTATCACAGAGATTCCATAGACCATATATTTTTGCTATGACACAGGTACTGGGTATTTTATCGAGCACTGTGCCAGACACGTTTCTAAGAACTTTGAAAATATGAACTTACATAAAAGTCATAGCAGAGCTGCTAAAAATTATTTATTCCATACTTGGAGATAGGGCAAAATGATTATTTCTTGATTTTTAAAAAATTTCATGCTAGATCATTTTCCAGTGAGCCCATCTGAGCATCATCTGACAAATGCAGATGATGGAACTTTGGCTAATAACCCACGACTAACACATATGCATATATTTTTTGTCCTTTAGAGGTTAGAGGTTGACCTGTTGACCTGCAGATATTAATAAGTTCCTATAATTTGATAGTCCTAGAGATGTAGCAACTCCAAAGATGATGTGATTTTATAGCTCTGTTGAGAGTGAACCTAGCAAACTTTACATCCAATCTGCAATTTTGCTTCAGCATCCCTTCTGATTTCTTCAGAAACACATTAGATAACACTTTTAACAAGCACTAACTAGTACTTTGTTGGAGAATTTAATCTTTTTCATTATAGCACTTATACTACTGTTATCTTCAATTTCTACACGATGAGATTGTGGCACGGCAGACTTAAATTGTCCAAAGTCAAACAGCTAGGAAAGGGGTACAGCTGGTCTTGAAATCCATGTATTAAAGCTTTAAAATTCGTGTTCTTAAACATAAGCATTTTGGCCTTTCTTGTTTACCAAGACATTTAGTGACTATACTTTCTCCCCACAACAAACAAATCCCTAGTCTACTCATGTAATATACAAGGCATTAATTGTCGCCCTCTGTATACAAATACTCACCCTGACTTTTGCTCCTACAAAAGAGCTTTGGAGAGCCAACTCATGTAAAAATATTGAACTACCTTGTACAACAGATCGAGTCTCAGCACTTTTAGTATAGGCCCTACATCAGGAGAACAATTGTCTTGTTAATCATCAAAAAGATCTTGAAGTGCTTGACATCCTGTGTTCTGCTTGATAGAAACGAGTTAATGATAACATAGTTGTACCTTTGAGTGGTTAAGGAATTGTTTCCAACCTAAATCTTACTTGAAGTGATGATTATAACACATAAGAACAAAGCTGTGTGTCCTGATAGGCAGTAGCAATTTGTGTGAGAGTGTGCCCTGAGTTTTGATTTGGTAACTCGGAGGTGATCAGGATCCCTGAACAATGGTCAGTTGATAATCAGGACATTGGTAGCTAAACGAAAGGTCTTGGGGTTGTTTGCGTATAAACCTCAAGAGACTGAGACCAGTTCTCAGGAGGCTTTGGGAATCTTGGAGGATTGGGTGTCTGCAGCTGTGGGATTAAGTGCTCCTTAAGTGCTCCTTACAGAAGAAGAGAACTGTCTTCTTCATAGACAGTGTCTGGGACACCAGAAATCTTGAGATAGTTTAGGAATTCTGTTGCCTTTATCAAACTGCTGGAGAAGGAAGAGAATTAAAGTAAGGGAAATGGATAAGGTCATAGGATGCTGACTTTGGTACTCCAAACTGACCACCTCTAAGAATATTCCCTATAGGTGGTGACACAGGAGGCTCTTCCAATCTGAGATACGGTCAGACTCCCCTCTAGTGGTTTAAGAAGTTTATCACTTTGACCCAAGTTCCTCCCTGGCTCTGAAGCAGAGGGTGAGGAAAAGACAATTTCTAGAAGGGCTTATTGCAGCTCTCCAAAGGGCAAGGGTTAATAGTCTGTCTTACTGATCAGGGTTATAGGAAACTCATATTAATGAAAGGAGTTCAAGGGTGGGTTTTGCCAAGGTCAGGGCCTGGAGAATAGTGTGTGTTTGGAGAGCGCTTATACCCAGGATCACTGTTATAATGAAGGTGACTTAAGTGAATTAAACAAAGCACTGGGTAGACCTAGTAGAACAGAGCAACTGCCCCAATTCTGATTTTCTTGCTATCACAACAGTTTGCAAATTATATGAGATAAACTTTGTTTTGGCTGCTTCCTTGTGATTATGCTATATGCCAAATACTAAATGCTTCTCATTTTGAGTTTAAAACGTTAGACCTGTGTGGGCAGCCTGGGTGGCTCAGCGGTTTAGCGCCAACTTCAGCCCAGAGTGTGATCCTGGGGTTCCAGGATCGAGTCCCACATCGAGCTCCCTGCGTGGAGCCTGCTTCTCCCTCTGCCTGTGTTTCTGTCTCTCTCTGTGTCCCTCATGAATAAATAAATAAAATCTTGAAAAAAAGTTAGTCCTGTGTATCCTAAGTGTCAGAGTCAAAAGTCATGTCAGATTCAAAAGTATCATTTAAGTCTTTTAAACAAATAATCCCAGAACACTTTAAACTGAATTTTTTTTTTTTTTTTTAAGATTCATGACCATGCAAGAAAATTGAATCGAGACCACTTTGTCGGTATTATTTATTTATATACTACTTTTTATTTTGTAGTAAATTGCTGAGAAGTAATGCATCCTTTCTTCCCTGTTGTGGAGGGATAACCACTCCATCACATCAAAGACCCAGGGAATGTACTTCCAAAAGCTTCATAATCAATCAGCACTGAAGCTTTCTCAGTGTTTTTCTGTAAAGGAAGAAAGTCTTCATGTTTCATTAGCACTAAGACTGTCATGTTTTTATTCATTCCAGAGAGACAGTGCTACTGTGTTTTATTCCTAGTGACTGAAGCGTCAAAACCTTTTGTATGTGTTATTATGCAGTGTGCCATCATCTTCCATGAGAGCTGAGGCCTGGGAGGCATTTGTTTCCACTCCATTCACTCTGTTATAACACCTGTGCACGGAGGTGAAAGAGGAAGTGGTCCGTGTTAAAAGTATGCACTGAAGAATTCTTAGTTTTTCAGTTTAAAACATGGGAGGGAACCCCAAACAGAAGACCACACATCAAAGATGATATCAAAACATTTTCATTTTGAAATCTCCCAGATATCACTTCGCATGAATCAGAGTTCCGTTGTTGGAAACCTCCTTACTTCTGGTTGAGTCATCCATTCTCTTCCATTTTTAACCAACTGTACAAATAAGGGAAGGAAGAAATTTGGCTTAACCTCAATGTATTTAAGAAGATTTTTAATCTAGTTCCTCTTTTACCCTCTATGAGTAAATAGTGCGATGCAGTTAATCTTTCACCAAGAATTTGTCCACAAACAAGAGCAAAATAACTGCTTTTCTTGGCACTTAAAAGTCTACTTTTTGTGCTTGGATCCACAGGTTCAGTGTGATATAAACACATTTAGAGGATGATGCTAAGGGGATATGAAGCTCTCATATTAGGAGGAGTAGAGAGAACTGAAGATAGATTAGAGAAGATATGATTGCTATTTTCAAATATTTTAAGAGATGTCATGGGAAAGAGGGATTAAACTTGTTATGTGTAGCCCTCCGAAAGATCAGAGCTAAGAGAAATACATAGAAGCCAAGGAGAGTTATGTTTGAGCTCCACGGAAGGGAAAGAGTGAGTCCACGTTTCTGAGCACAAAACAGGCTGCCTCTGCAGGGTCCGCACCGGGGGCCAGGGCGGGTTCCAGGTGCCCTCTCCAGTCGCTGCAATGACACGGCATAGTGAGGAAGAAGCTGGAACAATTGAATTCTTTTGATTAGATAAAATATCTGTACAGTCAACATGGGCATGGCGAGCTTGATCAAAATTTGAGTCAGGATTTCTTTCAAATAAACGCCAGCCAGTGATTTTCCTGATTTTCCAGATGTCACTGCCTCGTGTAGAACCACTGAACGTAACAAGCGGATGGAACTTCTGAAATCACGGAGTCCAACCTGATGGATTTATAAGTTAAGGAAACCGATGCTTATGCAAGCCCTGTGACTGGCACAGGTTCACCGAATCATTGGGAGGGTTGGAATTAAAAGGAAGGATTTCTGGTTTGCCTGTTAAACCGTTTTACTGCAAGGGAAGAAAGGATTGTGTGCTCCCTGGAGCACCACCAGTGACCACAAGGATTAAATCACACTAAGAGGCACCCCGACTCGTGTGTGGGGGGGGGTTTTGTAGGACGTCTAGTTCTCAATCTATAGCATTAAACAAAAGCTTTTTATAGCTTTCCTGCAGTCAGGTATTATTATCAATGAAAATAGTATTTAAAATACACCAGGAAGTAGAATTCTTTTGTCCAGTCTTGCTCTGGATGTCAATATGTCTCTCCCAGTCCCTGCCCCTCCTAAATTCCCAAGCACACGTCCATATACACGCAAGCCCACATACACACGGCCTGTTTTCTACCAGGATGAACATTCAACTACAGTCTAAACGCAAACAAAGCGTTCAAATACTGTGACTGCGGAAAAAAGGAAGGGTCAAAGTTGTCTTCTGTCAAAAACATCGAGTTCTGACTCCAACACCCCAGCATTCTAAAACAACTCTGTCAAATGGAGCCTTTGCTTCTGAGTGGACCAAATATTAGTTTATATCCCGGTTTTCCCCCACACTGTTTTGTGATTGTGTTGGTAAAGTGGACACCTCGCCAGAAGACGTGGTCACACTTGCCAAAAATATTAAAGAATATGAAACTATCCTGAAAACCATGGTTTTATATAAAGATTTCTGTGAGTGAGAAATCGGCTGGTTTTATTTCCTCTCATGGTAGTTATGATGGACCAAGCCAACATCAAGGTGTCCTCTCCTGTTTACTTCTCTGAGCATGTCACGGGTTTCTAAGTAGGTTAGAGCCAATTTTTTACATCTGCAACTTAATGCCTGCCAAAATTTATCATTCAGTGGGTTCATTCCCACTCTAATTGGCCACTTGCTTCTTTTTTTTTCTGAGAACACAAGAGACCAATTGCACCTGCAATGAGCCTGATGGAGATTCAGAAAAAGAATATTATAACTGTTCTATTTTGGTTTGTGACTCATCCTTTTTTCACAGAAGTAAAAAAGTGACATTGTCACATTGCCACACGTAGCGGTGTATTTGTGATTATTTTGCCCACATTTATAAGGCAGATTTTGCTGCAAAATACAAGGTGATTTGACTCTCCAATAACTCAGTACGTTTGTTCTTTGAACTTGAAAGGCACAATCAAAAGATTTCTCTAGGTTGGTAATGCAAACTCCTCGATGTGCCAGCTTCACTTTGAATACTTGGAAAGATAAAGAAACAACAAGAATAAAGCAGTTAGTGGACCTATAAGAAAGGAACAGCTGCGGGAATAAAAAGTATAATTTGACACTAGGGAAATATTATTATAAAGATCATGTGAACTTATTTAGATGACTACGTAAGGCCGTTTTTTCCTGGCTGTGTAGGGTAGAGGGAGACGCAGTACCTTGTGGTCGGAGCTGTGGCCGTGTCCCATTTGATGATTCCTTAACCAGAAGGAGAGTGTGGTTCGGGTTGTGCAAGCCTAAGGAGCGTGCTCACCTTATGGGGAGGCGAAGGGCAATAGACCCCGGTGGGATGCGTAGGGCTGCCACCGTGTTTGCACGTATACTCTATTTGCTAAATAGATCAGATTGGGGTTCATTCTTCTGCTTAAAATCCTACTAAAGTGTCCTTCCTTGAGGAGAGGAGGGCCACGCTGCTCGGTTGGCATTCGGACCCATTGTTTGGCCGCCCCCCGGCCTTTCAGGATCTGTCCCCCTTCCCAGTCCCCCCAGTGGGCTGCAGTGACACATGACATGGCAGTTGGCTAAGGAAGGTGGGGACCCTCCGCAAGCCAGAGGGGCAAAGCAGGAGTCTTCCCTGGAGCCTTCAGAGGCACGTGGCCCCGCCGACACCTGGACTTCATGCTTCTAGAATCCAGAACTGTGAGAGAATTGAGTTTTTCTGTTGAAAAACCACCTCGTCTGTAGTACATTGTTTTGGCAACTCTAAGAAAGTACCGCAAGTCCCAGGTCTCTCGTGAAAGTTAATGGCCAATAATTGCCTTAAAGAAAGGTCACAAAGGACACGGGAATTTCCCGAGTAAGGTTCTGAGGAAGCGGGGCAGGCCTCAGGCCGGGAGAAGAGTGGGGCGTAGACCGCCTCCCCCTTGGCCTTCACCTGGCAGCTTTGTCGTCTTGGAGAAACCTTGAATTCAGTCTTTTTCAAGGGGTCACAGTGTAACGGCCACACCTTTGATTCAGTAGAGAATAACTCCATGTTTCAACCTGAATTTAAGTCGCTTTGTATGTGCTCGCTGAAGTTTGCTTACCCTCTGGCCGGTTTCCTTATCACATCCCCCTGCCCACCTCTCTCTCTCTCTTTTAAAGTTTTTCATCAAATTGCAGGTATAAATAGAAAAAGTAAACAAACAAAAATAATGTCATATACTATATATAGTACATATATCAAGTACAGCTGTAAATAAAACAAAACAAACAAAAAACATTCATGCATCTTCTCTTTTCTTCTCCCTTTCCTTTCCTTTTCTTTACTTTTCTTTTCTTTTCTTTTCTTTTCTTTTCTTTTCTTTTCTTTTCTTTTCTTCTTTTCTTTTTTTCTTTTTTCTTTTCCTTTTCTTTTCTTTTCTTTCTTTTCTTTTCTTTTCTTTCTTTCTTCTTTTCTTTTCTTTTCTTTTCTTTTCTTTTCTTTTCTTTTTTTTCTTTCTTTTCTTTTCTCTTTTCTTTTCTTTTCTTTTCTTTCTTTTTCTTTTTTTTTCTTTTCTTCTTTCTTTTTTTAAAATTTATTCCTGAGAGACAGAGAGAGAGAGAGGCCGAGACCCAGGCAGAGGGAGAAGCAGGCTCCTGTGGGGAGCCGAGGGAATCGATCCCGGGTCATGCCCTGAGCCCAAGGCAGGCACTAAACCGCTGAGTCCCCCAGGCATCCCCATTCACACATTTTCATCTTGTCTGAGGTTCCCCTCCCCAAATCTACAAGTTTATTTTGTGCACACTCTGCCTTTCACATCATCTCACACAACGTTTTTGGCAAGTGTTTTTCTACTCCATAACGTAGGTTGTCACTTTTTTAGCTTCTCTCCACAGTTGTCACATTTTTCCGGCCTCCTATAATGGTGCCCTTGTTGACTGCTACCTGGGGCCAAACCCACTGCCACGTATTTCAGGTTTCTGGCAGGGCAGCAACCCACTTCTAGTCAGTGGATGGCATTTAGCTTTTGCTCCAGGAACGTGATATAACAACCAGGAAGCTTAGGGGCTTAAAGGGCACTCAGGTATCCTTGTGGGGTGGCCTGGGGAGGGCTGCTGATATGGTGTGTCCTGCCTGGGTTTGGCCCACGGCGTGTTGGGTACAAAGCCGCTGCCTCATGTTCTCCTTGGGCAGATGGGCCCGCCTGGACGGGTCCTTCCATGAGAAAAGGCGGCAGTGGGGAGTCGTACCCAGCTTTTCAATTATATTCTAAGTCTCTATTCGTGGACATGCCTGCTAGTGCCCATCAGCCAAGATAAGTGATAAGATTGACCTCAAATAAAGTAGCCTGCCCACCGTGAGACCAAAGGAAGACGCGCCAGCATCAGCACAATGGGGAAGCATTCTGCTTCCGTAGAAAGGAGGTTGAATAGTTGCAAAATAAATCTATTCTCTTCTGTCTTTTCTGGCTGTATTTAAAATGTCATTTTGGCTTTGTGTTCAGAAATTTCTGTTTTATGTGTCTTGGTATCCATTTCCTTTTATGATTATACCAGAAAAACTTTAGGATTCTAGAATCTGATGATTGGAATTTACAGTAATTATGGGATTTTCGCCTTTGGCCTCATCTCATTCTCTGCTTTATTTCCTTTTGTACATCTAATTAGATGAATATTTGAACTTCTCTCTTTTTCTTCCATGTCTTCTAAGATCTATCTTCTGATTTTCTGTTTCTTTATGTTAGTGTGCTTCTTTATTACTATATTCTATTTCACTAATTCTCTCCTTGAGCTCTTCAATTTTTGTATTTAAAATATTTGTTGAATTTCAACTTCATTTGGTATGTTTTCATTTCTAAACTCTTCATTTTATTATTATTATTTATTTTTTTATTTCATTATTTTTGAAACACATTTGGCCGATTTTTGTTGTCTCTTGCACCATCGTCTTCTTAAACATAGTCATCTTATATTCTGTAGCTGATAAGATATTTGAAACTTTTGCAGGTCTGATTTTGTCACTTCTGCTGATCCCTTTCCCTGGTGGTTTGTTTCCCAGTATGTCTTGTGATTCTGAGCTCATGGGCCTTGGAACTTTATTCTGTGAAGCCTGTTTAAAAGTGCATATCTCTGAAGAGATTCTAATCTTGCTTCTAACTGTATGGTTGGTGCCCAATCATGGACTACTTAAAATTAAGTCTTTGTTTTGAGGTTTTGTGAATCACTTGGGTAGTAGGAAGGAAGGCCCAGAATTAAATGAGGGCTAGTTCATAGTTGGGAGTTCACAGGAGAGACATTTTCTTCGTGCCTTCTGCCCACCCAAACAGGTGTGTTCCTTATCTCTCACATTGCAACAAGTTCCCCCACCCCCCACCTTTATTCTTTTTCCAATATAGAATTGAAGAGTCTTGCATAAAACTATAAAACTTTTTTTTTTTTTTTTTGCATAAAACTTTTATGTGACTTCCCCCTCTCCTTCTAAGGTCCTAATCCTTTTCACCTCACACTTCCAGGACCAGTAAATCAGTTCTACTATTACCTCTTCCAGTTATGCAATCAATTATAATTGCCTTAAAAATGGTTTAGTTGATATAGATCATAATACCTTCGTAAAATGTTCTATATTGATTTGCCTACAAAATTTCAATGCAGGTGTTAAACTATTTAAAATAAATAACTCTGCAATTTTGCTGTTTCTCAATTTTAAGAAGTTTAATTACAATATTGAGAACCAAATTTCTGAGTTTCACTTACCACAGCAATTTCCTGGAAGTTGCTATCCCAAAGGAAGTTGGGAAAATTAGATTACAATTTAATTCACTACCAAAGGTTGCTGGTTTCTTCTGTGGAAGGTCAATTAAATTATGCTGAAAAATAGTTTAGAGTATGAACATCCTTATCTGAGTCTATTTGCAAATATCTCTGTGATAGGCTTTTTAATAGTATTTTAGGAGAGTAAATAATCACTGAATCTGGTAACTTGAAAAAAAATTGTATTTTAGATGACAAATAAATTTAATACCTCCTCTACCTTTAATAGAACTTTTTCCTTTTTATTTGCTTTATATCATTTCCTTAGGAAAAAGATTCAAAGGCTCCTACATTTATAGCAGAGCAAGACAAATCTGAATTTTAAAAGCATCTCCCTTCATAATGTAACCTTAGTTTTGGTTGATGGAAATACACTTTCAAGGGTATAGGAATGACACTTAGAAAGTATTTCATGATCTAACTTTGGAAACATTTTAAATAGGTCTGCTCTAACTGCACTATGGTAAATTTTGCTTGATTTATTGAATTCCACATTTCCTGAAAGTAAACAAAATGCTTAAGTGTTTTAATTAATAGATAATCTTTTAAGTCTCTTTAAAATGTGTAGAAAAGTTAGGCTTCTTAAAAGATACTCTAAACATCTCATCTCTAAAGGTCTGACCAGGAGCTGGGGTGATACATGCAGAAAAAATAGCACATCTGTTGCTCTATGCAATACTCTTACACTTAATCATTAACCCACTCTGAGATGGAGAATGAATTTACTTATATTTTTTCAAGCAGGTAAATTTGGGCTTCATATATTTGTGGTCAGTTCTCTGAATCATACATCCAAAACCGCCTCTTTGATTCAATTTTAAAAGTTAGTTTGATTGACTTAGATTATTTGTATTAAAGTAAACGATTTCAGTCTTTGGCAGTAGGCTAAAAGGGAAGACTTAGCCAAAAAAGAAAGGACTGTATTGAGCTGAATTGAATTGACCTTTGCTTTGCATCAGCAAATTTTATAAAAGAGAACATTTGAGAATTATGTGTACATGCTTTATGAATCATTAACAAAAATTAGTGGCAATGCATCTGATAAATATTTGGAGGCTATATTCACAAAAGAGAATATATGGCCGTTTAAAAACAGGCATGTCTTAATCTAAGGGCACAATTCTAATAAGAGACCTAAATAAATATTCCAATGACATATGCATTCTTGTAATTGGAAATATATCTGGAAAGGATGTAAGAAATTAGGAGTCAAGAGAAACTTGCTGAGTTATGTTATTGTAGGACATAACAACACGGATATTTTTTTCCTTTACTGTGGGAATCAGATATAGGCTTGGGAATTTTTCTAAATGATAACTCTCCTTATTAATTTAAAAAATATGTAATAGTATTAGATTATTGGCAGTTTGTGCCTCGGTTCTTCAGGAAAGTTTGCCTTTATATCAACCATTGGCTGCCAAGTGGCATGATATGAAGGGCCCATATAATCAATCAAGGTAATAATTAAAATTCCACCATTAGTGGTGAACTCCTATGTATTAAAGTTATTTTCAAGCAATAATTCTATTTTAAAATGTAAGTGCTTTTGGGAAGATGAATATAATAAGCTCTTTACATTTCAGAGTGAATAGGCATAAGGCAATTCTGTTTGGTCATTAGAGTGTTTCTTGCTTTGGGTGAAGAAGAGGAACTCAAAGATGGGAAAAATGCAGACAGAAGAGACTAGGGGATTAAGGCAAGCTTTGCCCAAACTTGAAGATAATGATGAGAAAAAAATATATAGCTTCCATTTGGAAACATTTACTGATTTAAGCACTTATCACTTTTTTCTGACTTAAAAATGATCCATTTATGTTGACAGATGACACTGAGATTATCGATTCTAAGTTATATGCTCTACTTCTGGTAGATGGTCTTTTTACTTAAGTGGAATCACTTTTGTGGGAGAGTCACCAATCTGGGTTTCAGTTCCCATTATTTAATAACCTTCAAGTAGTAAAGTCCAATGATCAATTCTCAATCCTCACTTTACTAGAACTATCAGCAACATTAGACATAATTGATCATTCTTTCTGCCTTTCAAACACTTTACTCTATTGACTGAGATAAACATACCATTTATGTTTTTCACTTACCTTAGCGGCTGTTCCTTCATTAAGCTTTACTGATTTTCTTTCTTCTTAAGATTTTGTTTTTAAGTAATCTCTACACCTAACATGGAGCTTGAACTCACAACCCAGAGATCAAGAGTCACATGCTACACTGAGAGCAAGTCAGGCACCCTGGCTTTACTACTTTTCTTTAATACTTCTACTATATAAACATTGGTGTGTCCTACAGCTAAGTCTTTATGTTTTTCCTCTTCTTTCACTGCATTTGTTTCAAATACTCTGTAGTTTTATTTTTTTATTTTTGTTTTTTAAAAAGATTTTATTTATTTATTCATGAGAGACACAGACTGAGAGAGAGAGGCAGAGACATAGGCAGAGGGAGAAGCAGGCTCCTCGCAGGGATCCCGATGCAGGACTAGATCCTGGATTCCGGGATCATGACCTGAGCTGAAGGCAGGCGCCCAACCACTGAGCTACCCAGGTGTCCCTACTCTGTAGTTTTAAATATCATTTATATGCTGATGATTACCAAACATGTATCTAAAGGACTAAAAAAAACCTCTTTCCTAAACTTTAGATTATGTGTAGCTATGAGCTCAACCTATAACGGAGAAATCTAATAGGTAACTCCAAATTAAAATGCTGAAAAGTAAAAAAAAATTAAAAAAATGCTGAAAAGTGAATACACAATGTCTGTTCTTAGTTCTACAACTTAGTTTTCCTTGTCTTTTCATCTTAGTAAATTATAGCTCTTTTATGTAGTTGCTCAAAGAACACCAAAAGCCAGAGTCCTTCAGGGCTCCCCTTAGAATTATACCTCATATCAGAAATTCCTGTTGATGGGGCACCTAGGTGGTTTAGTCAGTTAAGCATCTGACTTTGGCTCAGGTAATGATCTCAGGGTTCTGGGATCATCCTTGCATGGAGCCCCTGCATGGAGTCCCCCCTTGGTTATATGCTCAGCTGGGAAGCTGTTTGTCCCTCTCCCTCTTCCTCTGCCCCTCCCCCTGATCATGCTCTCTCTCAAACAAATAAAAAGAATTAGAAAAAAGATATTCCTATTGATTTTACATTCCAAGTATATTTAGAATGTGATTACTTCTTCCCACCCATACAGCAATCTCCCTAGTCAAAGCCACCATCATCGTTGGGCTAAACTATTGAAATAGGAGTATAATTGCAGGCGCTTCTCCATTCTTTTTCCTTGCGGACTATTTACCTCAAATAGCAAGGATATGTTATCTTATGTCTCCCCTACTTAGACCTTTTGTTAAGCTTTGACAGGGCAATAAGGCAAGATAGTAAATAAGAGATTAAAACATTTGAAAGGAAGAAGTAAAACTGGCAAATGACATGATTGTATAAATAGAGAATCCAAAAACCTTTACCAAAAAACTATGAGAGTTATTAGGTGAATTAGCAAGATCAATTTAAAAGAATCCAAACTGGGTATACTCATATATATAAGGTCAATACACAAAGGATACAAAGTTTGTGTACAGAAATAATTTTTCAATATAAGAAGTAAAGATTGCAAAATAAAATCAAAATATACTATGTACCATAGGATCCAAAGCATCTTGTTAAAGATATATAAGACTTATACACTGAAAATTGCAAAATAGTTGAGAGAAGTTAGTGACTCATTAAGTAAATGTACAGGTTAACCACACTTACGGATTAAATGACTCAATATTATACAGGTATCGGTGCTTCCCAAACTAAGCTGCAGACTCAGCATAATCTTGTAAAAAGAAAAGTTCCAGCATGTTTTCTTTCTTTGAGAGAATTTGTGTTAATATGTGAGTATAAAGCTTTAGATGTAGATTTTAAAATCTATATGGACATGCAAAGGACATAGAATAGCCAAAACAATCTTAAAGACAAACAAGACAATGGATTCATATTGGTAATGTTTTCAGACTTATCGTAAAAGAATGAAATTAAGATGCTGTGATGTTGGTGCAAGGATAAACAAATAATGAAACAGAACCAAAATTCCATGCACATTTTCATTTGATACACAACAAAGTGCCACTGCTGTTCAGTTGAGAAAGACTGTTTTTCAACAAATAATGTTGGGCCAATTGGATATCCATATGGAAACAAATGAACCTTAACCTCTACTAAACCCATAAATAAAACTCAATCACAAGCTTATGTAAATATTTAAATGATAATGCTTTTATAAAAATAGAATATCATTGAAGCTCCAGAGTAGGCATAACTTTCTCAAAGAGAACCCAAAAGCACTAACCATAAGAGCAAAAGAATAGATAGATCAGACTTCATTAAAAGCAGAAATTTCCATTTACTAAAAGGCACCGTTAAGAAAGTGAAAAGGCAAATCACATACTGAGGGAAGATACTGGCAATGTCCACCTCAAAAAGGATTCACATGTAGAATAAATGAAGAGCTTCTACAACTCAGTTTTTCTAAAAAAACAAAAACAAAAACAAAAACGAAAAACAACAACAAAAAAAACAAAAAAAGAAAACACAACCAATCCAAAAAACCAACCTAATAAATAAAAGTGAGAAGAGTTCCTTGAATAGACACTTGAAAACAAAGGGTAGTCTAATGGCTATTACACATGTGAAAAGCTGCTCAACTTTGTTAGTCATCAGGAAAATACAAATTAAATGATGCAATGCTAATACACCCTCAAAATAATGACTCAAATTAAAGAGCCTGATAACGTTAGCCAGGACGTTATATGTTTACATTTTATACATCATATGTGATACATTCTGGTTGGCCTATAAATTGGTATATTCATTTTGGAAAATTATTTAGCGGTTTTTACCAAATCCAAATATATTTACCCTGTTATCCAACAATTCCACTTCTAGTTATAAACCCAATAAAAAATGAGGGCATCTGTACAAAAGAAGAAATGTACAAGAATATTCCTGGCAGTTTTATTCACAATAGTCTCAAATTAGAAGCCACCCAAATGCCCGACAACTGAAGAATGGATAAATTGTGATATATTCATGTAATCTTGGCAATCTCAAAAAAAACCTGGTATGGGCAGAACACGGAAAGTATCAAAGATATATTAACAAAAGAAAATTGAAGCAAAACCTGCCTATTTTATCTTCTCTATGAAGTTCAAAAACAGAGAAACAAGTCTCCTTAATAGAAGTCAAATTAGTGGTTACCACTGAGGGGAGAAGGGACGTCAAATGAAAAAAGACTCTTGGATTTCTGGAAGTGTGTACTTGATTAGTGTGGTAGTTCCATGGTGCTTGCATATACATGTGGGACGGGAGTGGGTGTATGTACAATTCATCAAGCCACAGACCTACTTGCTTTTTGTGTCAAAGACTAAAACAAACAAAAACAAAAATAAAACCTCCAGTGGCTTTCTATTTTACTCAGAATAAGCCAAAAATTTGAGTGGGGCTCCCAAAGTCCTATACAATATAGTTCATGGCTGCCTTTCTGACTTGTTATCCCTCTCCAATTTGCGGAGCGCTCCAGCCAAATTTCTTTGTTGAGGTTCTTAAAAATATTCTCTTCCTTCAATACATCACACAAAAGCAAAGGGCTATAATCCGCTGCTACTATCTTTTTTTTTTTTTTTTTTTGATGCTCATATTGTTCCTAGATTTGGCCAAGTTGAGCTCATTCAAGCTGGCTACTCTGTCCTTTTGATGTGTTCCCATTGTTTTTTGAGCACTTCCTTACTTTCTAAAATAAAAATGTGTTCCAGGCTAATCATGTACTTTCCCTGTCCAAACCTGGAATAAGCCATTTGTCCGAGGGGCTCTGATTCTTTTATTACTCAGTCTCCTTGTATGTGTCCAATCTCCCATCTCTGTTTTCACTCCTTCCTCTGTGTGGATGCTATCCTGCTCAGCCTCTATTTCTACATTCCGGATACTCACCTTCCCAATTCCATGGGGTCATTCCTCACCCTACTTGGATTCCAACATTGTTTGAACCCTGACCTCCCCCCCCCCATCCTGTCCTTTCTTCAGCGACAGGATCTCCACTCTATTTTGATCCCAACACCCTGCTCTGGACCATTGAGGCAACCCCTCATGTCTCCCAGTAGAGACTTTACTTACCTGATAGCTTTAGAACTGAAACGCTCAGAACAGGAAGACACCTATACCATACTTTTAATTGGTCAATGAGAATTGTGTGGGCCTTTTTGGAGAATTGGAGAAGAATATTCTCTGCTGGCACAGTGTAAGGGAAAAATAAGTGGGAGACAGGATTTTTATTCTCAAGGAGCTTTTCAGGGTAATTGGAGAGATAAGACAACTCATTTTATCTTTAGAATAATTCTGTAAGGCATAGATTAGTGTCCTTATCTGAGCACAGCTATTAAGAATATGAACTTATTTTCTTTGAGGGGATAATTTCTCAGCAGTTTTGGAATACTATAAATGGAACTGAAAAGAAAAAGCTAATATAAAAAAATTGGGATGCTAAGCAAATTCTGGAAAGTCACAATGACAAATTATACTTCTTTTTCTCTGACTTGTTTTGGTTTAGAATGAATGAATAGCATAGATGATATCCTCTAGGGAAATAAAATCATATTAATTTACATCATTATAATGCTACTGGGAACCCCACAAACCAAGAAAAAAATAACCATAACCTTCTAGCATGGTAATTCCACAAATAGGCCAACTGTTTTCAATTTGCAAATAGGACATCAAGCCACGTTAGTGACTTTCTTTTGAGTATAGATAATTTTTTCTGATTATAAATGTTTAAAACCTGTTACAGTATCTAACATAAATCTCATGTATTTATGATTCAAGTGGGTGTGAGAATAGGTAGAAAGGAATATGAATATAAAGCTAACCTGTCAGCTGAGGAAGGCTTCACACTGTGATTAGGGCACACTTGCTGCTCCTGACAAACAACCCTGAACCCTCTGAGGGAAACTGAAGGCTATGCTGGCTTATGTAACCAGAAATTGCAGAAATATAAATGGAAATGACTAGAAGCAGAACCCTCATGCCATTAGGACCTTTCTTTGTCTTTCTGTGTATTACATTAAGACTCCTCTACCACGGACCACTTTTCCATATGATCCTGGAGGGATCATTGGAAGCTCTAGGCTTAGCTTTTTATAGCTTCATTACCAGAAAAAAGGAGGCTTTTACCCTCAGCAAAACTTGGGAAAGAAATTCAGAGAATGAACTCTGGGTACACACTGCTTATTCCAACTTTTGCAGCACAGTGTTGTGCTAGAGACACTATGTTTATCCAGACTGGGTCATTCACTCGTTTCTAGATCCTGGGTAATTCAGAGTATTATTATTATAAGCCCCTATTACAGACAATGATTAACGTGTGAGTGAAGGAGTTCCCCCTTGAAAGGGACGATAGCATAGACCTGGCTGCTGGGAAATTATGGCAAGCCAGGAAGCCACGCCAATTTGTATTTACTATAATTTCTAAGTAGATTGCAGTGAACTCAACCTGAACAAAGATAATGTAGTTTGGTGGATAAGGAAGGCATCATCATTTTTGGGCTCTAGGTAGCATGAATACTCAGCTACTCAGGGAGTGGATTCACAATAGTTGGTGACTAGTCTGTTGGAATACCTGTCCAACTAGCAGCTGGGGACATGGGTAAGCATACTGTGCACTCCCTTAATATACAGATCTACTTACAAGGGGGTTATGTTCTGATAAATCCATAATAAATTAAAAAATGTCATAAGCTGAAAAATGCATTAATACATACCTAACCTACTGAACATGGTAGCTTAGACTAGCCTTACTTAAATGAGCTCATAATACACATATTAGCCTACAGTTTGGCAAAATCATCCGACACAAAGCCCATTTTATGATAGAGTGTTGAATATCTCATGTAACTTATTGAATACTGAAAGTGAAAAGCAAAATGTTTGTATGGGTACAAAATGGTTGTAAGTATATCAGTTGCCCATGTGACTGAGTGGCTGACTGGGAGCTGTGCCTCTCTGCTATGGCCCAGCATCATGATAGAGCATGGTACCACATATCCCTTGCCCAGGAAAGATCAACAGTCAAAATCTGAAGTATATTTTTTATTGAATCCATATCACTTTTGCACCATCATAAAATTGAAAAATTATATGCTGAACCATCATAACTTTGGGGACTGTCTATATATGTGTAGTGAAGAAAAGTGCTTGAAAGGAAAAATATAAAAGATACAGGAAATCTATCAATTCTAATTTAGTGACAAAGTTAGCAGAAGTAAGAAAAATAACTATAAGGGTATACAATGTAGTGAAATGATATTAATATGCCTTTTATGTCAGGTGGGCAGGCATTAAATATAAAAATAATAAAAAATGTGGGAACATTGGAAAGTCAAACTCAACAGTAAAGAAAGTTAGCCACAGTCTGTGGGGGCTATCAGATTCAATCAGTTATAAGAATTAAACAATGATGTGTCATGAATCCAGAAAAGACCCATCACTGTAAGGACCTCAACGTGTCTTTGCAGTAAGAAAAGTCACTGAATAATCACAGCTTTGAGTTTTATGCCCTTTTCCAAATACTCAATGTGTAAACTTAGCTGCTGACATGGTTATTCCAACATGTTTGGGATAATAAAAGGGTTTCTTAGTGAGTTCTTGTCTCACCCTGGAAAGGTTCAGACTTCTGTTTAGAGAAAATAAAGTATATTAAGCTTATTTCACTACAAATATTTTGTTGAGTTTAGAAAAATATGAGTATGATTTTTACTTAAATATTTTAAATATTAAAGATACTTTGATATATTATACAATAGAATAATCTTATACTTCCATCTAAAATATATAAGTAATGTTATTGTTAGAAGTTTTATTTTTTTTTAAGATTGTATTTATTTATTCACGAGAGACACAGAAAGAGGTGGAGAAGCAGGCTCCCTGCAGGTCTTGATACCAGGACCCCGGGATTACACCCTGGGCCAAAGGCAGCTGCTCAACCACTGAGCCACCCAGGGATCCCTTGTTAGAAGTTTTAATTCAACATGTAAAAGATGATTTGGGTATGTTTGTAAACATTAGAAAAATTAAAGTAATTTAATATTAGTTCAAATAATTTAAGTACTGGCCAACGTTTGCTTACTAGAGATAATTTGAATTTGGTAAAAGAAAGAAAAAAACCTCTGAATATATTAAATTTGTAAATACAGCTTGAATTATTTAAGAAATTCAATTTGCCAAGCTAAAAATTTTTTTTAGAATTTACTTGAATAAAACAGAGCACCATAATTTGTAAATTAAACTTAAAAACTTAAAGAGAGACTTCTGATTCTGGGAAGATGGAATAGACATATTTCCTCTATTCCTTTCACTAAGTCCAGTGAAAAAAACCTATATTTATATATGAAACAAACATAAGAAGACTCTGACAGGTGAGTAAAGGTGAGCAGACTGGCTGGGGCCCGAGAAAGGACCCTATGTCGAGGTCTTCACTTTTTCTTCATATACACTTGGAGATGAAGAATTTGGCAACCTGGAAAGATCAACAGATATGGACAGAAGTGTCCTCCCAAAGGTCTGTTCTATCTAGCCAAAGGGTCAGGAAAGGATCTCACAAGACAGAAAACTTTTTTTTTTTTTTTTAAGACAGAAAACTTTTAAGCAATAACTGCTCTACACCAGGAAATAACATAGAAAAAATGTTACCTCATTTCCGTGCCATCAACAAAGGCTGATGGGGCACCTGAACTTCCATACTTGCCAGGCTGTACAAGGTGCTCTACTACCCCTCGCAGGTACGTGTTAGAGAAGACCAAGCGTGGAACTGATGCAAGGAGTGCTCCTTCCCCTCCCCAGTCAGGTTCATGGAAACACTTGGGGATCTTTGACTTCAACTCCTTTCTGGTAGTAATGAGGCACTTCTCCTCCTCCTGCTGTGTGGATGTCAGTGGAGGCTGAGAGGAGTTGGGACTCTCATCATTACCCAGCAGTAATGATGCTACCCCCACTATGGCATCAGTGGAAACCACTTAGGAAGCCAGAAATTCCACCCATCCCAGCAATAATCAGGAACCTCCTCCCCAAGAAGAGGAATCTGGACTTCTACCTAGAAATAATGGGGCAGCACCCATCTCTGCATGCCAGAGCAGTGTCAGGAAAAGCCACATAAAATAGTAGGTTTATTTATTTATTTATTTATTTATTTATTTATTTATTTATTTAAACAGTAGGTCTAAATAAAATCCAGTATCCTATTACTTAATCCCAAAACATTTAGGTTTTAATAAAAAAAAAAAAAAACTTGTCATATCAAGAAAACGTAAATTTCTAATAGAATGAGAAAAAGGCAATTAATAGATGCCAAAACCCAGGTGGCAGGGATGTTGGAATTATTTAACAAGCATCCTAAAGCACCCATTATAAAATTGCATCAACAAGCAATTACTAAACGCTTAAAACAAATTAAAAAATACTACACCTGAGCAAGGAAATAGATGCTGTAAAGAATAACCAAAGAGAATTTAGAACTGAAAAAATATAACCAAAATTAAAAGCTCAGTAAATGATCTCAATAGGAATGGGAAAGATAGAGGGAAAAAATCAGCAAATTCTGACATAGAACAATAGAAATTAATCTGAAAAACAGAAAGTAGATGAAAAATAGATGTGCAGATTTAGAGACTTGATGGACTCTAATAACTGAGCCAACATTTGTGTCATGAGAGTCCCAAAAGAGGAGGATAAGAAGTACAAGGATGAAGAAGTAATTAAAAAAAAATGGTTAAAATCTTCCACAGTTTGTGAAGAGAAAAAAGAAATTATGAATTTAAGAAGCTGAGAAAACACCGAACACAATAAACCCAAACAAAGCCATGCCAAGACAAATTGTTCAAGTCCTGTAAACTAAAGAGAAAGAAAAAATCTAAAATGCAGCCAGAAAAAAAAAAAAAAAAAAAAAAAAAAAAAGACACCAAACTGATAGCAGAAAAAATAATTAAAAAGACATTGACTTTCTCATCTGTAACCACTAAGGTCAGAAATGTTGAACACTAGGGCGCCTGGGTCTCAGATGGCTAAGCATCTGCCTTTGGCTCAGGTCGTGATCCGAAGGTCAGGGTCCTGGGATCCATCCCTGCTTAGTGGGGAGTCTGCTTCTCTCTCTCCCTCTACCCCTCCCCGACTCATGCCCCCCCACCTCTTACTCTCCTCCTCTCTTTCAAATAAATAAATAAAATCTTAAAAAAAAATGTTTAACACTGATTCATGTTGAAAACCATCAGTACACTAAATCTAGAGGTGGACTTCCTTCAAGAAATGTGACAGCACTTGGGAGGCGGAGGTGACTCAGCATCACGCCTTTCCCATTGCCTGTGGGGTGACGTTCAAACTGCCTAATGTGGCTACTTAGGCCTGGCCTGAGCAGGTCTGTCTCACTAGCTTCCTACTCATTTTCTCCAGCCAGGCTCATGACTATCGTTCAGTCCTTCTAATGGGTCATTCTCCTTTCCCCAAGGACTTTGAAATGGCATAATTATAAAGGTAATTTTGTTAAAACGAAGTCACTAGGATGGACCCTAATCCAATATGACTGGTGTCCTTATAGGACACAGACACACACCAGAGGGAAGACCACGTGAAGACACAGGGTGGAGATGACTGCGTACAAGCCAGGAAGAGTGGCCTCCTGAGAAAGCAGCCCCGCTGACACCTTGATCTTGTACTTCTAGCCTCCAGAAACATGAGAAGATAAATTTCTGTTGTTTAAGTCACCCGGTCTGTGGTATGTTGCTATGACAACCCTTGCAAACGAACCCTCAAAACTCAATAGTAACAAACAATCCAATTATAACATGGTCAACATACATAGACTTTTCACTAAAGAAGATAAATAGCAAGTAAGCACATGAAAAATGTTCAATATTATAAACCACTGGGAAAATGCTAATGAAAACTCTACTGAGGTATTGCTCCCCACCTATCGGAATGGCAAAAATAAAAAATACCAATGATGCCAGATGCTGACATGGGTGGAGGACAACTCGGTCCCTCGTGCGTTGCTGTTGGGGCTGTAAAATGGCATGGCCATTGTGGGAACTATTTCTCACTTTCTTAGTAAATGAAATATTGAATTACCATAAAACCCAGGAATGCGCTTCTGAGCGCTTATTCCGGAAAAATAAAGAATCATGTTCACACAAAAAGCCTTTACACAAAGTTTGCAGGAGCTTTTCTCAAGCAGCCCAAAATTTGTATACAACTCGATGGCCCTTCAATCAATAAATGTTAAAACTGGTACATTCAGGACGCCTGGGGGGCTCAGCGGTTGAGCACCTGCCTTTGGCTCAGGGCATGATCCTGGGGTCCCGGGATCGAGTCCCATGTCGTGCTCCCTGCAGGGAGCCTGCTTCTCCCTCTGCCTGTGTCTCTGCCTCTCTCTCTCTCTCTCTGTCTCTCATGAATAAATAAATAAAATCTTTGAAAAACAAACAAACAAAACCTGGTGCATTCATAGGGTGGAACGCTGCCCAACACTAGAAATGAACCAAACCTACTGATCTGTGCAACAACCTTGAATGAATTCCCAGAAAATTTTGGTGACTGAAGAAAGGCCACATATTATTTCATTTTGTAATATTCTTGAAATGGCAAAATTATGGAGACGGAGAAGTTACCGGTGGCTGCCAGGGCTGAGTAGGCAGGGAAAGTGGGAGAGAAGTGGGTGTGGTTCCAAAAGGGATCTTGTGGTGATGGAAATGTCCTGTAGCTTGGTGCCTCCATGTCTGGCTCCATGTCTGTATCCTGGTTGAGATTATTCTGCTTTTGTTTGGAAGATGTCAACATTGGGAAGACTACGTTTTCTGCCTTGCAGGCCTTTTTCTGTTTTTATTTTGAGACACTTGGAGATTTATGGTTAAGCGTTCTCCCCATTGCAATGGTCTCTGATAAAGTCTCTCCTTACCTAAGTGCATATTTGCTTTCATTTGACAGCCATTCTGAGAGTTGAAGAATCTCACTTTCAGAAAGACAGAGGAGAAAGCCCAGGTACCATCCGGGCGTGACATTTGATTGGGAGATTTTGATAGGGAACTTACTTGGCCAGGCTCCACCTCCTGTTTACTTAAAATTATCATCTGGCCCAAGTACTTAAAATTGCTATCTTGTTCCATATAAAGTAATCAAGTTACGGAGGGCCAGGAGAGAGAAACCATTTCCAATTTTGGCAGGTTCTGATAGCGTATCAAGCTGGAAACAGAACCCCAAGCCAAAAATTTTATATTGTAATTTTAGTGGGCACATCCTCAAATCCACTACACATTAATTCTTGATCTCAGCTGCTCTTCCAAATTAATTCCCAAATATTTTCTTTGATTTGGTCAGGATTGGCTGGGAGTCAGAATAGGCTTTAGCTTTAGGGAAAAATCTTCAATGCCTGTGTTTGAGCCAGGTGGGAAATTAAAACAGATACAAAGCTAAAAAATGCTGAATTTTAGTAAGAAAGCAATCCCATGAAAATGCACACACTGGTCATCTCCTATATACGCAATCTTAAATCTATCAATATCAGCGTTCTTATCCTTAGAAGCACACCCATTTGTGGTCTCCACGGGCACTGCAATTGCCCATCGGTTTTGATGATCATGTGAGATATCATCAAGGTGCTGAGAGTTGGTGAAAATCCCTGTGGACACACGCAGACTAGAGGGGAGTTTCTGTTTACATTCGTGAGTCTGGTGGTTTCTTCTGGCAATTCCATGAATCCCATTCGAAGGGAATTATGTTCCGGGAAGGTCTAACTTTGCTAAAAGTTCACCATGTTCAGCTTTTGTCTTGACCGACTTCAAGGAAACTGGAAATATTTCAAGGCCTTTCTAGAGATTACCTATCACACAACAAGGTGGCCTGATACAGGTTAACACTTCTCACATCCACATTGAAGTAGTTTGTTTTCCACAAATCCTTCTTCACTTCACAAAGGCCTTCCTCCAAAAGTCTTTTCCTACATTTTTCCTCACCTTATAGGGCACACATAAAATATTATTATTGGATGCAGGCCTCCCAAGCGCAGAGCACCAAGTAGATCATATCGCGTTGTACTCTGATGGCGTATCTTCCCCACAATCAGGAGTCATCGCAGAACCAACAGCTGTGTGGTCCCAGGCACACAGTAGGTCAGTCAGTGTTTATTGAATGAACAGGAGCACACGTCGAGGCAGAGGAGCTGTACCCTGGGATCTGGAGGCTGAAACTCTTTCTGTATACTTGTTACTCTACCCTGAACACTTAGTCCTAACTTATGGAAGGTTGGGGCTTCTCATTTCTTATTTGCTGGTTGAATCAGTCATTTGTTTTATTTTATTTATAGTTTTAAATTCTTGGGTTTTGTAAAATTAGCACGTGAATGCTTTGTCCTTATAAAAATTGACGCATGATAATAATAGTAGATCTCTAAACCTAAGGTATCCTTTCAACAGCACTCCCCTGGCCCACCACCAAAGTCTTCTCATTCTTTCTTCTGGAAGTCTGCAAGCAAGGGTGATGCTGTTATTTGCTTCATACGTATCCTTTCAGAGGGTTTTACAAATGTCTTTGTAAAAGAGGGGATAGATGAGAGAGACAGAGAGGGAGTATAGGAGCAGGAAAATACAAGAACATATGTCAGATACTGTGCTGTATATAGTAATGCTTTGAGTATTTTTGCTGTCATTTTGCTTGGAGTGCTAATATCTTATGTATTTTGCTGTAAGCTGCTGTTTTCACTTAACAGGATGTTAGCAACTCTTTCACTCATGGCTGTGTTAGCTCCACGACATCTGGCTTCTTCCACAATTCATCTCACTGACTCTCATAGTCTCTCTTAGTTTCTAGGTAGTGTTCCTGTCTCAGACTTTGCTCAGGACCATGACCTCAGTGCCTAGTGACCTTGTTTCCTTTCCTGTCTTCATTACCCCACCCGTAGACTTCCCATGCCTTTTGCAATAATACAAAATGTTTTGCAGGGTATATGTTTTACCTTCTTCTCTCATATTATAAATATATAATGAGGAAGTAAATACCCTTTATAAGGAAATAAATGTCAAGACCTTTAGAGTATTCATGTTCTAAAACAACTGCTGAGTCATAATGTCTGTACCATTTTTCTACCTTTGATTATATTCAACTGGAAATTCCCATGAATCTTAAGTAACTTTATAAAATAGATGAAATTCTCAAAGAAACTGGTTTTCATATACACAGCATTCATCTGGGTGCTGAGAAAATGTCACAGTGAGAATGGAGAGCTTTTTAAGCCTAAACTGACAGTTATGAATTTCTATATGAAGATCTTAAGGTAGACCCTTCTTTTTTTTTAGTTTTGATCATGTTTTTAAGTAAAAAAGGTAAAAAAAAATAGTATGATACTTTGCTATCCCAAATATTGTGGATAAAACTTATATCAGACATTCTTTTAGACACTAGACCACTCTGATCAATTATTTAAAACTGAGTTATTAATCTCAAAGGTCAGAGCATTCCAATAAGCTTGGCATTTCTAGACTATATTAGAAAACTAAAAAGTGGAAAATAAGTTCCAGTGAATTAGAGTTTCAAATAATCAGCTTCTCAAAAGAGAGACCTTAAACAATTAAAAAGATATGGTAAATTTTTATGCAGAAGATTAAACCAAGATGGCTAACCTCTCACTGGTTAGTTGCAGTTTTGAACAATTGTTACTCAAACTTGATTATTATTTATGTGTAACATACAAATATTTTGGAATTGCTTATTTTTGTGAACCTCTCAAGAGGACTTTTCCTGGGCAGAGTAGCAATTGTACATTTATACATAAGGTTATAGGTCAGATTAATTTTATTTTTTCCCTGAGGAAAGTAGACTTGGTCCTGAGAGAATGGACTAGAGGATTGACGACCTTTGTTTATAGGAAGGACAGGAGGAGTTTGACATAGTGCTTGACCCCTGGAGGGCTGGCTCAGCATGATGTCTCCATGGGCACAGACCTGGTGAAGGTATCCTACGTTCACCAGGTATCCCTCTGGTGGGGGGCAGCCAGAGAGCGTGGAAGAAATACGGTTGTGGAGGCACTGATGATCCATTTCAGTACATCACAGTTTGTCCTTAGATTGACACGAGGTTTCACTAAATGTTTTCAAAAGAAAATGAGATATTTATGTCAATCCAGTGCTTAGAAAAATGGGAGTAGAAGCCCTGAAGGGCATAAATGGACCCAAAGGTATTGTCTAAGATGTAGGGTGAAAAGAATATCACAGTGACTAAAAATACATTTTTTTAAAAAAGGCATTCAACTAAATTCTATAATTTAAGCATTTACTTTTTAAATCTTCATAGAGACACATAATAGCTAGAATAGCAATATTTTGTTTTATTTTTTTGTAGTAAAAATCTTGAGTTGAATTTTGTTACTCACTTTCTTATTTCTACAAAATCAATAGCAGGTGGCAAATATTCATGGCAACCTGTTTGCAAATTCATTGATGGAATTGCATAGGTGTGCAAAAGTTTAATTAAAAGTGATTTTTTAATAAAACCATTCATTCTATTAAGATGTAGAAAGTAAAATTAGGTTAATAAAAGAGAATTATGTTTTAAATTAAAAGTTTTTAATTTTCTTTAAATCTCTTTGACTTGTGAACTCAAACCTGTAATTTTTAATTACTTTAGAATCTAGAGATTTTTAAACACCACACCACCATGGTGGCTTTTATTTTTAAATTATTTTTAGAATTCCTGTATTATAGCATAATATATATGTATAAAAAGTACACATACTGAATTCTTTATAGCTGGCAGAGTTTTCACAAGCTGCACACATCCGTGTAACCAGGGCCCAGTGGAGAGCATCCCTGTCACCCCAGAACCACATTTTTCCCGCCTTCTACCACTTCCAGTACCTTCTGACTTGCCCAAACAGAATCACCATGTTGGCTTCCAATGGCATGGATTAATATTGCTTATTTTTTATGCTTTATATAGACAAAAATATATACAATATGCATTCTTTTGTGCCTCCTGATCTCAATATTATGTGAGATTCTTTCTTTTTGTTGCATGTGGTTAGAGATTATGTACTCTCATTGCTTTCAAATATTCCATTGAGTGAATAAACGATTTATTTTATCCATTTTGCTATTGATGGGTATTTGAGTAGGTTTGAGTTGAGGGCTATTTTAATTTATGCTACTATAAATGCTCTAGTAGCTTTCTTTAGGAAAACATGCATTTCTATTGGTTATGTACCTATAAGTAGAATTGTTGGGTCATAGTTTCTACATATCTGCAGCTATAGTAGATAATGCTGAATTTTTCTCTAAAGGTATTCTATCAATATAAGTATTGTACCAATTCATAAATCCTGTATCTATTGTATGCGAAATGTAGTTGGTCCCTAGCTTTCTAAGAGAAGTTTGGGATTTTTTGCCCCTTTCATTTTAGCCAGTTGGCATGTGTGTGGTAGTTGCTAAGGCTTAAATTTGCATTTTGCCTGATGACTAATGATGTTGAACATCTTTTCATATGTTTATTAGCCATCTGGATGTCTCCTTTTGTGAACTCTCTGTGTATTTGCCATTTCTCATTTATACCTTGTGTGCATTTTTCTTTAAATAGTCTAGATAAAAGTCATTTGTATAGGCAATTATTTCCTTCCATTTTGTGGCTTGCCTTTCTATTCTCTTAATGATCTCAGTTTAAAAGAAGTTTTTAATTTTATTAAAGATTCATTTATTTATTTTGGAGAGAGAAAGAGAGAATGCGCATGTGAGTGGGTAGGGGGTTGCAGAAGGAGACCAAGAATCCTCAAGCCCACTCCCTGCTGAGTGGAGAGAACCAATGCTGGACTGGATCCCAGGACCCTGAGATCATGACCTGAGCCAAAACCAAGCCTCAGGTGCTTAACCGATTGAGCCACGCAGGTGCCCAGAAGTTTTTAAATTTAGTATAGTTTAACTAATAATTTTCTTTCTTTCTTCCTTCCTTCCCTTCTTTTCTCCCTCACTTCCTTCTTTCCTTTATGTTTCTTTTTGTAAAATGTGATGTGAGTATGAAGAGATATTTTCCAGGTGGTTATCCACGTAAGCCAGTACCTTTTATTGAATATTGAAAAGACCATACCTTCCCCCATACACTTTACTTTCCTATTGTGTTACTGGTGAGTTTCTTTGTTCATACACAGATAGCACAGTCTTAATTACTTAGGCTTTATGATAGATTTTGATAACAAATAGTGTAAGACCTTTAGCTTTCTAATTTTTCTTAAAGATTTTTTGACCTATTCTTGACCCTTTGCATATTCATATACATTTTTAAGTCACCCAGTTAATTCCTGCAAAAGACCCAGATGGAATTTTTAAAAATTGAAGTTACATTGAATTGTCAGATTGACTTGAAAAAATTTACATCTTTAAGTTATTGAGTTTCACAGATTATGAACTTCATCTAGTCATATATTTTGCATTTGTTTAAAATCTTATTTAAGTTGCTCATTTTGGTATTCTGGGTATTTGATTTTTTAAAAATAATATTGTAGACTTTTACAATTTTTAAATTTCTCTCTTTTGCTTGTATATAAAATTAGAATTGATTTTTATGTACTGTCTTCATATCCAACTACCTTATTAAATGTATTTATTTATTTTAATACCTGTCTATAAATTATTTTGAGTTTTAAATTATATTCTATATAATAATTCTAGGACATTTTTCCTCTTGCCTCACTGAACTGACTAGTTACTCCTACAGTTTTTAATATAAATTCTGATGGTGGACAACTTTTTTCTTGGTTTTTATCTCTACAGAAGTAGTCAGTATTTTACTGTTGAGTAGGAGGATTGCTGTTGGCTTTTTTTCCCTTATGTATATTTTTCATCAGATTAAGAAAGCTTTCTTCTTGTATTTCTTTTAATTTTTAATTTATTATTATTATTTTTTTATTAGAGAGGCAGAGGTAGAGAGAGAGAATCCGAGGTAGGCTCCTCGGAAAGTTTTATTATATCCCTAGTTTCTTAAAATGATTTTTTAAAACAATGAATGGATATTGAATTCTGTCATTTTTGTATTTAATATGATAATATTATGATCCTTCTCATATTTATATTAATGTAGTAAAATACACTAATTGATTTATAAATGTTAAAATAACATTTTATGCCTGTAATAAACACTACTTGGTTAAAAGATATAATTATTTCTGTGTGTCACAGATCCAATTTTCTAATGCATTATAAATGCATATATATTGATGAGAGTTATTGGTCTATAATTTTCCTTTCATATTATATCATTTTCAGGTTCATAAAACAGGAATTCTTTCCATTTTTTCTTTATTCTCTGGAAAAATTTGAATAATATTTATGTTATATATTTCTCATCTAAGTAAATTGAGTCAAAGACTTCAACACCAGAACCATATCTGAGCATAAGGAGCCCTGGGGTAAGTATATTGTTTGGATAGAAAAGCTTCTATTTAGAGACTATAGCACTACAGGATGGAGGACAGAATGAAGAGAGGAAAATGCTAAGAATTTAATGCTTCTGTTTGAATTCTAAGGCAGTAAGTCATCATAGTGATTGCTGGTGAAAGAATCCTTACAGGGTTCTATAGGAAGGATTTGGAACCCATATTTCTGTTTCAGGAAAAGGGGCAAAAAATAGCTGACTGCACCTTTAGTATTTATATCCCCCCATTGCTATGATTTCCCAAATACTACTAACAGGTTATTTAAGTTCCCTGCCTTTCAGTTTTCTCATCTGTGAAACGTGGATAATAGCATTCCCTTTTTCATGGTAATACTGTGAGAGTAAGTGAATTAATACATGTAAATATGTGTGTGCATGGCATGTAGACGGTGCTCAGTAAGTTATATAAATCGTTAGTTTTATTAGCTATTATGAAGTCATGAATTCCTCCATGGCAAAAATGTCTGTTTTATTTTGATCTCTATCAGCATCTATTTAAATATTTTAGATCTAATCAATTTTAAATAATATTAAAAATGAATAAATGAAAAGTGTGTGTATGAAGAATCTGGTTTTTAAAAAGTGAATTTTCATTAGTGTTAACTACAGAAAACCAATAAATTCTTTTCACATTTATAGACTATGGTATCTGATGCAGGTCAAGTAAAAATTCCACCTAACCTTGTCATGTGAATCTCTTTCCTGATTCTTCATTTCCTCTTCAGAAGCATGAGACAATGATTGCATTAATCTAAAAGGTTTATTGTGAGAGATTAGACATAGTGGATTTGTGTTAACATTTAAGCTAGCAAATACTATGCTATCATGTCTCATTCAATTTGCTTGTATGAACCCCATTGTGTAAAAGGGAGAAGAAAAACCTCCCTTTATTCCTGCCAAAGATAATAATTTGTTGTAATTATTTATTCCATGTCTTCAACTTTCTATGTACTGTGCCAACCTATGGGCAAAATAGTTTGGAACATTTGGAAATGCTTGTCTCATGAAGATTTGCCTCTGGCTGGCTGGTGGAAATGGCATACATTTTAATATTAAAAAAAAAAACAGGATTTTTTTCCCATCTTTATTATCAATAGTTCTATACATTTCTCAGTGCTCATTTAGTGCACTCTTTTTTAAAAGATTGTATTTATTTATTTATTTATTATTTATTTATTTATTTATTTATTTATTTATTTATTTATCTGAGAGAGAGAGAGAATGCACATGAAGTGCAAGCAGGGATAGAGTAAGAGGGGGTGGGAGAGGAAGAGGGAGAGAATCTCAAGCAGATTCCATGCTGAGCATAGAGTCTGACACAGGCCTCACCATGGAGTTTGATCTCACAACCCTGAGGTCATGACTTGAGCCCAAACCAAGAATTGGGTGTGTAAATGACTGAGCCACCCAGGCATCCCAAAGATAAGTGAATTCTTAATCTCCTTTATCGATTTCACCCATCGCTCCTTCCACCTCTCCTCTGGCAGCCACTACTTTATTCTCTGTATTTGAGTCTCTCTTTTTTTGGTCTTTTTTTCTTTGTTCATTTGTTCCCTATGAGTGAAATCATATGGCATTTATCTTTCTCATATTGACTTACTTCACTTAGCATTATATCCCCTAGGTCCATCCATATTGTTGCAAATGGCAATATTCCATTCTTTTTTATGGCTGAAAAATATCCTATTGTGTATATATACAGCATCTTCATTATCCATTCTTCTATGGATGGACACTGAGCTGCTTCCATATATTGGCTATTGCAAATAATGCTGCAATAAACACAGAGGTGCATATATATTTTCAAATTAGTGTTATTGTTTTCTTTGGGTTAACATCCAGTAGTGAAATTACTGAGTCATATAGTAATTCTATTTTTAAGTTTTTGAGGAACCTCCTTGTTGTTTTCCACAGTGACAGTATCAGTTTATATTCCCACCAACAACACACAGGTTCTCTTTTTCTCTATATTCTTGCCAAGACTTGTTGTTTCTTGTATTTTTGATATTAAGTCACTTTGAAAAGTGTAAAGTAATATCTTAGCTAAGTTCATACTCAATGGTGAAAAACTGAGTTTTTTCTCTAAGATATGGAATAAGAAAAAGATGTCTACACTCACCACTTTTATTCAACATAGTATTAGGAGTCCTAGCCATAGAAATCAGACAAGAAAAAGAAGTAAAGGACATGTAAATTGGTAAGGAAGAAGTGAAACTCACTATTTGAGGATGACATGATATTGTGTGTGTGTGTGTATATATATATATATATCAACATAAAGATTCCACCAAAAAACAACTAGAACTGATAAATAGATTTAATAAAGTAACAAGATACAAAATTAATTAATATACAGGAATCTGTCACATTTCTACACACTAATAATGCAGTATCAGAAAAAGAATTAAGAAAATAATTCCATTTATAATTGTACCAAGAAGAATAATATGTCTAGGCATAAACTTAACAAAGGAGGTAAAAGACCTATATTCCAAAAACTGTAAAACATTGATGAAAGAAATTGAAGCAAATGGAAAGATATTCCATGTTATGGAATCAACATTGTTAAAATTTCTATACTATCCAAGGAATTTACAGATTTAATTAAATCCCTATCAAAATACCAGCAACATTTTAAACAGAGCTAGAACAAATAATCCTAAAATTTGCATGGAACCACAAAAGACTTGAAAAGTCAAAGAAATCTTGGAAAAGAAGAACAAAGCTAGAGGTTTCATAATCCAAGAGTTCCTTTTTTTTTTTTTTTTTTGAGATTTTACTTGAGAGAGAGAACACATGTGAGGCATGTATTCTCACTCCACATGAACAGGGGGTGGAGCAGAGAGAGAGGAGAAGCAGACACCCTACTGAGCAAGTAGCCCAATGTGGAACTAATCCCAGGACTCTAGGATCATGACCTGAGCTGAAGGCAAACGTTTAACCGACTGAGCCAATGAGGTGCCCACAATCCCAGGTTTCAAAATTTACTGCAAACTTCAAAATTGTGTTGGCATAAAAATAGGCACATAAATAAATGAAACAGAATAGAGAGTCCAGAAATAAACCCATACTACATGGTCAATTAATCTACAATAAAGGAGGCAAGATGTATGATGGGGAAAAGATAGTTTTTTCAACAGATGGTGTTGGGAAAACTGGACAAAATGCAAAACTCATTCTTGCAACTGAATGAAACTGGATCACTTTCTTATATCATACACAAAAATAAATGCAAAATGGATTAAAGTTCTAAAGGTGAGCCCTGAAATCATAAAATTTCTAGAAGGAAACAAAGCCATAATTTCTTTGACAGTAGCCATAGAAACATTTTTCTACCTCAGCCTCCTCTGGCAAGAGAAACAAAAATAAAATTAAACTACTAGGACCATATCAAAATAAAAAGTCTTTTCACAGCAAAGGAAACCATCAACAAAATTATAAGGCAACCTACTGAATAGGAGAGGATATTTGCAAATGATATATCCAATAAAGGGTTAATATCCAAAAAATATAAAGAATTTTTATGACTTAATACCAAATAAAACCCCCTAAAATAGTTCAATTAAAATCCACAGAGGGGAAATAAAGATGGCCATGGGGTAGGAGAACCATAGGATCATCTCATCCCATGAACACAATTAGGTAACTATCAGATCATCCTAAGTACCTCAGAAGTCAACCTGAAGATGGACAGAAGAAACTCCACAAAGAAAAGGAGAGAAGAGAACACACTGAAAAAAACAGAACAACAAAAAAAAAGGAAGTGCAGAGATTGGTTTAGGGGAGAAACAGGAGTGTTGTAGAGGTGAGGGAGCCATGATTGTGGAGAAGGGTGAGAGTGGGGGCAAAGGGGGAAATGCACATGGAGAAGATTTTCCCAAAGCTATTGACCTGGAGATTGAGAGGGGCTGAATTTCTTGAGTTCTTGCAACAGTATGGACAGCTTAAAGTCTAGAGTTTTAAAAGCATGTTCGAAAAAAAATAATAAATAAATAAATAAATAAAAGCATGTTCGACTGGGATAAAGCCTAGAGGGCATTGCCCTGCTCCTGGAGAAAAGGCAGGCAAACAACCTGGGGACAGATAGTATGAAAACAGACAGATAGTCTGAAAAATGCCTGGGGCACATAGTGGGGAAATTGTTCACTTCTCTTGGAGTGTGTCCCTGAGAGGCAGCATTCACAGAGATGATTCTCCAGAAACTTAGGAGCTATCTGGCACCATTTTCCTTTCCTGCCCCTTAGCATAAACACAGAGCCACCTGAGTTTAAAAAGAATTAATCAGAGGTAAAGAATACAATAAATCAATTTGGAAACAGGTTTGATGCAATGAATAGTGGGCTGGAAGAAGCAGAGGATTGAATTAGTGAACTAGAAGGCAAAATAATGGAAAAGAATGAAGCTGAACAAAAGAAAGAAAGACATATTATGCAATATAAGATTAGACTTAGGGAACTCATTGACTCAAACATAATAATATTCATATTAGAGGAATTCCAGAAGAAGAAGAAGAGAAAAAATTTATATGAGGAAATAGTAGATGAAAACTTCTCTAATCTGGGGAAGAAAACAGACCTCCAGATCCAAGAGGCACAGGGAACTCCCATCAAATCAACAAAGGAGGCCAGTACTAAGACATATTGTAATCAAATTTGCAAAATATAATGGTAAAGAACAAAGTCTTAAAAGCAGCGAGACACAAAAAGTCCTTAACTTTCAAAGGAAAATCCATAAGTCTAGCTGGAGATTTCTCAACAGAAGCTTGGCAAGACAGAAGGGAGTGGCGTGATGGATTCAAAGTGCTGAATGGGGAAAATCTGCCACCAGGAATACACTCTCCAGTAAGGCAATCGTTCAGAGATAAAAACTGAAGGAGTTTGTGACCACCAAATTAGCCCTGCAAGAAATATTAAAGGAGATTCTTTGAATCCAAAGGAGAGACCAAAAGTGAGAAAGACAAGAAAGGATCAGAGAAAATCTCCAGGAAAAAAAAAAAAAAGAAAGAAAAGAAAACAAGCATGACTATGGCAATAAATCCATATCTATTAACAATTACTTTGAATGTAAATGGACTAAATGCTTTAATCAAAAGCTGTAAGATGTCAGAATGGATTAAAATGTATGATCCATCTATACGCTGCCTATAAGAGACTCATTTTAGACATAAAGCTATCTGCAAACTGAAGGTGAGGGAGTGGAGAAACATTTATTACACAGTGAACGTCAAAGGAAAACTGGAGTAGTAGTACTTGTATCGAACAAACTAGACTTTATAAACAAACTGTAAAAAGAACAAGGAAGGGCATTGTATAATCATAAAGGAAACAATCCAACAAGAAGATATAACAATTATAAATATTAATGTGCACACCATGGGGTACCCAAATATATAAAACAATTAATAGCAAACATAACAAGACAGGGATGTCCACTCTCACCACTGTTAATTAACCACGCTGGAAGTCCTAGCCTCAGCAATCAGACAACAAAGAGAAATAAAAGGCATCAAGATAGGCAAGGAAGAAGTAGAAATTTATTTACAAAAAAAACACAAAACAAAACAAAAAAAAACACAAAAAAATACTAATTCAAAGGGATACATGCATCCTGGTATTTATAGCAGCATTATCTACAAGAGCCAAATTATGGAAACTGTCCAAGTGTCCATTGATTGATCAATGGGCAGAAATGATGGGCTTTCATAAAAAGAATGAAATCTTGCCATTCTCAATGACATGATGGAGCTAGAGGGTATTATGGTAAGTGAGATAAGTCAGGCACAGAAAGACACACACTATATGATCTCACTCATATGTGGAATTTAGGAAACAAGTGAGCAAAGGAAGAAAAAAAAAGGAGAGGAAGACAGACTCTTCACTATAGAGAACAAACTGATAGTTACCAAGGGGAGGGGGGTGTGGGGGTAGGAGGGAGAGGTGATGGGGATTAAGGGAGGCAGTCGTGATGAGCCCTGGGTGATGTCTGGAAGTGTTGGGTCACTATATGGTCCACCTGACACTAACATAGAGTAATATCTCACTCTATGTTAATTAACTGGAATTAAACTAAAAACTTAAAAAATGCACAGAAGACATGAATAGACCTTTTTCCAAAGAAGACATTACAGATGGCTGCCAGACACGTGAAAAACCCGTTCAGTTCAATATCTTCATCATCAGGGAAATGGAAATCAGCACCACAATGAGATATCACTCTCCCCTGTCAAAGTGGCTAAAACCCAAAACACAAGAAATGACGCGTGTTTATGAGGACGTGGAGTAAAGACATCCTTGCACGCTGTTGGTCGGAATATAAACTGGTGCTTACACTGTGGAAAGCTATACGGAGGTCCTCAAAAAAATTAAAAATAGAATTACCATATGACCCAGTAATTCCACTACTGCGTGTTTACGCAAAGAAAACAAAAACACTAATTTGAAAGGATATATGCACCCCTATATTTACAGCGGAATAGTATTCAACAACAACAAAGAATGAAACAAGAATTTTAGAGACAATTTTTCCTGTCCTCATATGAGATCTGACTTTGACTTCCTTAATCTGAATCTTACATTAGCTTGTTTTTAGGCTGAGTTCAAGAATAGAGGAACAGGTAATTATAAATCTATTGCTCACAGTAGAGTTATTGCTGCCTTTCAGTTCTAGAAAAAAACAGTTTTTCAATAGTGAAGGTCAAAGAACTTGAGAAAGGCTTCTCATCATGAAATATTTTGTTTTTTATGTTATCCAAAAAAGAGATTATTGAAAGAAATAAGTATTAGCTTTAATAACAATAGGAAGGAGGATGGCCTGGGTGTCTCAGTGGTTGAGCATCTGCCTTTGGCTCAGGTCATGACCCCGGGGTCCTGGGATCGAGTCCCACATCGGCGTCCCCGCAGGGAGCCTGCTTCTCCCTCTGCCTGTCTCTGCCTCTCTCTGTGTCTCCCATGAATAAATAACTAAAATCTTTTTTAAAAAAGAATCCTTTAAAATAATATTAATAACAATAGGAGTTATACATAAAATGAGGAACACTTGAAGAGCTCGACAAACTAAGGATATATTTTTGTCGCCAAAATATCAAATTAGAGAACTGTGTTCTACTGGACTTTAAATCCTATCCATCCAAACAAATTCTATAAAAATATGATGTTCTGCAATTCAAGGACAGATTATTATGTGACCTGGGAATAGAAGGCAATTTTTTTCTGGGAACAATTTTTTCTGCATAAGAGTTGCATAAATCCTAGCTATCCATGAAATAGCTATTGTGCGTCCTCTTTGCCTTTTCATTTTATGGGCTATTCTGGCTTGTGGAACTACATACTATGTTTTATTTCTTTAAGCAAATGTTTGCCCATTTATTTTAAAACCTTCTGAAGAATGAATGAATTTAATAAGGTGGGCATTTCATTTAAAAGTATAATATCGGCAGTTTGGAAAATATATTTAGCAATTTCCCCCTAGATGCGTGCCTGTAGTCTTAGTGACTGTGGATGCTATTTGCTAAATGAAAAGTAACACATAGCTTCCATTCTGGTATTCACTGAATTTCTTTTGTTTCAAAGGCAGAAATCCACAAAATTGATTTACTAATAAAACGTAACCTAAAGCTGCCCTGTGCGTTGTTTGTAAGCCGAAATGTCTTTTCTTTTTGAAAGTCATTAGCTTGTACTTTGGTTTTGGTACAAATAGAACTTTAATACATGGGGAATCACAGGAAGTCCTGTTAAGTCATTAATTTTGAAAGAACAAATTCTATATGTGTAGATGAAGAGCAGCAAATGTGGTAATGAAACTCCATCAGAACGTCAGAAATTTAGAAAAATGGGATCCCTGGGTGGCGCAGAGGTTTGGCGCCTGCCTTTGGCCCAGGGCGTGATCCTGGAGACCCGGGATCAAATCCCACATCGGGCTCCCGGTGCATGGAGCCTGCTTCTCCCTCTGCCTATGTCTCTGCATCTCTCTCTCTCTCTGTGTGTGACTATCATAAATTAATAAAAATTAAAAAAAAAGAAATTTAGAAAAATGATGGTAGCATATAGCCAGAGACTTGGAATTCCAGCAAACCTAAACTCCTTTGTTCCATACTAGTGATATTATGTATTATGATCATATCCTATTAGGCCCATTCCGTAGCTCCTGGTACATAATGGGGGCCCAATACACAGTTGTCAAATAAGTTTTAAATAATCTGTTGAAGAAGAATTAAATGAAATGCAAGTCCTTAAGCCTATTTTCCTGTGAGGAAAGCAATACTCAGGGCAGCTGAATTGTAACATATTTGGCTCCCTAAGAGCTTTGCAACTTTACTCTGTTCTTTAATAAGAATCTCACTTGTCTGGGGCACCCGGGTGGTTCAGCTGGTTGGGTGTCAGACTCTTGATTTCAGCTCAGGTCATGATCTCGGGGTCATGGGATTGAGCCCCACGTGGGCACCGCATCCAGTGGGGATTCTACTTGAGATTCTCTCTCCCTCTCCCTCTGCCCCTCTTTCTCTCTCTAAAGTAAATAAATAAGTAAATCTTTTTTTTTTAAAAAAAGAATCTTGTGTAAAGATAATAAAATAATTCCTATGGACTTGTTACCTTGTTTTCGCAAGTGGTTGCATCTTGTAAAACCATAGCACCTGCATGCAGGTGTCAATTCTAGAGTCACCACAAGTCTTCCTGTGCTGCCCTTTTATCATCGTACCCTCCTCACCCTCACAATCACCCCTCATCTGACACCCTAAGAACCTCTAATCTGTCCTCTTTAATTTTGTCATTTCAAATCATGTTTTATTAACATAATTGTACAGTGTATATATTCTCCCCTCTTTTTTTTCCCCTTAGCATGAGTCCCTGAAGATTCACTAGATTATTGTTTGTATCAATAGATTATTCCATTTTATTGCCCCATGATTTTTCAGACTGTGGATGTGCCACAGTTTGTCTAACCACACATCCATTGAAGGACATCAGGTGTTTCTAGTCTTTTACTATTATGAATAAATACCCACATGTAGAGGCTTTTTCCATCAACATTAGTTTTCATTTCTTTAAAATAAATGCCTGGGAGTGCAATGGTTGTGTAGTACGGTAACGGGAGGTTTAGATTTTTAAGTGATTTCTGTCTTCCAGAGTAGCTGTACCAATTTACATCCCAACTGCAATGTATGAGTCATCAAGTTGTTGTGCATTCACGTCAACATTTGGCATTGTCAGTATTTTTTATTTTCGTCATTTTGATACCTAAATAGTGATATCCTGTTAAGGATTTTTTTTTTTTTTTTTTTTCCCTGTTGAGGATTTAATCAGCATTTCCCTAATGGCTAATGACGCTAAGCATCTTTTCATTTGCTTACTTCACATCTGTATACCTTCTTTTGTGAAATATCTATCCGTGTATTTCTCATTGAGGTTTTCTGACTAGTGAATATGTGGGGTTTTTTATTGGTGAGTTTTGAGAATTTATTATATATTCTAAATTCTAATCCTCTGTGAGATATGTGCTTTGCTAATATTCTCGCTCAGTCTCTAAGTTTCCCTTCTTTCTCTTCGCAAAATCTTTCATGGAATGATTTTGTGCAATTCCAACTTTTTGGTTTTTTTAAAGATTTTATTTTTAAGTAACCTCTACACCCAATGTGGGGCTTGAACTTACAGCCCCAACATCAAGAGTCACATGCTCTTAGCCAACTAAGCCAGTCAGGCTCCAATTCATCATATTTTTTTTTCTTTTATAGATTATGCGTTTGGTGTCAAGTCTAAGAACTCTTTACCTAACCCCACTATATCCCAAAGATTTTCTCCATTTTTTTTTCCTGAAAGTTTTATCATCTTTTGTTTTGCATCTAAGTTTGTGATTCATTTTGAGTTAAATATTCTGTAGATTTGAGATTCAGATGGTGTGTATTATATATATATATTTATATATATATATGAATTTTTTTTTGTTTTCAATTTCATTACTATTTTATTTCCTTCCTTCCAGTTGTTTTGGATTTATTTTCGTTTTCTTTTTCTGGATTCTGGAAGTGAGAGTTTAGATTATTGATTTGAGGCTTTTCTTCTTTCTAATATGTATGTTTAGTGCTATAAATTTTTCTCCAATACTGCTTTAGCTGTGTCTCCCAAATTTTGATTTGTTATATTTTCATATTAATTCAGTTCAATGGAGTTTTCAACTTATGTTGAGATTTGCTTTTTAAACAATTAATTTTTAGAAATTTGTTGTCTAGTTTCTAAGTTTTTAGACATTTTTTGGTTCTAGTTCTGTTATTTATTTCTGTTTTGACTCCATTGTGATAGGGGAACATACTCTGTATGATTTCCGTTCTTTCAAGCTTTGGGAGGTCTGTTTTTATAGTCTAGGATTTAGTCTAGTTCACTGTATGTTTGTTTTGTGGGCACTAGAAGAGAACATGTGTTCTGCTTTATAAGAATTGATTAGATACTGTTGTTTGATGGTACTTTTAAGATGTTCTGTACCCTTGCTGATTTTATGTTTAGTTGTTCCTTTAATTGTTGGGAGAGGGGTGTCAAATTTTTCAGTAATAATTGTGTGTTTGTCTATTTCTTTCCGTTCTATATATTTTACTTCATATTTTTGTAGCTCTCTTCTTTGGTGCACACACATTTAGGATTGCTATGTCTTCCTGCTGGGTTGGCCGTTTTGTCTATGTAATTTTCCCTCCATCTCTTTCCTTTGAAGTTTTCATTATTAGACATTAATGTAGTCATTTCTACTATCTTTGATTGTTTATAGAATATATCTATTTCCATCCTTTACTTTTAAACCTGCCTAAATTGTTATCTATGAAGTGAGTTTGAACAGATAGCTGGTTCATGTTTATTAGTTCACTCTGCCAATTTTTTATTTGATGTACTTAGATAATTTACATTTAGTGTAATTATTGATATATTAGCCCTATCGTTTGTCATGTTATTATTTTGTTGTTGTTTTACTGTTTGTTCACCAGGTTTTTTGTTTGTGTCTCCTTGCTGTCCTCCTCCGAAGGGTTACTTGAACAACTTTTAAGGATTCTATTCTTATCTACCTTTAGTGTTTTTGAGTACACTTCTTATAATTTTTTGGTGGTTGATGTAGGTTTCACAATATATATACATAGCTTTTCAAAGCCTGCTGTTGATGTAATTTCACCACATGGAGCAAAATGTAGAAAACTTAGCTCCTTTTATATCTTTACTCTCCCTATTTAGAATACAATTGTCTATATCTAGATCTACATCAAATCGTGTTATAATGTTTGCTTTAATCTGCAAATATTATTTAGGACACTCTAGATTAAAAGGTTCATCTATTGCTTCTGCTCATGTTTTTGTTTTACACGACCTTTCTTCCTTCTCATGTTCTAAGATTTCTTCTTTTATAACTTCCTCACTATTTATAAGAACTCCCTTTAACCATTTATTCGGGTAGGTATACTGGCAACACGTTCTATGAATATGAAATTGAAAGTGTCATTATTTCCCCTTTATTCCTAAGGAATATCTTCCACTAGATATAGAATTCTGGGTTGACAGTTCTTTTCTTTCAGCATTTAAAACAGTTTATAGCACTTCCTTCTGGCCTCAGTAATTTCCAGTGAGAAATCTAGTATAATTTGAATTGTTTTTTCCCCTATAGGTAAGGTATCATTTCTCTCTCACTGCTTTCGAGATTTTATTTTCCCCTGCATCTACAATTTTCAAGAGTTTAACTATTACTTGTATTGGTATGCATACCTTTGAGACCAAGTGTTGATTGGGTTTTTTTTTTTTTCTTTGTCTCTATCTATTGGCATTTTGGGGTAACCAGTTTTCTTAGCTCTAAATCTGGGACATATGAGACAAAAAGAAAACCAGTGGAAATTGTTATTTCTTGGGTCCCAAGGTCCCTAATTGATCTTTTTCTCTCCCTCTTTCAGGGTCTTTTATGTTTGCCTTATATGTAATGTTTATGATTTTAATTGTCTATAGTTTTTCAATTCTTTTAGTAGCAAGAGGAATAAAAAGAAATAAACCCACTACTCCATTTTCCTGAAACTAGAAGTACTTCTGTAATATTGTTTTGAAAGTAATACTCTTGAATTTCCATGGTACTCCAGGGACTTATAATAGAACAGCCTGAAAATAGTAAATGCACTAAAAGAAACATGTTTTGCTATTAGATTAACTATAATAATTAGTGTATATGTGACCACTTTGAATATTATATTATTATTTTAACAGCTGTACCTTCCCAAGACATGTAAATAGAAAAATAAGCAAACAAAAATAAAATTTATTCTAAAATACTAAATTTAGTCTATATAATGGTATAAAGCTTCTGCTAATTTTTTGATAAAGTAATTATCCTTATATATATTATGGCCATTTCTCTCATACATATTATATCTTCCCTCTCATGGTATCTTTTTTATCTTTTTTTGATTTAGTATCATTTTGTTAACAATTATGTCCTTTAATGCTAGTTATTTAAATGAACAGATTTATAGTTTATTGCTTTCTCTGGCCTCTGTGCATCTATAACCAGCATCTTGCCATGAATCTCTTTTTTTTTCTGTAGAGAAAGAATGATAGGAGCTTTAGAATCAAACTGACTAGGGACAAGAATTCTTGCTCATAACCTGTATTATGTAAACTTGAGCAAATCATTAGTTTTTCTGAGCCTATTGCCTCGTGTAAAATGCCAAACATGATAACATTATGACATTATATGGTGTAGGAAGGTTGTTTGTGAAAGCATTGAACCAGTGCCAACAGTACACTAGATGCCATATAAATGTTAATGTTTTGTTTTGTTTTGTTTTTTCCTCTCATGGCTAATTAAATAAATATAAGTAAATAAGAGTAGCTTTCTTGTATGTGCATGTTTTGGATTAATAAATCTCCCTGTTTTCCCCCCATCATTTTGTTCCCCTTAAAACATTTATACTGGAGGATCCCTATGCTCCTATTTTGTTTCTATTATTAATTTCTGCATTTCATCCTCAGTTTCTGTTCTGTCTTATAACAGCTTAATATTCAAATTATCTAAAATCTCTTCCTACTTACTTTACTACCTAGATAGGAAGATATGACTTAGTTAATTAATTAAATCCCACAGTTGTAATATATTTATACATTTCATACAAAGAGAAATATGTGATATAGTAGAAAGAACAAGAGAGTTAAAAGACTAAAAATTCTATGTATATTATAACTATATCATAAAAAGAGCACTGAAACTTGGTAGAACAAAACTTATCAGTGGTTGTTTCTCTTTTCTAAACGTTCTACTGCATTAGATGGGAGAAAAAAAGGAAAACTTAATATTTCAACATAGAACGTTAGAATTTATCAAAATAATGTTTGTAAGAATGTATATTTGTGTGGAAGTATTTTTGTAGAATATTAGTAACAATTATACATCCTTTTCACACACAGGGTATATGTTCATCTGTGCATAAACACGAGAATTAGATGAATTAATTTCACAAATACAAGTGATGTCTTCTACTAATAACAACTAGTCATTAGAACAGTAGTGCTCAAGGACTATTTTATAAAATTTAAAGATGTTTTTGATGGCAGGGCAAAAAAACTGACACTTGGGTAGACGAAAGGCACAATACTTTGTTACTTACAGCTTCAAACAAGAGAAAGCAATCAAGTGAAGCCACATAGGGAGTTGTACAGGGACAGGGTAGGAGCAATCTGGAGCTGGGGGGCAGTCCATGTACGGCCAGTGGGATGCGGGTAACTAGGTTTCCTGAGCTCCCTGTTGATTGGCTAATTTGAATAAAGTCTTGAGCTCTGAGACCTAGGGACTGTGCCTAGTAGTCTGATACCTGGCCTTGGGGTGATGAAGGCAGGCAGGTGCACAGTGGCCTGGAGCATGGTAACGAAGTGATTGGAATGAACAAGTCACAGAAGTAAAAGGGGCAGCATAGGAATGTCGTCAATGATCCTGTAGTAGCTTTGTATGGTGACATATGGTAGCTTCACTTGTGATGAGCATCACATAGTGTATAAACTTGTCCAGTCACCCTTGTATACCTGAAAGTAATGTAACGTTGTGTCAACTATACCCAAAAAAATTTAAAAAAGAAAAGTAGTGATTGGGTGTATGCTTACTCAGCTGCTCAAGAAGTGAAGCTGACATGCCTCTAGCCAGGGCGTCAAATTGACTAAATACAGCATTTTAAAAAGTTATGTTACAGAGAGCTACCTGGTTCAATAGCAGGGAATAATTTCCAGTTATTAGTTGTGATTTCCTGTTGAAAATACCATCGTGTACCTGATAATATTCAGTGGAACTATTATAAATAACATTTCAGGCTTATTTACCTATCTATTTAGTTATTTGTACTCGCTGTTGCTTGGTCTTTAAGTGATAATATATTTTTATATACTAGTGAAAAATCTAGTTTAATTCCTCCCTTTGCCCCAAGATTACCAGAATTATAATAGTAACAGTTTTAATAGGAAAATAGTTATAAAGAGAGCATTTGATGAAGTCAGGTATGCTTTGAAGGACATTCACAATAAAATTAAAATTAAAATTAAAATATTTTATTACCTGAATGTTTCCAGTTGTCACACTTCTCCTTGATTCTTGCTGAATAATGATAGTTCCTCACTGAATAGCTTCCACCTATGAAAACCTCCTGAAATGCTAATTTTGAATTTTGACAAGACTTGTTTGTTTTCTTTGTTTTGTTTGGAGGATTTGGAAAATAAATTTAGGTGAAAAGTTCTCCAAGTGCTACTCTTTTATCTGTGTGATTAAAATGGCTCTAATTTAGGAGAGATAGTCTGGTCTTTATGTACAAATCTGTTGACCATACAGTAACTCCAAGGGAATGATATACAGTTGATTGAGGAACTGGTCAGAGAAAACAGATTGATTGCACAGATGTCCAAAGCATTGGTGGCTGCAGGTGTGACTTTTGATTATGTCTCTATAATTGCTGGATTGACCTTGTATTTCAGGTGCTGTTTTTTTTTTTTTTTTTTTTTTCAATCATGAAGCCCATAAAGCTTGGTATTGGCTACTCATTGTTGAAATACCTCATACAAAGTTGTGAAGGCCAAAACTACTCATGTGGGCCAAAATTGTGGGTGAAGAATGAAGATTTATTTACTTGTTTTTACTTTTTTTAAGATTTTATTTCTTTACTTGGCAGAGAGTGCACAAGCAGGGGGAGCAGCAGGCAGAGGGAGAGAGAGAAGCAGGCTTCCCACTGAGTGGGGAGCCTGATGCATGGCTCCATCCCAGGACCTGAGGTGAAGGCAGACACTTAAGGACTCAGCCACCCAGGCACTCCAAAGATTCTTTTATATAACTGCGAAGTATATGGCATGTAAGAGATAAAGGAGAAGGGTTAAAAAATGCTAAGAAAATGTTGGGAATGATAGTATTGGTTTCTTTTGCTCCCTTTTCCTTCTCATTATACTTTGCCTTCCTACAACTGGTTTCCTAACAAGTAATGATGGTAAAAACAATGGTAATGCATTAGAATGAAAAGTATGTAATCCTATATAACAACCTATTAGTTATCAGGTGGATGAAATGTAGAATTTATATTAGAGATATTTTCTATTGACTTCGGCAGAGAGATAAAATGGATTTCTCTGAAGTGGTAGAGAATTCTGAAATTATGTTGAAAAAGGAAGTCTATACCATACCATCGCAAATGTTCTTCATCATTTTGTCCAGGAAATTAGTTTTTTTTTTTTTTTTTTTAAGAATTAGATTTTTTCTGATGTAAAGCCCATTGCTAGAGAAAGCTACACTGGGGATCACTTTTGCTGAAGGAATAAGATGAGTTTATGGAAAAATTTGAAACTCTATTAAAGGATTTGTCTGCCGTGTGCAGTGTCTGCGTTAAAAACTTTATGGTTGAAATTCACATAATATATATTAGTTATAAAAATGTAGATGTACTAAACAAGAAATGTAGATTTAAATTACAGCATTCTTGTTCCCAATATAATAAAGATATACAAACTAATTATTAGTCCTTAAATGTGATACTTTCTGAGCATCTATATCTTTTAGTTTTGATTTTCAAAACTACATTAATTTCTAGTGAGAACTGAGATTGATTCCTTTCTTCTCCTACAGGTCATGAAATGTAACCATGTGATTAGGTGACCTTTTATGTAATATTAATGAATAGGACCCTTTCTAATTTAGTTATAAATGCCCTGGTTGCCTTAGCATGCGTCATTTCTCAATATCCTTATGTAATGATTCAGTTAGGATCCTGTTTAAATTGGATGAACTTTTTTCCCCACTTTGCTATTCAGTTAAAGATCTTGAAGGGGAAAAGTCCCTGGAAATTTCTGTTAGCTCTTCTAAGGCTCAATTTAAGAAGAAGTTTCTTCTGGTGTTTCTCCCAAAATTACTATAAAATTAGAAAGAAAGAAAAAAAAAAAAAACAATTGGCTTTGCATCAAAGACATAGGCGATTACATTCTCTCCTTTAAGCCCTAAAGAACCTTTAGTCAAGGAAAAAATCTTTGATATTATATCCTCTCTTGCCATTTTTTTTCCTCTCTTGCCATTTTTAAAGAAGTGGTTTAGATGAATAAGTCAGGTTTGATCTGTCTGTAATGCTGTGGCTTCTTTATGTAAATCCGACTGAAAATATGCATTTTGCCTGTAATTCCTTCCGGTATTTAAATTTGATCATGTTGAGTGGGGGTGTGCATCATTGATTAGAACTGGTCTGAAATTGATTGAATTCTCATGAAACTTCAAATTATGAAGGCCAGAAAGCCATTGCATTTCTTGGCATTGTATCTATTACCTAACATCTAGTTCTTTGTTTGGAGAAGTGCCCAATAATCATTCATAGTTCAATGAAGATGGGTTATACCCAACTTTGGGGATTGGTACCATAAACCGCAAATAACTAGCACTTGGATTGCCCAACTAAACTTCTTGCAATATGTCAATGTTTTCAAGAGTCAGGAAATGAAGCATCCTCAAATAGAAACCAAATTGCTCAAATCTATTGGGAAATTGATTTTGAGGTTTCTGCAGCTTTTCAGTGAAGACTTAGAATGCTTTTAACTTAGGAGGCAATATAGTTTCGAGGCAGAATATGACTGAGGCATTACTTTCATTATAAAATCAGGAAGGCTAATAAAACCACAGTGACATTAGATTAGGGCTTTATGTTTCAGACAAAATAACTCTAGCAGTCTGTGTGTTGGATTCACGATCCTGAGTGAAATTTACTTAGAAAGGAAAATTACCAGATGGCTTAAATAATTTGCCATCATTTTAGAAGCAAGAAAACATCCTTATATAATGTAATATGGTGAATGTGGAAAAAATTCCAAAAATCAAGCAAGTGCTTCTATATATGTAAGAAATGGAGTGATGAAGGATTATCGAACTAGAAGGCCCTATTGATACACCTTTGTGTGCTCGGTAGAGATGTCAAAATATTACAGGACACTTATACGTGCTAATAAATGTGTTATTCAAATCTGTATCTTCCCACACATTCACCACACAATAAACTGAAAGAGGAGGAACTCTCCCTGTGAATTACCTTCCTCTTTCGTGGAAATCCACATTTGTTGTGTTGCAGTGTTCAACTTCATGCGATACCATAGGGATGTATTTTGATGGAAAGCTCTAAAGATGTGAACATGTTACACAATAAAATTTAAATCAAGTTATTTATCTGGTCGTATGTGCAGAATGAGCTGATAAGTAGTGACTCAATGTCTGAAATCCAATACAACGAAAAAATAATACAAAAATCTTTAAAATAAACTCGAGGTGTAAGGATATCCATTTTTTTTTTTGTTCTTCTACTTTTGTTTATTATCAAGAAACTACAAGGTTCAATTAGAGCTGCGTTTGTCCCCTGAGAACTGCTTTGTTGAATCACTTGAATATGTGTTCTATCAGATTTTCAGAATGGTAAAGATTGCTTTCTTAGTCATTTTGAGGGTGATATAAACCCTGTGTAATATAATGATTAAGATTAATGATCTGAAAAAGTAGGAATTACGAAAAAAATTCCCTTACACACCATGCATGAATAACATATTGATTTGTTTTTAATGTTACTCAGCATTTAAAATTCTATACCGTCTTTTCGAATGTTAGAAGAGTAAAATACAATTTCGAGTCTAAAAACGACACTTACAATTTCAAGCATAGATAAATTATTTCGTAGCCGCGAGAGCAGTGGGTTACAGTAGTGTATTCCAAACCTATCTGCGAACTATTTTGCTGTCTCAATCTGAGTTATGTCTGTAATTAAAAAGCAGAAAAACAAAGGGGCATCTGTGCGGCTCAGTGGGCTAAGCACCTGCCTTGGGCTCGGGTCACGATCCCAGAGTCTGTGCTGGGCTCCTGGCTCAGGGGGGGCCTGCTTCTCTCTCTCCCCTGCTTGTGCGCACTCTCTCTCCCTATCTCTCTCTCTCTCTCATATAAATAAATAAAGTAAAATTTTACAAAAACGAAAACCAAAAAAATCCACAAGTAATCTAAGCCAGTTATGCCTTTTATGATATGGAGCCAAGGTTTAAGTTATTCTAAGGAAACAGACACTCGCCTGTTCCATCTCCTAGTATTAATAGGGATTGCTTATCTTTTAAAGTTTTTATTTAAATTCCCGTTAGTTAACATATAATATTATATTAATTTCAAATATACAATACAGTGACTCAACACTTGCATACATCACAAGGTGCCCATCACAAGTGTGCTCCTTGATCCCCATCCTCTATTTCCCCCATCCCCCATCCACCTCCCCTCTGGTGACCACCAGTTTGTTCTCTATAGTTGAGTCTGTTTCTTGGTTTCACCCTATCTTTTCCCTTTTCTTTCTTTCTTTCTTTCTTTCTTTTTTTTTTTTTTGTGAATTGAAGCTTTATTTTTTTTTCCTTTTTTTTTTTATTGGTGTTCAATTTACCAACATACAGAATAACCCCCAGTGCCCATCACCCAATCACTCCCACCCCCCGCCCTCCTCCCCTTCTACCACCCCTAGTTCATTTCCCAGAGTTAGCAGTCTTTACGTTCTGTCTCCCTTTCTGATATTTCCCACACATTTCTTCTCCCTTCCCTTATATTCCCTTTCCTATTATTTATATTCCCCACATGAATGAGAACATATAATGTTTGTCCTTCTCCGACTGACTTACTTCACTCAGCATAATACCCTCCAGTTCCATCCACGTTGAAGCAAATGGTGGGTATTTGTCATTTCTAATGGCTGAGGAATATTCCATTGTATACAGAAACCACATCTTCTTTATCCATCATCTTTCGTTGGACACTGAGGCTCCTTCCACAGTTTGGCTATTGTGGCCATTGCTGCTAGAAACATCGGGGTGCAGGTGTCCCGGCATTTCATTGCATCTGTATCTTTGGGGTAAATCCCCAACAGTGCAATTGCTGGGTCGTAGGGCAGATATTTTTAACCCTTTGAGGAACCTCCACACAGTTTTCCAGAGTGGCTGCACCAGTTCACATTCCCACCAACAGTGCAGGAGGGTTCCCCTTTCTCCGCATCCTCTCCAACATTTGTTGTTTCCTGCCTTGTTAATTTTCCCCATTCTCACCGGTGTGAGGTGGGATCTCATTGTGGTTTTGATTTGTATTTCCCTGATGGCAAGTGATGCAGAGCATTTTCTCATGTGCATGTTGGCCATGTCTAGGTCTTCCTCTGTGAGATTTCTGTTCATGTCTTTTGCCCATTTCATGATTGGATTGTTTGTTTCTTTGGTGTTGAGTTTAATAAGTTCTTTATAGATCTTGGACACTAGCCCTTTATCTGATACGTCATTTGCAAATATCTTCTCCCATCCTGTAGGTTGTCTTTGAGTTTTGTTGACTGTATCCTTTGCTGTGCAAAAGCTTCTTATCTTGATGAAGTCCCAATAGTTCATTTTTGCTTTTGTTTCTTTTGCCTTCGTGGATGTATCTTGCAAGAAGTTACTGTGGCCGAGTTCAAAAAGGGTGTTGCCTGTGTTCTTCTCTAGGATTTTGATGGAATCTTGTCTCACATTTAGATCTTTCATCCATTTTGAGTTTATCTTTGTGTCTGGTGCAAGAGAGTGGTCTAGTTTCATTCTTCTGCATGTGGATGTCCAATGTTCCCAGCACCATTTATTGAAGAGACTGTCTTTCTAGTTTGTTTTGTTTCTTAAATTCTACATGTGACAGAAACCACATGGTATTTGTCTTTCTCTGGCTGACTTATTTCATTTAGCATAATACTCTCCAGCTCCATCCATGTTGCTGAAAATGGCAGCATTTCATTCTTTCCGATGGCTGAGTCATATTCCAGTGTCAAGATACACCACGTCTTCTTTATCCACTCATCAGTGGATGGATACTCACACAGTTTCTGTAAGCTGGCTATTGCTGATAATGCTGCTGTAGACATCAGGGTGCATGTATCTCTTTGAATTAGTATATTTCTATTCTTTGGGTAAATACCTAGTAGGACAATTGCTCAGCTATAGAGCAGCTCTATCTTTAACTTTTTGAGGAAACTACACTGTTCTCCACCTTGGCTGTGCCAGCTGGCTTTCCCACCAACAGTGTAAGAGGGCTCCCCCTTTCTCCTCATCCTTGCCAACACATATTGTTTTATGTATTGCTAATTTTTTTTAAAGATCTTATTTATTTATTCATGAGAGACACACAGAGAGAAGCAGAGACACAGGCAGAGGGAGAAGCAGCCTCCCTGCAAGGAGCCCGATGAGGGACTTGATCCCAGGACCGCAGGATCCTGACCTGAACCAAAGGCAGATGCCCAACCGCGGAGCCACCCAGGCATCCCATGTATTGCTAAATTTAGCCATTCTGACAAATGTGAGGTGGTATCTCATTGCAGTTTTGATACTTATTTCCCTGATGATCAGTGATGTTGAACATCTTTTCATATATCTGTTGAACATCTGGATGTCTTCTTTGGGAAAAAAAAAGTCTACTCATGTCTTCTGCTCATTTTAATTGAATTATTTGTTTTTTTTGGGGTGTTGAGTTTGATAAGTTCTTTGTATATTTTGGATACTGACTCTTTACTGGATATGTCACTTGCAAATATCTTCTCCCCTTCCATAGGTTGCTTTTTAGCTTTGTTGATTGTTTCCTTTATTGTGATAAAGCCCCAATAGTTTATCTTTGCTTTTGTTTCCCTTGCCTCCAGGGACATATCTAGAAAGAAGTTTCTACGGCTGATGTCAAAGAGCCTACTGTCTGTTTTCTTGTCATATTTTTATGATTTCATGTCTGTACACTTAATTCAATGCCTATTAAAATATCAACAGCATTTTTCACAAAGGTAGAACAAACAATCCTAAAATTTGTGTAGAAATTCTAAAGACCCCAAATAGCCAAAGCAATCTTGAAAAAAGTAAAGCAAAGCTGGAGACGTCTCAATTCTGGACTTTATATTACAAAGCTATAGTGATCAAAACAGTATGGTACTGGTTCAAAAATAGACACTGATCTCAGTGGAACAGAATAGAAATTCTAGAAATGAACTCACATCTATATGGTCAGTTATTCTTTGATAAAGCAGGTAAGAATATGCAATGGGAAAAACAGTCTCTCCAACAAATGGTGTTGGGAAAACTGGAGAGCACCTCACAGAACAATGAAATTGGACCACTTTTTTTTTACATCATATACAAAAATAAATTCAAAATTCAAAAATTAAAGACTTAAATGTGAGGCATGAAACCATGGGAAGTTTTTAATGTGGCTTTAGGGGGTTCCCTGCTTGCGAGGTTTTACCTCAGCTGGAGCCCTTCATGGGTGACTGAAATCCTTGCTTATGACACAGTGAACAGGGATAATTTTGCTCCCATGGGTTTGGAAATTTAATTCCAAACTTTATTTGGCTCAGGCTGTTTTCTCAGCTACTAATCCGACAAGTTTCTTCTTTGCATGATGCACATGGAAGTGGAAAAGGGATGTAGCTACTGCAGTATAACATTGCTACTGAAAAATTCAGGCATGAAGGCACAAGGCATAAATATTGACACCACCACAGCAAGCGTAATCTTGAAGCTCCAGGGTTAGCAGAACTTATAAATGTGAGAACCAATGTACGAAAGCATGTCATACAGTTTTTTAAGTACCAATGAACATTTTTCAAAAAATGTCACACATGCTCCTTTTTACTTGATACTGCCAAACAAAATTTTCCTAGTCATTGGCTTTATCATATTATTTCCTAAATCAAACGTCACTAATTCTTCTCACGTACTACAGGACTACCCTGTGTCACTGTAGAAAGAGCAGGGATTGTGAATTCTAGTTTGAACTCTAGCTCTTAATAGGTATTTGATGTCACACAACATACAATGTCTCTAAGCCTCCTTTTTCTTATTTATAAAATAGGGAATGCTGGACTACTTACTCAGAGGGTTGTGGTAAGGGCTCACCTAGATAGCATCGTAAATGTCCCAATAGTACGCCAGCACGGAGCATTAAAAAAGCCTAGTGTTACATTATTGAAATTTCTAGTTTACTCTGCCTCACCCAATGGTTGCCCAACTGAAAGGCCGAAAACTCATATCACTATTGCTTTAATTCATATTTATTTCAGTCTGGTGAATGTTTTTTCCTCTTTTTCATGTTTACTAGTTATATTTTTTCCTTAATTGCTAGTTCATGACTTTTGCTCGTCTTCTAATATGATTTGTTTTCATTACAGGTATTAATCTGTCCTTTGTTTTACCAAGTCCCCTTTCATTTGATTTGGATGTATTTTACTGAAAACACCTTAAGATGTGAAATAGTCAACTTTATGTAATTCATTTGTTATATCTGCTTATAGTTTCATCCTGAGGAATGAATTTCCATCCCCAAATGTTATATAAGTATATGATTAATTTTATATAGCTATGATTGTTTTTTCTTGTTCTTTCATAGATTTTCATATGTTAAATTTTTTAAACACTTGGAATATATTTGAGAGTAGGGTGTGTGCTAGGTCTTTTTATTATTTATTTATTTATTTATTTAATTTTCACAATGCTTATTAGTCAGTTTGCTTGCTGAATATTTTGCTTTTCATCTTTGATTGCAATAAATTTTATAATACATTAAAATCCTATGTAGCTGATGTGATAACTTTCTTTGGTAAGTGTTTATCATACAAGATGTCTGATATAAACTCTAGGTAGGAGCAAATAGCGCTACTGCTGTTCTGCTGTTTTCCCCCCATCTGGCTTATCATTGATTGGTATATTCTTCTTCCTTCACAGTAGACATGCTCTTCCCTCATCATTCATTAGTAAGGGAAGAGCATGATACCCCTTTTCCACATCTTCTTTGCTATCATGAGAAATTAAATAGTGTACACCAAAGAATATTTAAGCAGTTCTTTATAAAAGGAGTGAAAGTATTAAAACAGTGCAGCACTGAGACTAGAGATTGGCTGTGCCCTGCTTTAACTGCTTTGCTCCTTCCATAAGGGCTAAGGTCTCTAGCCCAGGCTGTTGAAGGAAATCTCACAGGCACCCCTATGGTGTCTCATCAATACAGTTTCCTTAGTTACTATTCTTTTCCCTTCCCTTCCTCTCTAAGATCTCTTTTGTTTTGCTCCTTCTCAATTTTTACTTTTCTAATTTCCTATGACAGTTCACCCTAAGAATAGTGAAAAAAGAATAGTGAAATCCCAATATCCTTTTGAGTCTTGAGAATTTTATTGCCCCCAAGTTATAAATTTCAGTGGTTTTTCTCCTTAGCCTTATCTCCCTTCAGAAGAGAGAGACATTTATTTAGAGATATAGGCAAAAGGGTATTCTTCAAACCCTGGAATAGGTGGAGCTTTTCTACTCTGGCATAGTTTTTCTTTCTTATTAAATTTAAAATAAAAAAAATATTGCCCTTGTGATGATTTCCTCCAGGAACTAATCCCCATCCATACCATAAATGTTGGTAAAGACAAAAAGTAAAAGTTGTCCTTACCAACTTTTATTTGAAGTACCCAACTGTTTTTCAATGGGACATGAGAAAAATGATGCCACGTGATATTAGCTAAAGAAGGAAAAGATATTTGGGAAATTCTAACAGACAGAGGCCAGCAAGGAAAAGTGCTGAGCAGTCCTGTGTCTTTTCATCACCCATGAAGCTCGATAATCTCATAGAGAGACATACTCAGATACATGAACTTGTGTTTCTGTGACAGGTCATTGTCCACTTACCTCCTCTCCTATCAATCTTTTTCTTTTTGACTTTCTTTTTAAATATTTATTTATTTATCTTAGGGGGAGGGAGATAGTGTCTGAGCAGGGAGAGGGGCAGAAGGAGAGTAAGAGAGAGAATCCTCAAGCAGATTCCTTGCTGACCACAGAGCCCAACATAGGGCTTGATCCCAGGACCCTGAGATCATGACCTGAACCAAAATTGAGAGTTGGCCACTTAAGTGACTGAGTCACCGAGGCTCCCCAGTATCTCTTCTCTTTTCATAGCTTATCATTGGATGAATAAAGACAACCCTGTCTTTCAGCAGCACCTTCCATTGGCCAAACATCTATTCCAGTGGGCTCATTTTAAGGAAACAGAGTAAGGCCCTGGTAGACATACAAAAATCATTTGCATTTCTATATGTTAATAACAAACTATTTGAAAAGGGAACTAAGAAAGAAATCTCATTTACAATGGCATCAAAAAGTATAAAATACTTAGGAATAAGCTTAAGTAAGAGAAATATTTGTACAATGAAAACTACAAAATATTGAGTAAAGAAATTAAAGAAGATGCAAACAAATGGAAAAATATTTTGTGTTCATGGTTTGGAAGACTTAATATTGTTAAAATGTCCATATTACCCAAAGTGATCTACAGATTCAGTGTGATCCATAGCAAAGTCTCAAAGAATTTTTTACAGAAATTGAAAAAGCAATACTAAAATTAATACGGAACTACAAATGACTCAAAATAGCCAAAGCCACCTTGAGACAGAAGAACAAAGCTGGAGGCATCACAGTTCCTAATTTCAAAATTAATTACAAAGCAATAGTAATTAAAACAGTATATTCTGACAATATGATGGACAGATAAACAGAATAGAAGAGAGAGCCAAGAAATTAATCCGCACGTATATATGTGATTTTCAACTGATTTTCAAAGGGTGTCAAAAATGCACAATGGAGGAAAAAAAATACACAATAGGGAAAGGATAATCTCTTCAACATACAGGGCTGGTAAACTATATATCCTCATGAGAGGAATGAAATTGGATCTTGATCTGACACCACATACGAAAGTTAACTTGAAGTGAAATAAAGACTTCAATGTGGAGATCTAAAACTACAAAATCTTAAAAGATGACATAAGGAAAATACTTCAAGACATTGGTCTTAGCAATGATTGAATGGATATGATCCCACCTGGTTAGTGCTCTACCGCTAGCATGTTCTTGGTAAAATTGTTACTTTAAATATTTTCAAAATCATTTTGTAAAAATAAAATATGTGTGTATTCTCATTTATGATTTTTAGTATATTAAATGCAATGATCTAATTTGATTTCTTATAAAATTTATTTTACAAAATACCAACATTAATTTAACTAAGCTTTTGTTTATTTTTCTCATTAATGATCCAGATGTTAGTGAAATCAGGTTTTTATGGAATCCAGAAATGGAAAATGTCTCAGAAATGTTATTAATGGCTAAGTGAGCAGTCTTCTCAGGAGTCCCTTAAATGATGAACACCTGTCTCATCGTTAGCTTAACAGGTTCTCATTATGAAAGATATCAGCAAAATGATAATTGGTGGCATTCTTACCATACCTTTGAACTAGTGGGAATAATATAGTAATGAGTAATTGACATTTAGTTTATCCTAGGACACTTGCTCTTATTGGAACAGAGACATAGAATACAGCAACATTTTTCCCTTATGTTGAAATTACTTTGTCCACAAAACAAAAACTATTATATAGAAACTGTTAAGGTAACATCCTGACTTATAGCTAAACACCAAAAGAAGAATGGAGAATATATATTAAGTTAACATCTCGATTTATAGCTAAAAAACAAAAGAATGGAGACTACATCTAAAAGCATTAATGCCAACTTGCCAGAGTAGTATACACAGACGGGTATGGCTATTTGCTGAAACACAATTTTTTTTTTTTATCTTAGTTGTACTTTTTAAATTCATTTCAACTGTGTGTCGTCTCATTGCTAAACCAGGTTGGTATATAGATCATGAAATTCCTGTACTCTCAGTGATAGTTTTTTTTTTTTTTCCCAGTAGGTAATTTCTCTTAGGTATTTACATCAATAATTTAACATCCTTATTTGCATGTATACTTTCAACAAGTATTTTCCAAGTATAGAATGAGTAGTTGGGAAAAAAAATAAACCAACCTTTGTAACTCTTCTCTGTTTTCTCCATGCTAAAATAACCTCTGGAGGTGAGGGAGAGAAATCCAACACACAATTATAAAGTAGTGCAAACTTAGGTCTGGCATCCTCCTGTTCTCTATTTAAACATCTGCTGTCCTTTTAACTCTAGATCTCAAAAACGTCAGCGGCCACATGGCTGCAGAGTACCTTCCAATACCAATTCCCCATCTGGATCTATTCTGGACATATTATATTCTAGGCCTGCACAGTCCAATATGGGAACCGCTTGTCCCATGTGGCCATTTAAATTTTAAATTACATAGCATTAAAAATAAATTTCCTCATTAAAATTAGCGACACTTTAAGTTTTCCACAGCCATATGTGGCAAGTGGCTTCCATATTGGACGATGCAGGTGTGGGCATTTCCAATTACACAAAAAAGTTTTATTGGAGAGCACTGATCTACAAGTGTTCCTATTCTGCTCTTAGCTGCAATCAAAATTCACCAAGCCTCTATCTTGACCTCTTGATACCCCATTTCTCTGCTTTACATGTTATCTAATGGTATACCTGTGTTTAAATTTTAGCTATTTTAAAAGACTTAATATTGAACTTTCTGGAGAGCTGTGGTACTACCCTTATACACAGAAATTAAATGGTAATTTTGATTAACTAAATTTTATTATAGAAGATCACTTATAAATGATAAAAAACAGGTTAATATAAGTTAATTTTCTTTTTTTTTAAAAGTACAAAAATGTACAAAAGTCTGAGAAAGTCATGAATCATATTTTGTAAATGATAAGAAAATTAGAATATATTCTTTATTATAATAAATTCTTCAGAAAGTAAGTGCAAACAATTGAAAGAAAGAATACCTTAGAAACATCAGGTTTATGAATTTAGGGAAATGGAAAGCAATTAAAATATGAATCAAATATTTAAAAATGTTGATAATGGTAATTGAATCTTGGAAAGTACAAAGCACAGAATTTTTCATTAATATATCATGTACTTTGGGTTCGTTTTTTATCTATTATGTATGGGTTACTTTTATAAAAGTAGGTACTACTGATGACAGGATTACTTATAAGTTCTTATACTTCCTTCTTTGGCTTGAGATACATTTAAAATGACTGGATAAAGTACTTTTTTAGCATTTTTATTTTTTATTTTCTTTATTCTGTTAACACAACTATTAGATTAATGAGTTATGTGTTGATATCTAGAGATATACACAATTGAGTAAAGTATTGTCTTGGTCACCTAGGAAACTGCATTTCAGCAGGGAATTCTGTGAATATTTAATAGTGACAAGAAGTGTGCTGTCAAAAGTCCTATAAGAGAGTTATGGGTAAAGGGTTTCAGAACTTATTTTTTTTTAAAAGCATATTATATCCAGCTCAGGAAATTAAGAAAATTTTGTGGAAGAGTTGGAATTTGGTTTAAACTATCATGGAAAAAGGCTACAATTTGTGGAAGGTGCTGCTGAAATACAGGGTAATACAGGGTAATGATTGGGGTGATAGGAATTCAAGTTGAACACTTAGAATGGGACCAGATTATGGATATTTTGTGTATGCTGTGCACTTGATTCTATGAGAGAATGAGAAACACTGAATTCTAATGTGACACTTCAACATGAGAAACTCTGCAATAAAACAGATATGGATAACATTTCCAATCATGCAAAAATATTATTTCAAATATTTTACTGAAATTGGGGATGCTGACAGTATGGCCACAAGACAGGTATAATATCACCCCAGATTATTTTTTTCAAGAATAAGTTACAAACTAGGGATCCCTGGGTGGGTCAGTGGTTTAGCACCTGCCTTTGGCCCAGAGCATGACCTTGGAGACCCGGGGTCGAGTCCCACATTGGGGTCCCCACAGGGAGCCTGCTTCTCCCTCTGCCCGTGTCTCTCTCTGCCTCTCTCTATGTCTCTCATGAATAAATAAATAAAATATTTTAAAAAAAGAGTAAGGTACAAACTAACAGTTTAACACAGACATGAAGAGTTTTCCTGTGGTATTAGAGTGTTTATTTTTGATTTCCAGTTCTTTCACCTGGCTGAGTAATCTTGGGTTCATTTTTCTTATCTGTAAGATGCATATAATAAAAGTAATTACTTCATTTACTTGTAAAGATTAAATGTGTTAATGCAGGAAATGTACCTACTATAGTTCTCAGCACATATTAGGTTCCCAATAAATAGTGAATAGTGCTATAATAATTGTTACCATGGTAAATATTGCCATAGAACACCTAAAAGTAGGGCTTTATGGGTTGTCACATTATGAAAGTTCTATTAATCCACCAAAACTTCCCCATAATTTATTTTCACATCATTAAATATATTCATGTTGATTTGATGATTAACTGATTTATTAGTTCATTCATTTATTCTTCTAATAATAGTATCATCCATTTATTCTCATTCTGGAATAATTAAGATGTTATAGGGGAAAATTAATTCTGACTAGAGTTTCGGGGTTGAATTCACAAAGAAGTTACAATGTAAGCATCATTTATTATTGCCCCGGTTCCATTTCACCATGGTCTATTGAATGGTAGACAGGCATTTCAGGTGGAATTGACCCACCTCAAATCCCAGGGTAGACCTGGGTGATTGTGTAACGCTCAATAGGACTTCTTCTATACAATCATTCAGAAAAGCATTCCCTGGGTTTTCATTTTCAAAATCTGTTCCCAGGATAAAGTTCATAAACAGGGGCCCATAAATATTTTGTGATTATCCTCAGAACACATTTTCATATCCAAAGCAATAGAAAAATAGAAAACAGAATCCCCAACCATGAAGTATGCAATAAGAAAAATAAAGCATGAAGGATTTAAAAAAGAGTTTTGATGCCTCTCATGTTTGATTCATTGGGATGAGGTAATGCTTTATCCAACTGGATAAATATCACTGACTCTTCTCTAGGCAGAGATGAGATTTATAGTTTGAACCCGCTCCATGGATGTCACTGGCAGTATTTTGACTTGAATTTTGTGGTTATAGTAATTTGGCCTTTCTTGTAAGTAATTTGAGCTGTACTTTAAGCCTGCTATGGGGGTGACTTAGAAGTGAAGAAAGACTTTTGTTAGACTGACTGATAATTAACCTCTCAATGTTCTATGCTTCTGGTCCCTGATTCAGAATAAGCTAATTTTATAGATAGTGACATAGACCATTTTTATTTTGTTTTTCAAAGGCTCCCATTACCCTTGTATCAAAAATCAGTGAGAAATTATACATTTTTGTCAATACTTAATTTAAAACAGATATTTTATGTTCAGTTATAAGGAGGGTATTAAAGGAAAAATAAAGTTGGAGTGATCCACTAGGCTGAGAGATATTCCAGTACCCAAGTCTTATAAGAAGGCTTGAAGGCTAAATATGTTTATCCTGGAGAAATAGGAGAAAGAGGAAAAAAAAATAGGTGTCTTAAGGCATTCTCTACACTCTTACATGGAAGAGATGCCAGTTACTCTATATAGGTTGTCTGAGAATAAAGAGCTAGAATAAAAAAAAACATAATTTGGGGGGCAGTAAATTTCCAATTAATATAAAGACAAAAATATATATAAAGACAGATTTCTAATAAATTGAAGCACCAGGATTCATGAATAAAATCATTTGTCTTGTGAGAAAATTATTTTCTGAACATTATAAAATTTTAACAGGGAACAAAATTTCAGAAACACTTTTATTTTTTATAAAGTTGAGGAGATAATATACCCCAAATAAAATTCTTGATATACTTCCCTCTCTTATGTACCCAATCCATTCCTTTAGAGTCTTCCTCAGATCAATATATATACCTTTATTGCTGTGAATCTAGTTAAGCCTCATCATCTCTCATCTAGGCTGGGTATTTTTATGTAATTCTCAAGGTAGGAATTTTTTTTTTCATTTTTAAATAGTTGAAACATTTTTAAATAATATTTAATAACATTTAAAAATTACGTGAAATTCAAATTTTCATGTACAGAAAGTTTTGTTGCAGCCCAGCAAAGCACACTCATTTACATATTGCCTGTGGATGCTTGTCTACTGTAATGGAAGAACTGAGTAGTTAGTCATGACAACAGAGATTGTATGGCCGCAAGGTCTAAAATATTTGTCTTCTACTAGAAAAATATCCCCTAGGAGAAAAGTTTGCTTATCCCTTATCTAGACCATTCAAACATCCTCCTGACTAGATTCCTGGGTTCTACATTTAAACACAATAATGCATTCTCCACATGGCCAACAAAGTAATCTTTCAAAATGTAAATCAGGTCATTTTTTGCTCCCCTGTTTCAAATTCTTCAATGACCTTCTACTGATGTGATAATAAATTTAATACTCCTCTCCTGGCTTATAAGGCCTTACATGATGCGATCTTTCATACCTAGAGGTTTTGCCTCTTATACTTTCTCCTTCATCTACCCAAGTCTAGCCACAGTGATCTTCTATTTCTAAAACATGGAAAAATGTCAGACTTACTTTCTCTACTTTCTGTCTTTGCTCGTTCCTTCCCTCTGACTAAAAAGCATTTATCTGATCTCATTGATCAAGAGAGGTCTTCCTGTGATTCCACTCACATCATAAATGTGGCCCTGTCCCATCTATCTAAATTCCAAGAACTCCTCCCATCTCTATCATGTCACCCTTATTGTAAACTTTACATTCATTATTATTATTGTCTTACCCATACATTGGAGTTTCAGTTTACTCAATCAAGTAATAAGTCTTATTCAAAATTGTACGTATCTCCAGCTTCTGCAACAGCTACTGATGTTCAGTAATTGTTAAATGAATAATCTTACATTACTATCTTCAAGGCCCTGAATTAGATACTGTAGGGTAATAAAGTAGAGAAGGAAGATACAGCAATGAATAACTTAAGGAATCTGAAGTCTAAGGAGAAATAAGTGCCAATCTTTAGATTTAGTAAGTCAAGTAATAGAGAGGCCACCCGGACTGAGAGAGAAGACTTCTGGAGTCACATCATAGGAGTTTGATGCCCAGTGGTACTAAATGTTGGCACTGTGACATAGGGGAATTAACGTGACTTCTTTTCACTCAGTTCTTAAATCTGTTAATGGAGGGGAAAATATATTTCTTATGGATTCCTTGAGGATTAATTATATTAATATATGTGAAGAATTTTATATCTGGCACATACGAAAAACTGCATCAATGTCTGTTGAGTAAAAAATTGAGTTATAGGAGTGTGTTTTGGGTACCCAGCTCAGGAAGCCTTGCCTATACTGAAAGCTTATTATTTATCTGAGGACTCTAGGGAAGACTTGTGATGAGGATGCATTGTGATTAGCATCGTTTTTATGAAAATGGATGTGTTTAAAGAACAGGTGGAGAGAGAGACACATTTAAAGACAGAGAGGCTTCTGCATTATTTCAGAGAACAAGTGATGAGAGACCAGCTTAGAAAGTAAGAGTGGGAATGGACAGGATGAGGCAGGGGAGAGTGGGGGGCTTCGGGGGCTGGAGTAGCCACGCCTGAGTTTGAAATGGATGCGTGTTTCTCTGATTGTGTGACAAGGGCAAGTGCTCTCTGAGCTTCCTCAGTTTCTTCACTTCAGCTGTGGTCTCTATAGTGTCCTTGTGAGGAGTAAATGATATATATGCAGAAAATCCATAGTACCGTCTAATACAAAATAAGTACCAATGACAGTGGTATCAGTGGGGTAATTGACAATATCTTTTTCATTATTCTCTTTTTCTTATGATATAAGAGCTAGAGGGGAGTAAGATGAAAGGATATGGCATCTTGTTGGATGGAGAGGGTTATGGAGAAAGGCACATAGAGGGTGGCTTTGAAATTTTGGACTGTATAACTGGGGGAAAAATGGTAATGTTAATTAAGATAGGGACCCAAGAGGAGCAAACCGTTTAGGGAAAGACATCCATGAAGCCACATCTTGAAATAAAGAATAGAAATGCCAGTAGATAAAATTAGAGGATTCATTTCTTGGGGGAAAATTTTATTGAATTAAATGAGCTGTCGCAGCATGAAGGAGGGGGAGCAATGGAAAAGAACAGGTTTTCAGGGGGAAGAGTTATACACTACTACTGAAGGAGTAGTGAGGCAAGGAGGTAGGAGTGGAGAACACTGCAGAGAAAGACAGCAAAGGTGGAAGGGCGGGAGGCAGCAGTTATGAAAGCCAAGGAGACATTGAAAAGGAGGGTGCGGCCAACAGGGAAGTCAAAGGGGGTAAGCTCTGAGGAGATTCTGGGAGGATTTAGCAGTCATTATGGACATCTGAGCATATATTAAGTGAGTAGTAGGTATGGGAAGTCCCGTTTACTAAGAATAAAGCCTTTGGGAATTGCTGCCTAGTGAAAAGAAAGCAGTTAGACATTTATCAAGACTTAGCAGAATTATTATGAAGGAACTGTAGTCTAAAACCCTTGTAGAGCCGAGAAGCTTCTATTTTTGAAGGGGTACCCATTGAAGATTATTCTGGAAGTGAGATGTAATTGAGGATTCAATTAGTAGATGTATGAAAGTATCTGAACTTGGGTATTCTGAAAAGGAATCAGACTCTGATGAGAGGGGGGATGAAGAATAGGATTTTTGTCTTTATCACTTATTAGCCAGTAACTTTGAGTACCTAACCCCTCTGTGTCCCTTTCTGCACCTGTAAGTTGGAATCATATCACCTCCTTGGCAGGGATGAAAGTGAAATACGTTATAGTCCTGAGCGCTGGCATCAAGACGGTAAGCTGGTGTGGGGTCCTTTCTCCCTGCCTCTCCATGCTCTCTGCAGGCCCACGGCCTGAGTACCTTCTTTAGGTAGAAGATCAAAATCAGTTCCACTAAAAACAGGCCTCCACAAAGGCCAAGGCTCACTGAAAAGAAACTTTTTGCTTTAACATCCCAATTTTTATTAATGGCAAAGCTCTTCTTCCAGTCACTGAGTCATCTTTGATTTTCATTTTTTCTTTCCCAGAAAATCAATTATCTAACTTGTAATTGTTCATAGCATGGTTTTGGAGTCTGAAAGCTTAGATTCAGATCCTGTCTCCACCTATCACTAGATATGAGAACTCGGGCACGTTATTTAACCTCTCAGAAGCCCCATTTCCTCATCTGTGAGATGTAGGTAACATTAGTATTTATAATTACAGGTTAGTGATAATTAAATAATATAGTTCATGTGTAGTGCTTGGCCTGGGGCGTGACACATAGTAAAGGTTCAATAAATGTTAGTTTCTATGGTTAATATTAGAGTCAGCACAATAAGATTTTACATGATGTCGTGCTCCTTATTCCCTGTAGTTAACTGTAACTTGAATAGATTATTATAACAATTTGCTGGACTTATGTCCATCCTGAATGTCACTGCTTCTAGCTAATCTTATAGCTCACTGCTACACCCTAGTCTTTGCAGCTTAGCTTTATTGTATCATTAGGCTGTTAATTATCCGTAGTTTCCTACAGAATATGTGCCATATTTCAGAGCCGCGTTCTTCCCTCCTCTATAGTTCTCCATCTTTCTAGCTTTACTTTTTCCCATTCCCTGTTCTTAATTGGAAGCTGACACTCACTGGACTAATCATCCCTTTGAGAATCGCCAAGTTTATACTACTGTTGGGTGAGGTTATCTTCTGAAATCCACTACTTCATGTCCAATCTTACCAAGAAAAAACAGCATCACATCATGCAGACTCCCTTGGATGGCTATTGGAAGTAAACTTTCCCTTTTCTGTATGAACTCATGCAACACTTTACTAAATTTCAAAGGGTACTTTCTGTTTCGTATTAATTATTATTATTATTATTTTTGCACAAGTCTCCTTCATCCTAGACAATTATCTTCTTCACAACACAACTGGGGTTCATTATATCCTTCCTAACACACGTGTACTATTAAAGACTTCTGAGCAGCAATGAGATAAAAATATTCAATATTGGTTATGGAACTACTTTTAAGCTGGATCTGTAAAATGTGCCAAATTGAATTAAGAAATAATTTAGAAGGGAAAAATATAAGCCAATCAATTGTCTGCTGTTATAAAAGGAAGAAGGTTGCTGAAAATTTCAATATTTGATGAGACATTTCAACAAAACAAAATCATTTTACTGATTTTTGGAAGTCTAAACTCATCTGATAGATGGGCTTCCAATACTAGCTTAAGGTAAAATAGTACATATGCCCCATAATAGTCCTATTATCCTGTATCATGGGCTGCTAATGTAAATATTTTTTAAGCCACTGAAGTATATGGTGACTAAGTTACTACAGCAATTAGTAAGCAATGTCTTTGCAATATTACTTTACTACTAGTAGTTAATTTGGTAGGGATCAGCCTTGTACATACCCATCTTAATCTACTTTCTCATAATAACTAAAGATCAAAATAAAGATGATCCTGTTCCCATGTGGAATTATTTTAGAAAGACATATACCATGTATTTTCTTCTTTTTCTAAAAAAAAAAAAAACCAACAAAGTTCATATTGCTGAGGACAATAGTTACTTTCACATACATCTCCTGTTCTTTTTTTTTTTTTAAGATTTTATTTATTTATTCATGAGAGACACAAAGAGGAGAGAAAGAGAAGCAGAGACATAGGCAGAGGGAGAAGCAGGCTCCATGAAGGGAGCCTGACTTAGGACTCGATCCCAGGTCTCCAGGATCACACCCTGGGCTGAAGGCAGTGCTAAACCACTGAGCCACCCGGGGTGCCCACATCTCCTGTTCTTATGACTGAAACTATATTAGGGAAACATTGGAAAAGTGATACAATCATTTCAAGATAGTTCACACTTTAATGGCTCTAATAAACACTACATTAATAGCCCATCTACACACTAGAAAACATATTTATAAATAAGAAAGAACTATTTGATTGCTTTCCAACATTGAGAAGAATATTTGACACAGGGGCAAATGATTCTTTATGTTGATAAACACGTATTCATTTAGAAAAAATAATAAAAAAATAATTTATAAGGATTATCAAAATTTTAAATACAATATTAAATAAATTTTTATTTTGAGATATGTGTTTACCTTTTAAATGATCTTATTATGTAACTACTGAAGAATTTAGAAGAAAATATAAAGTATAGTATATGGATTTATTATTTTTATTGATGAATAGTCATTTTTTAAAGTAGAGAAATATATGCAAACCTCTATTTTATGTTCTCTAAAGACTAATCTTGTAAGACTTTGTGTTAATAATAGATTATTCTTGTGTTTTGATGAGAAGAAAGAAACTTTCTCTGATATGTAGTTTATAGTTGCATTTTTTATCTAATCAGGCAAACAATTTTAATTAATTCAGATAGTCGCCTCTGTGGTGTCTGTGCCCTTTAGGGACTCTTTTTCATTATGGATGCAAATGTGTTCCTAAAATAATGAGAATGTCATTATCCTGCTTTATTCATTTAGGTGGCCAGAAAGAGAACAAAAAAAATCATTTGATGGTGAGGTAATTCTTTTAATACACCATAATGGCATTAACTTTGGTATTTCTGTACCTCATTTTCTTGATCATTCTTAAACAATGCTCCCCTGTGGAAGACAGTGAAGGTGATGAGGGCAGGGATGCCAAGAAAAGATGAACTCAAAACCTTTATATTTTACACTGTTAAAACCTAGACTGAGGCTTCTTTTTAATACACTTATAATAGAGAATAAGTAGCTGTCAGTCTATGCATCTAAGTTGTATAATGTGTAAAAGAATAGTATAAGAAATTAGGAAGCATTTTAATAAAACGTGATTTTTAAATTTTTAATCAGATTTATAATTGTGAAATGTGGATCACTCTTTTATCATTATTCTTAGAAAAAGACACTTACAGTGTAGATAAGTAGTGTCTAGTATACTGACTCCACTCAGAAATCTGTCCAACTGACTGCGAATTCTTGGAAGAAAAATTGTCACAAGACAGACCTTCATCATGCAAAGTTCTCTGATATAAAGCTAATATCTCATTTATACATTAAATTACTCACTAAAATTTCCTTTGTGTGCCTAACAGGTGCCAGAGAGGGAAAAATGTAGAAACCAAAATAGAGTTTACATCATTGTTATTTATTTTTTTTACTTTTCACAAGTGAATCATCCAATAATGATTGTATGAAAAGGAAATTCGAGAATTTAGGTATAGGAAGCAGACTGTGCAAAGTACAGAACCTAAAAGAGTATTTGGGGAATTGTTACTTGATTATTGACACCTAGATATCATTTGGAAATGATGCTGCACAAATAGGTGTTATGGAGTGTCTTGTATACAAGCTTTGATTTTTTTTTCTCTCCAGCAACAGGAAGACATTAAATATTGAACAAGTTTTGCTGTGACATGAGTTTCAGTGGAATGAACAACTATTTGCCCAACTGTTCTCTCCTCAACATACCTAATATAATCATTGACCTTAAGCATGCCCCAAACCAAACACATCATCTAGTTGCAAATACTGGCCTCTGTCCTGTATCCCTGACCTCATCACCCTACATCTGCACTGGTACAGAGGGTGTTATTTGGTCTCCAAGACTCTAGTCTTGAGAACGGCAGACTATTCTTCATGCTACAGCTAGACTGGTTTTCCTAAAACACTAGGGTTTCATAGCCCATTAGTATCTTTCACGTCAAATCTGAAAGCCTTTATGTTTCAGGAACCTTCACAATCTGTCCCTATTTAAGTTTTCAAGCCTCATCAGCTTCCATTCTCCCACGACTCTGTGTTCCAACCACCCAAGTGTCTCAAACTTTCTTAAGCACATTTGTTTTGTTGCCCTTCCGTGCCCTTATGTGTACATGTGGTGTTTATTTCCTGGTGAATCCTCCGCATGGAAAACTCTTAACTTCCAAGGCTCAGCTCAAATACTGTCTCCTATAGAAATTTTTTTGACATCCAAAGACAGCACTGATCTCTTTCTACCTGGAGGCCCAACATATTTTCGATTTTTTCCCTTAATTATAGTGTTGCCATATTATACTGATGTTTAATACATCTGTCTCTTTCAACCAGGGTTCAGACTTCAAGGACACAGACTTCATCAACTCCCCCCACCCCGCCGGTGCCCAGTTCTTGATTTAGTACCTAGCTTCCACAAGGTGCTGAATATATGTGAACAAAATATAGAGCACGTATAAATAAATCTTTACCTACATCTACAGCTGCTCCTTTAAACAACTCTGTTAAATATTATTATTACAGATGTAAAAATTGAGGCTCAAATTTATACCTGATTTGCCCTCTTTACATTTCTAATAATTGACTCAGAATTAAAAACAGGACTTCTGATAACAAATCCTAGGTTTTTCAAATCTTAATAGAATTTTCTTTGTAAACCAGCAATGTTCAGCAAGTCATTTAATGTACATATGCACTTATTTCTCAAACAGAGAATTTCATTCTTTTTTTTTTTTTCAATAAGTCAGGGTTAAGCTGAGTTAAGATGGTATTCCAACTTTAGACTATCACTTTTTGATCAAAGGTATGATGTCCTCAAATTGCTTGAAGTTAGTTCATACCTTTTGGCCAAATGTATTGAGGCACTAAGAGTGAGGAAATATAAAAATAAAAACAAAACAAAACAAAACAAAAACGTTGCTTTCCAAATGTGTTTTTGTTTGATAATTGCAGTATAGTGAAATGAATCTTGTGATAGGATATCATCACTGCCCTTATAAAAAGGGTCAGAATCCATTTCTTGTTTGAGGTAAGTTACTCGGTCATGCCCACTGCATTTGGCTTTAGGGGTAGGACATTTTTTGGTCTGTTCCTTCAGTTTAATGGGTTTCAAATTCTAAGAAAAACAATCATTTGCAGCACACACACACAAAATCAGTGCTGATGATATGTTTCTGTTGCTTAATGATGCTTTGTTTAGAGGGAAAAGGGAACAGAAATAAACAACTTTTGACTGATCTCTGTTTCTTGGTATCTTAATACCTCATTGCATTTATAAAAATCAGTTAACTCTAACAAACACAAGGGAAATTCCCCAGTTTGAGCAGTAACATAAAGCATACCAATGGAGCCTGTGGGTTAAGATGGTAGTTTCTAAGACATCAACTTATTAAGATTTAACATACATACCAGTCATTCTCATGTTTTATATGTGTCAAAGATTTAAACATGGATGTGGAAAGTTTTTGCAAAGAAAGTTGAATTTTCAGTCTATAAATAAAGAGAAAAGAAGAACAACAAAGTGAACAAGAACCCAGCAGAAGATGTGCCAGAAAAGATACCTTGTCACAGCAGAAAATGAAGAAAGTCAAATGGTTAAGTCAAAGTGGTGGGAACCTTAGTGAATATTTTAACTAAAATGATAAGAAACTTGGACATAACTTTGTATATCCCTGTTCTATTCTTTATTTGGCCTAAGCCATTGCTAGTAGTTTTGGCTATTATTATAAAATATTATATTAAAATTTGGAAACACTGATTTTTTTCAGTAGTGGTAAATTGTTGCTAAAAGTATTTTATCTTCCAGAAACTTTCTGTTGTTGTTGTTGCTCTCAGAATTTACAAGCAAGGGGATAAAATTATCTATCACAATGTACTGATAAAAAGCATTGTAGTGACACTCAAACAAAGAATATGGCCATGGAAAATAATATCTCATAGGGAAAAAAAAACTAATGAAAACAAACTATTCCATAATTATTGGCACAATGCACATAATTCCATTCCTTTTTGTGATAACATCTTTTAAAAATATCTATTAAAGCAAAACTAATAAAATAACACAGGATTACAGAACCTTACATTTGCTAAAAAATATTTTAATCAAAATATCCTGAGAATATGATGAATTAAAAAACATATATTTTCATTTCTTCCCTTTAAAAACAGTAAATTGGTGAAGTGATTTTGAGAAAGGTTTTAGCTAAGAAGATATGTAAAGTGACAGAGAATTCAAACAATGAATCACTTTAGTTTCACCTGCCATTTCCCAACTTTTTAGTGCTAAGAGCCTATTGATCCAGTATTCATCTGCATCAAATTCCAGTCTTTTCAGGACTCTGACTTTGTTACTGAACTTGCCCACTTGGCAAATGTCTAAAATACAGTTATGCTAATGTAATTCCTGTTGAACCATTCTTGTTCTATCTACTTGGCTGTGGTGTATTAGGATCTGCTGAAGTGAAATATGAGGGAAAATGCAAATGCAAAGAACCATATGGTATCAAATATACATAATATCTATGTGAATATTGGATTGACCTTCTTTTGGGTCAATACTTTTTTTTCTGACAGTCTGAAATAGCTGATTCATTGGTAGAACTGATGGTGTAGTAATTGGAAGAAACAAACCCAATGCAGTAGTTGTGGTATTTTACTTGCTATTTTTAGTTCTATTAAAAATAAGACAAAATAATTATTTAGGTTTCTGGCACATTGTGAATGAATGATTTTTAAAGATATAATAGGCAACGTTAAGGAAAAACACTTTGGGAATAAACAGGAAAATACATTTGGGTTCCTTGCAGAACTATAGTATGACCTATTAACACAAATAATTGCCCTCACCAGTCCTATACCTAGAGCAGATGCCTTTTACTTCACTAGCTACTTGGAAAACAAAACAAAAACAAAGGCAAACCAAAATGAAAATGACCAGGAAGAGGAATCCAATGGATTCCAACAAGTAGATGAAAGAGTTTTTGACCTTTTAAAAAATATCTCTAAATATTCAGAGCACTGTCACCTCTGTCACCTGTGTCCTTGGACTTGATGCAGCAGTACTTTTCCTCCATTAGAATGGAATGGGGAAAGAGAGTTTGAATGAACAATCCCTAGCGGTTAGAGTGAGCCATAGCAGTGACCGCTTTTGGTATTACTTGTGTTTCATTTGCTTCTAACTAAGCTGTAAATCCTTTGTTCTTAATTTACAGATTTGAAATTCATGAGCTTTTCAACATCTCCACATCAGGACAAATAACCCCCCTGCTGTTGAAATCACTTGCATAATTTATAGCTTTTAAAATTGGAATAGCATTATTGCCTCTTTTGCAATTACTCGGTAGTCAAGCCTATCACCTCCTTGAAAAGTCTTTAATTTTTCTTGATTCTTAAGAATTTCTACACTTCTGATGGGTTTATTTGAATATCTTGGGATGACACAGCAATCTAGTCTCTACATGAGAGTTTGGTGGTATACTATATCCAGATAATGTTCAGAGTCAGTCATTTTTCCATCCTTTAGAACATTATAAAATGAGTCTAAATGATTCCTTACTTGAGAGTCCTTCAAATATTTGAAGACAGCCATAATTTCTCCTTTATCCCTGCTTTAAACTAACATCCTCAGTTTTTTTCTACTATAATAAAATAATTTCCAGAGCCCTCATCTTTCTATCTACATTCTTTCTTTAGTGATTAACTCAAATAATTTAAGAAAAAAAAGAAGATAGAAAAAAAAAATTCCAAGGTCCCTCCAGTCTTTCTCTATTTCTTTGCTATTTAAATACATATGTGGATGAAAATGAAAATATTTTGCTTTCTAATCTCGATCTCTTAGATATACAATAGTTGACAATTTCAGTTGGATTCTTCCATATCATCTTTGCTTATTCAAACATGTGGAAACACACACACACAAACAGATGGCACAGTTTAGAGTTTTGTTTTATTTCAAAGAAAAAAGAGAACTTGTTATAATTTTGCTATGCCATTTTTTTTCTACAAAAACCTCATCACTCGTAGCTCTTTTTTCATTACACTCAAATTTGTCAGTGAATCTCTTGAAATGTTATACTTAGAACTAAATATAAATTCAGATATAATTAACTTTTATTAAGCATTTACTAGATACCAGGAACTGTGCTTGGTGCTTAAAATGTTATCCCATATTAATTTTCAACACAATATAAAAGACAGTATTCCAATTTTATATATAAAGATATATTTTTAGAGAGATTAATTAAATTGCTGAAGGTCGCTCACAAAAAGTCAGTTGCAGAGCTGTGTATCTATTTCCTTATATATTCCCCATCTTGGTTTAGAGAGTATTTCAGACATTTTCAGGGTAAACAAATACAATCATTGAGCTTAAATGTGAAAAATAAAATAGAAAAAAATAAGAAAAATAATAAAGATTGATAATATAAGATTAAGTCAGGAATAAGGCTAGTTTTTAAAAAACTAAGGTGTTCTTATTGTATATGGGCTGCAGATTCGGTACAGATATTGGGCAACGAGGCCATGAATAGCTATTAAGTTCATAAAGATAAGATATAAGGAGAATTTTTATTTTTAAGATTTTATTTATTTATTCATGAGAGACACACAGAGAAAGAGGCAGGGACACAGGCAGAGGGAGAAGCAGGTTCCCTGCAGGGAGCCCGATGTGGGACTCGATCCCAGGACCATGGCGTCATGCCCTGGGCCAAAGGCAGATGCTCAACTGCAGAGCCACCCAGGTGCCCTCAAAAGAACTGTTTCTAAAAATACGGTTAAAATTCTGCTGTGACCTTAAAAAAAAGATTCATTTCCACATGTGGAAATGAATATTTTCATAAAAAAATATAATGATAATTTTCATAAGGTTTTTATTTATAGTGCCTCTTGATATGGTGTATATCCTAACACCAAAGCCCAGCGATTTTCTAAAACCAAGAAACTTATGTTTTGGATACCCAGAGCTCTGTTTCTTTGTTGCTTTACTAGATCTATGGTAGAGTTTAGAATATCTAGGGGAATACACGGCTTGCAAGTCTTTCTGGTAATCCTGTCTGTGGGTCTATCTAACCACTGTATCTATCTATATTATATCTATATCGTCTATATCGATCTATATTATCTATAACCAGCAGCTCTCCTGCAGCTATCTGAGAAAATTCAGCCAGGGTTCTTGTTCTTGCTACATCTGCTCTAACCTGCATGATTTGATTGGGAAACATGACCTCAATCTGTGCCTGGTGTTCCCATCAGTCCTGGAAGAGTACAGGCTTCATTAAGTTACTAAATGAGCTTCCTTGAATGGGTCTTCCCAGACATCTACCTGACCGTCGGAAAAATGGTAGCTTTTTCTATGTAAAATAACATAAAATAAAATGAAACAAAAATAGAGTAAAAACTTCAAAAATTGTAATTGAACTTGAGATAATTATTGATAATCATAAGGTAGTGGTTAAAATTATATGTCATTACAAGGGCAGCTATTATCTTTGGGAGTTAAGTACGGGCCATAGGCCAAGGAGTAAAACTGTGATAAACCTAATCTTATTCCAACTCCAATGCTCTTTGAAGTCTGTCTGTAAATGTACATTTTCTGGTGCAGAGTATGGAGGGATAATTATTTGAATTGATTAGGCAATTATGACTCGATCAATATTGACTGAGTTTATCATGACTGGTTAAATACGCTCAGCCTAAATTACTTTCCCCCACTTTATTTCTATGACTTCTCCCAAAACCTTACCCTCCCAGAATAAATAAAATACAACATTGCTTCCCATCTTAAATTCTTAGAACCCAGGATACAAATAATAGTAAGTAATCATAAAATGTTGTAGGAAGTGGGCATTCCCGGGACCACACATCTGCACAAAAGAGTATGGCCTGAGGGAGTGGGAAATGAACTGCTGTAGTCGTTCTGCTGCCTACTGCATTTGTTCCAGGAATTTCATTGCCAGGCTTGCTGCTAAGTCAGAATGCATGATTTTTTTACATTAAGAATCTCTGTTAGTGACAGCAGCAGCAGGGAATCTTATATAAGCCAGTCCTCTGTGAGTGGAATGACATGCTGATACTGAAGGCTGCTCTAAATGTTGCCAGTAGCTGTTGTTCTTGGAGAGAAATGGTAAGAGTGGTTAAGACTAGAATTCTCTATCCCCTTTGCAGACAACAATGGAGCGATTCATCTCCATCAGCACAGACACTGGAAAGGCAGGAGATCTGACATGAAATAAGAATCAGGTTTACCCTGGAACTTGCCTGAAACGGGAGGACTCAGTGGCGATTCCGAGGGCCTACAAAAGACTAGAGGCATACGTTTGTGTCTCTATAGGCAGGCATTGGCAGGGATGGCACGGTCAGCAAAGAGGAGAAAATACGCAGCTGAACTCAACATCTAAGCCAAATTCCAGATGTCATTTGTAGAATGTCGCCATTTAGATCGGGAATCTCTACAAATAAAGGCTGACAATGTCAAACTTGTTCTACTTTCAAACAATTGAACTTTTGAAGTCAAATTAGTCTTTCTCTACAAAATGGAAATATTGAAAATACATTATTTAGAGTTCAGATTTTTGGTTTGTTCATATTCAACCTGACAGGTTATTAGGAACTTCGTGTATGAAAAAGAACAAATGAAACTATTTGGATATTTGAGATTAAATCAACGCCTTTTGATTTTTTTGTTACCTTTGAAAATATTTATAGACAAAGAAGTTTCAATTGATCTAATCAGATAAAAATAAAAGAAAACAAGTTGTCATGTAGAAATGTTGACAGAAGATTTGGTCCTAGTTCTGTTTAGAAGCATTTTCTAAACAATATTCTGAAAGAATCAGTTTTATTTTTTTTATTTTTTTTAAGATTTATTTATTTATGATAGACATAGAGAGAGAGAGAGAGAGAGAGAGGCAGAGACACAGGCAGAGGGAGAAGCAGGCTCCATGCACCGGGAGCCCGACGTGGGACTCAATCCCGGGTCTCCAGGATCGCACCCTGGGCCAAAGGCAGGCGCGAAACCACTGAGCCACCCAGGGATCCCCAAGACTCAGTTTTATAACTAAGGACAAGTCACTTTTGTCTCATCTTTCTTATTCTTCAAATGCAAGTTTGTTTTAGTCTGCCTCCTAGAATTCTTTAAGGAGCATAAGCTTATATTTCTATTATTTAAAGAGCAACATTTAAAAAAAATATATATATATAGAAAGATTTATTTCTATTCCCATACTCAACTTTATGTCTCAAAGGGAGGTTGGTTTTTCCTCAATCCCTCAGCCAGTTGGGACTACTGATACCCAGTAACATTTCCTAACAGAAAATCTGACTAATTAATTAAGCCTTAAGAAATCAAGAAACTGTTGAGAATATTTTAATTTCCCTACTACGAACAACCAAGCAAAAGTATCTTGATTTACTATAGCTCTTTCCTCATCATGCTTTTTAAAAATATTTTCATATCAGAAGGTACCAAAATCATTTGAAATACATTGCTTGCATAAATAAGAAAATGAGAAACTAGACATAATTAATAATTTTTACTGAACATTGTTTTCTGTGTTTATTAACACCCATGATGGTGCTCATTTTTCTCTTTATTGACCAGCTACTGAAAGATAGACATTTTACCACCCTCTGCCTGCCTTTTGATGTCTTAGATATTTAAAATATAGGAAACACTATAATTTTTTTGCCATCAAAAACTGCTGTTATTTTCCCCCTTAGAGCAGGATTGATGCCCAAACTGAAAAATTCATGTTTTATTTCTAAGTAGTCTGAATAAAGTTTGTAACATATCACTTATAAAATTAAGGCATTCATGAAAATATTTTGCAAGTTGTGAAATGCTTATGTTTACTTAATCAATTTTTGTCTTAAATTCCAACATCAATATGTTGAAATATAGAAATCATTCAAATTGTCCCTGTGTTGAGCTTGGGTTTGTACAAAAAATTACTTCAAAAGATGCAGTAAGGAAAACACTTTAGAAATGGTGAGAGTTGAATATTAGCTTTTAAAGAAAAAAATAAGCATGTTTTAGTGACTTAAAAATGTCTATTTTTAGATATTTTAAAAATAATTGACTAGAAAGTCAACCAGATAAAATGTCCATTTTAAGGTAATGGATCCCAACTATAAAATACTAGAGCTCTTTCCTATGAATGAGCCATATTGATGTAATAAAAAAATCAACGGTCATATTCATGTAAAAAATATTCTTGAATAAACCTCACACATACTATGTGAGAAATGCACACATACTGATGTTGAGTTCCCCTTCAAGGGTTTTATGCCAACATGAGAAGGGTATCAAGACCACTGAGTATAAAGACGAATGATAGGAAAACCTAATTGCTAAGAAGAGATGCAAGCAATGATTGAAATTTAAAGGAAGGTGAGTACACTTTTAATTAAGGTTAGCCTCAATGGAAGAGGGATCCTGTGAGCTAACCCTTTAAAGAAAAGTAAGATTTTGACAGGCAGAGAGGCAGGGTGTTGTGTTCCACTTAGAAACAATAGAGTTCAGAAGTATGTGTGTGCATGGCATATCTGGAGAATAAGTTAAATATGTAAAGTTAAATGACTGATTCCAATAGGTAAAATCAGATGCAGTGAGATATAGCCACCAGGAAAGTAATTATGATAAAGTCATGAAAAGTGTTAAGCACCATCAAAGAGATTAAAATTTTATTCTGTAAAATAAAGACAAATTAAACATTGGGATTCAACCTGCATTTTAGAAAAATAATATAGTAGCAATACGTATAAGTATTTAAGATATTAAATCCAATGACAAATTTCAAAAGGATGAATAAGTATTAGAACATTAGAATAGTTTCTATATATTTATTTTTCAACAAAAGATTATTTCTCATGTTGTGATGAGCACTGGGTATTATATAGAAGTGTTGAATCACTAGACTCTACTCCTGAAACCAATATCACACTACATGTTTAACTAGAATTTACATAAAAACTTAAAAAAAGATACTATTTCTCAGCTTATAAATTTAATAGTTTAATGAAACTTCAAAAATCTATGTTTTAATTTAGGAGAATATATTAAGGTATTTCTTGGGAAATCAAACATTGACATAAAAATATACAGAAGATACAATAAAAAAAGGCTAAGGGCGCAATACTAAGTTGCTACAGGTCATGTCCATTACATTAAAAACAAAATATCATTACAACAAAATAAAGGCAGATTTATTACAAAAAAAAAGTATATATATATGGTTTTAAAGCACTGGCGATCTGTGAGCATAGAGGATTAATTGAAAGGAAAGCCAGTCATTTCCTTCTCTAGGATCATTGCTGGATTCCAGTGCGGCTGACAGCTGACCTTGCTCATTCAGCACAGTGTTGCTGGGGCAATGGAAATGAGCACGGGTTCTGCTGTGTGCTGAGCACAATATGGACAATTTGGATCCCTGAGCAAGGCCCGCCTTTTCCCATCACACATGCGCTGCAGTCTGGATCTTGGAGGATGTAGGGGGCTCTCAGAAAGTGGACTTGAAATTTCCTATAGTCTCCCATTATTAAGGAATCTATGTTCCACTTCAGGGATCGCACCTGCTTCAAACACCTGGTTAGTCGCCTCTTCAGAATACTTAGCAAACTTTAACGCACTGTGGTAAGCCCCAAAGAGCAAAGCTCACAACCTCAGAAACAAAGACTAAATCTCTTCCAAACACTGTCTGAGGAATTAAAAATAGCCAGGCTCTTATTTCTTCCCAGCCACGGGAGGAAAATGCCTGAGGCTCAAGGGAGAACCAGCCGCTGAGCAGGTGAGCTCACCTGATGCCTACCTCGTCTGCGTCCCCCAGGAAAAGGGAAGCCTGGGTTGTTTCTTGCTTTGGCAATTGTGAATAAAATTGCTCTGAATCTTTACAGATGTGTCTTTGTGCGGACATGACTTCACTTCTTTTAAAGAAACATCTAGTGGTGAGACTGAAGGTCGATGTAGTGAGTGTATGTCAGGCTTTATAAGAAGTTCCAAACTGCTTTCCAAAGTACCTCTACCACTTGGCATTTATATTAGTAATATATGAATTTGCTAGCCGTTCTGCATCCTTGCTACCACTTGATATTCTCTTCACGTTAGCCATTCTCATGGGTATATATTGGTATCTCCTTGTGATTTAATTTGCATTTCTCTGATAAATAGTGATGTTGAGGATATTGATATGCTTTTTTAAAAAGAATATTTATTTATTTATTCATAAGAGAGAGAGAGAGAGAGAGAGAGGGGCAGAGGGAGAAGCAGGCTCCATGCAGGGAGCCCGATGTGGGACTCAATTCCGGGTCTCCAGGATCACACCCTGAGCTGAAGGCAGGCGCCAAATCACTGAGCCACCCGGGCTGCCCTTGATATGCTTTTATATGCCATTTTAAGAGGTCTTTTGTGAAGTGTATTTACAAAACTATTGCCATTTTGGGGGATTATTTATTGTTGAGTTGTAAGATTTTATATATTCTGGACCCTATTCCTTTATCAGACATGCGTACATGCCCCTCTCCCATCTGTGGCCTGCTCTTTCATTTTCTTAACAGTGTTCCATAAAACCAGAAATTTAAACTTTTTATTAACTCCAGCTTATTCAGTTCTGCTATGATAGTTCATGCTTTTTGTGATCTATCTGAATCACCTAAATAAGACATCCTTAGGAGTGTGGAAAGGCAATCCAAGCGGGACAAAACACTGGCAATACATCTTCCCAAAACATGACTCATATTTAAAATATATGATGGACCCCTACTAATTAGTAAGAAAAAGACAACCCGGTAGAAAGCATGGTAAAAAATATAAACAAACACTTTAAAAAGTGATAGCCAAATGGCCGATACACGCTCGAAGAGATGCTCAATTTCATTAGTCATCAGGGAAATACAAATTAAAACCACGATGGGATGCGACTACATACTTCCCAGAATGGCTGAACTGTAAATAAAAGAAAATTAAAAAAAAAATAAAACAACCCAACAAAAACATACCTAGTGTTAGCCAGGATCTAAAGCAGTCGGGATTGTCGATGGAATAGTATAAATTGTTAAGAAGCCTTTGGAAACCCCTGGGCCAGCATGTACTAAAGCTGAGCACACAAAGACTCTGTGATCCATCAGTTCCTTTTCCACGTGAACAACCAACAGAAATATGTAGAGTTGAGTCGGTTGCGTGTTGCCTTCTGATCAGGTCATGATCCTGGAGTTCTGGGATCAAGTCCCCTGTCGGGCTCCCTGCTCAGTCAGGAGTCTGCTTCTCCCTCTCCTCCCCACTCGTGCTCTCTCTTGCTATCTCGATCTCTCTCTCAAATAAATAAATGAATAAAATCTTAAAAAAATATACGTAGAGTGAAATGTTCATAAGAGCATTATTTAAAATAGCCCAAACTGAAAACTACCTGAATATCCATCGATTATTCCAATATGGAAAAATAAAACGTGCTGCAATTACATAATCATGAAAATGAGCCATTTATAAACACATAAAATATGTATGAATCTCACAAACATAATGGTGATTGTAAAAGGCCAGGCACAGGGAGTATAGATGGTATGATTCTATTTATATCAGAATAAAAATAGGAAAGCTGGCTTAAACTGTTAGAAGTCAGATCGTGTTAAACCTCAGTATGTGGGTGGGTGCTATGAACGTGGGGTAAGTTGCAGAAATGCAGCCAGCATTATTACTAGTACAAAATGTGAGTTTATTTGCATGCATATTTTTCAATAAAAAATAAAAATAACTTAAAATATTTCTTTTTAAAAAAACAAAAGACAAAAGATCTTGAAACATTTACTCCATTGTGTATTTTGGTCCCAGTAATGTTAATCGTCTGTATTTAAATTTGATAACAATTCAATATTTAAATCAAAGAAATGATTAACATTCAAATACATAGTGACAATGATTACTTATTAAAAGATTTAAATATATAAATTCTTTTGTTGGGGAGGGCATTTGGGTGGTTCAGTGGTTGAGCATCTGCCTTAGGCTCAGGTCATGATCCGGGGATCCTGGGATCGAGACCCGCATCAGGCTTCCTGCTCCATGGGGAGTCTGCTTCTCGCTCTGCCTTTGCTTGTGTGCTCTCTCTCTCAAATAAATAAACGAATATTATTTCATTTTATTCATTCAATAAATAAATGAATATTATTTATTTGAAAGAGAGAGAGAGAACATGAGCAGGGGTGCAGAGGGAGAGGGAGAGAGAAGCTCAAACTCCTCCCTGAGTGCGGAGCCCCATGTGGGGCTTGATCTCATACCAAGATCAGGACCTGAGCCCAAACCAAGAGTCAGATGCTTAACCAGCTATGCCACCAGGCGCCCTTAAGTATGTAAATTCTTTAAAATCTTAGCAAAATAAATATTATCTGAAAATATAATAAACGTATTACTTATAAAAAATTCTACATATTAACCATTTCTCTTTTCTTGATCCTATTGTATTATTTTTATTAGAAAAAATCTAAATGAATAAATTATTCTCTTACCATGAAAAGTGACAAAAAGAAACCTATGGGACCCGAGGATGAATCATATTTTATTACCTCTTCCTTCTCTCACTAATTTTTTACACTACTTGCAATCAAGTGGGGTACTTGCAAAGACAGTGTTACCATTTATCTGCCCAAAATAACATTCTATCGGGACCCTCAGGTGGCTCAGCGGTTGAGGGTCTGCCTTTGGATCAGGCCATGATCCAGGAGTCCTGGGATCTAGTCCCACACCGGGCTCCCAGCATGGAGCCTGCTTCTCCCTCTGCCTGTGTCTCTGCCTCTCTCTCTCTGTGTCTCTCATGAATAAATAAATAAAATCTTAAAAAAAAACCCAAACCCCATAAAATAACACTCCATCAACACTTTGAGATTTGACCCTTTAACTTTGCCTTATTTTACTTGACAATACTTCCTTATTACAGCTTGGACTTCTTCATCAAAAAACAGTGCATGTCCTAATGAGTGACTCAAAAAAATATTTGTTGAATGAGAGAATAAATATTAAAATATTAATCCAAAGTAAATTGAAAACTTGAAGTTTTCCCCCTCTTTTTTTCCTTTGGTGTTGTCCTAGTGGTGGCAATTATATTAAGATGTAATCTAACATCTTACCAGGAAATGTGGGCGGAAGTTGTCCCTTAACTAAAAAAAAAACATAAAAATACAATTCGTTTTTTGTTAAACAAGTAGATAGAACATTTTTCATTATTCGTATTTTAAATATGCATAGTTTTTATTTCAACAATGCATTTTGGTAAATTTAACGTGGTATCAGTGACTAGCTTTGGTTAAAACATAAGTTCCAAAATGTGTTTGTTCTGCTTCACTCAGGGAAAAAAGTTTCTGGAATGATGTTTTATCTTGTTGTGCCTGAAAATTAATTCCGCCTACAGATTATTTGCTTGCGTGCTGAACAAATAGCGCTTTTCAGATGGGCTACTCTACTCCCAAAGTGACAGAGGGCTAGACGCTACTTTGTACTGGGTTCATGATGTTCACGGTAACTTGTATTTACCTGTTAGAGTAAAGGCAGGATAGCAGGAGGTCAAGAACTTTTTATGGGGGGGGGGGGTAGGGGGGAATCAACCTTGGAATTTCACAAAAGGTGATGCTTTCTTAGGAACTCGATGTGATCAAAATAGGGAGATGATGGAATATCCTTGGGGAATAAAGTTGGTGGTTGTGTGAAATAATCTTTCAAATGTCATTTAAAAGTGAAAAGGCACCAATATTTTTTAAAAGATTCGATTTTTGAGGACAGTAACTTGTGAGAACGCTGCTTAACCTTGCATTCAGTAACGACTTTTGAAGATTTGCTACCCATCAGAAGAGTTCATTCTATTATACAACATACCAATGAAAGAATAGAATAAAAAGTGCTTTGAAATTTGTGTGTATGTTCCATGGCATAAATTGATCCAATAAACTAAGCACGGTATTTGGATTCATCTAAGCACAACATGTGGATTCATCTCTGACTACAGCACAGCACAATAATTGAGTCTGGTCAAAATCCATGTTCCTAAAGGAAAGATAAATCAATTTGCACTAAAACTATTTAGTCAGGGAATGTGTAATACAGTCTAGGAACATTAAAAGATAGTTGAAAGGATAAAGTATTGGATTTTTTTTTTTTTATCTGCACAACAGCATTCTCTAGACAGGCTGGATATCTGAGGACTTAGTACAGAAAGTTTTTATGGCCACCAAAATGGTAGGTTTTCCCATCTGTTCCACCTGGACTGACATTCCAGGCTCTCACTTACTAGTTTATTATAAGATTGAGACGGACGTTCATAAAGTTTGTATTCCAATAGAAAGTCCTCCCCACAAAACAAAATTAAACAAAAAACAACAGCAAGAAAGCCTTTTGATTAACCTAGGGACAGGGATGTGGGCAAACATTAAGTTGTGGAAATATATGGAAACCTCAAGTGTCTACCCCTTCCTCTGGGTTTGGTGGCTAAATGTCTTTGCCGGGAGATAACATCTCACCAATGGTTTATGAGTTGAAGGTGCTACTTGGAAGGAGTTAAAAATATGAAGGCACAGCCCTTTGATCTCCTTTCAAGAAAGTGCTTGCCACCGAGCAGGTGAGGCGTATAGTTACCTGCCATTGCAGCTCGCAGAGGCTTTAGGATCCACTTCATCTTTCCTGATGGCAGTAGGTGTTTCTGCTGGGACCACAACATGGCAGTGGTGAATGATGAATGGGCCGGGCTCCTCCACCCCAACGCAGGACCTCCCTCCAACTGGCGATCCTCACCGCTCCCAACTAGACGAGCCTAGTTTAGTCAGGGTGGCAAAGACATGCTCCCCACCCCATTCTCCTTTTTTCCCCCGCCATCCTTTTTGCAGGTATCAGATCCACAATGTGATCTGAAGACTTTCCTTACTTCCTTTCGCTTTTAGTTTTCCTAAGCATTTCCTCTCCCAATGAAACTCTTGTATCCTTCATCCCAACATCCTTTTCTTGTATTTGATACGCACGTATATATATATATTAGCATTCAGATAATTTTCTTTAAGGCCATTGCATACTGTGTTGGTTAATTATGTTTGAAAGTTGATTCCCTGAACACTCTGTCCTTTTTGCCTTGCCCACCAGGCTCAAGGCAGCCTCTGTATATATGTATTTTGGCTGTAAACTTGTAGATGACAATGCAACAGTCTACAGGATGAGCTGTGCTAGAGCATAGGTACCACACCCAGCCTAGATCAGTGGTTGTCTTTTCTGGCATCATAGCAGAGTCACTTGAGGCCAAAACACCACTCCAAAGGTTCTTATATAATTGGCTCAGGGTGGAGCCAGGGCTGAGAAGCCATGACATAAATCCAGTGTCGAGAAATTATACCCCCTTCTCTTTGTAAAGTTTGCATTCTGACCCTAGTCTTAGAAGATCACCGTCCTTTAGCAGGAAGACACAAGAAAGGACAAACAGAGAAGGAATAATTTGCTTCAATCTCTGCCCATTTAAACTGCCCCTAAGTAAATGTTACATCCTAGAAGTTAAGGTCCAATTTTAGTATTTTCAGTTTGCATATCCTCGACCCGTATCAGAACTCCTAATTAATGAGGACCACAGACTCCTCCAACAGTGGGACCATGGCACTACTAATGTTAAATCAGAAGCCAGGAAACATAATTCGGCCTTTGGTAAAAATGATTTCTCTACATCAACATGGATTTTTTTTCTTATTATCAGTGAGAAAAGCAACTATTTGTTCTTTTTACATCATTCTCGGTGTTGTGCATAATTCTCAATCTTTCCTTTTCTTTGGTTTTGTTTTTCTGCCTTTAGTTGTACCTGTGTTGCATAAGTTATCTCAAGCACTTTTAATTCAAATAGCAAATAGCAAATGAAAAGACCAGGTGTGATGGCCAGTGAAAATCAAGAGGACCTAACCCTCCGAATCTCTGTTCAAACCATCATTTTCTGGGAAGGCCTTGCTAGGTTTGTCTACTGTGTGTACTCATCAACATCAGCACATTTACAGAACCACCAACGCCACAGTGCCTGTGTAGTTTAATTAAAGGGAAGAAATCTGTCTTAGTGGGTAAAAGCTATTATTCATAATATTGGATCCTAATGGGATATTTATTAGCATATCAACAATTAAAAATTATTTGCCACTTAACTCTTTCTTCAAGTTTGTATGGTACAATTTGCATGCTAATTTCTATCTTAATAACAAGAGTTGACAAATTGCTGTTAGACCGCAGAGATTATAGCGATTTTTTTTCTTATTAATTCAATTTTATTAAACAATAATACACTGAGAAGGAGTGATTTATAAGAGGACGAAGCACGCATTTTTATAAAACATACTGTCACTGCAATTTTTGCCTAGTTTCGATGTAACAAAACATAGCACGAACATAAATATGAAAAACAAATTTCAGAGGAAATAAACATCTACCTCTGGCTATTCCATTTCATTTGGATGGATTAGTTGTGCAGGCTGTATACACAGACACACTGCTGCCTGTCTCTAGAGTCGATATGGTTTTCCTACAATTTATTTTTCATTAACAGAAATACCAACTACAGAGATTTAATTGGCCCGTTATTGAGTTAAAATAAGTAATATTTTTGTAAAATGTTACAAGTATTTTCTTTCACCTAATGAATAAAAATACTGCTGACATATTGGTAGCTAAACATGTTTGGCTTAGTAGACCATCTGCTGCGTAAGCAATAATTTGTACTGTGATGTCTAAGTTTAGGTATAGGATGAAAGTCACAGAAGTGGACCGAGAATGGGCTTGATTCAGAGTACGGTTTTTCTATTTTTAGCTCAAACAGGTTTTTTTTTTTTTTCTTAATTTTAATTAGCTATCCTATTTAAAACCTGGAAGGTTTCACATAAAATAATCCAGAATCTAGCTTTTCTTTAAAAAGCAGATTTCCAAATGCTACTCCCACATCATCCACCCAAGGAAGCACAGTGGAGCCATGCGTACCTAATTATTTTTTTTTCCAAAATAATAAAACAAGTCACTCTATGTGCTAAAAGAAACAGAAAAGATTCATAGAGGGACCAGATGTCTTCTTAAGACTAAATCCTTCCTCATGGGATAGTACCAGTAGCAAAGAAATTGCCACTTTTAACAGAAAGATTTCACTTCCCTGAAATAAATTTGGTTTGGATGCCTTAAGTCATAGATTTGATCCCGTCTCCTTCATTTCTCTGGCAGCTAGGAAACTCAAAGCCAACACAAACTCCTGCAGTTTTCCTAAATCTACTCTTCTCAGAATCTTTCCTAAACCACTAAATGGAAACTAGTTTCTTCTATCTGCTTAGGGTGACAACCTTAAGGTCCTTCTGAATCCCCTTTTTCTGTCAGGATTATGTTTTAAATTAAAAGGTCACCTCACTGCCCTCTCTACTGTTGAAGAGTGGATGCCGAGGGGAAATCTTGAGCATCCTGGTAAGAAAAGCAATCCAATATAGGGGATGCAGTCTGGGGAGTGGACATGGGGGAGGCCTTCGAGAGCCACCGAGGTCTCTGTGTCTTGTTTCTGGACAGCCACCTCCTCTGAGTGTCACCGATTGCTAGTGACAGCTGGGCTTATCGATCAGGTTCTGCCTAAAGGCTGGCCTGGCCGACTGGTTGCTGCTGCATCACAGATCACCTCGCTTAGAATTACAGCTTTTCACCCACTTTGGCTGCACTGATGAGGAACCCAATTCAGACTGATTGTATCTGATTGTCGTTTTAACCAAAGCGAGATCTATTCCACTGTCAATAGGCTCGATAGCCCTGTAAGTGTAGATGTAAGACCCACGCAGCCTTCCCTCTGTCCCCCACCCCCGGTATCCACATACATGTCAAATAGCTCCTATACTCTTTCCAGGATTTCTTTAATATACGTTTTACTTACCGTATGGCTTGTCTTTTCCATTAGAACGTAAGCTCCTTGTAGAAGTTCATCATTTCTTTTTCACTGCTATACCCTCAGTGCCTAGGAAGAGTCTACTTAATAGTAAACGCCCAATAAATATGTGATAAATCATTAAATGTAATCATTTCTAGCAAATGTGCCTTCATGCTACATTATGTTGAAGCAGAACGGTATAAATTATTAAATGGTAATGAAAAGAATAAAAATAGGGTACCTGGTGGCTCAGTGGGTTCAGCTTCTGACTCTTGATTTTAGCTTTGGTCATGATCTCAGGGCTGTGAGATTGAGCCCAGCCATGGGCTCTGTGCTCAGTTGGGGAGTCTGCTGAGATTCTCTGCCTCCATCTCCCTCAGCCCCGCCCCCTGCTCATGAGCTTGCTCTTTCTGTCCCTAAAAATAGATAAGATTTAAAAATAAATAAATAAAAAAGAACAAAAGAAAAGAATTTAATGCCTCTAAACTTTTACACATTAAAAGCAAGCAGTGGTATGACATTAGTCATTGTGGAAGGCAGGATGATGGCCCCCAAAAATATCCATGTCCAAATCCCTGGAACTGGTGGCTATGTTACCTTCCCTGGCAAAGGAGGAATTAAAGTTGCAGATGGGGTTAAGGTCATGAATCAATTGACCTTCAAAAAGGAAAATCATTTGGGATTTGGAGGGTAGGTCCAGTGTCATCGCAGGGTCTTTACAAGTGGAACAGGGGGCAGAAGAGGATGTCAGAGTGATACCATGTAAGAGGGACTGTGCCCACAGTTGGTGGCTTTGAAGACCGGGGAAGGGCCATGAGCAAAGGACTGCAGGCAGCCACTTGGAGCTAGAAAAAAAAAAAAAAAAAAAAAGACAAGGGAACAGTTTCCCTCCTGAGATTCCAGAAAGCAACATAGCCTTGCAGACATCTTCATTTTAGCCCAGTGGAACTCCTCTGTCAGACCACTGGCTTGCAGAATTACCAAGTTTGTGGTAGCTTGTTACAGCAGTACCGGAAAACTAATGCAGTCACTTTAAACATTTTAGGTGTTGTCTCTCTACTGATCAGATTAAAGAACTGCTATTTAGGTATTTTTCATTTAAAGGAAATGCTGGCACTTCCTTTGCCACTCAGGGGACTGCAGTAAGTCTTCTAGGTCGTTAGATCACAGAACAAAGGACTATTATTATTAGCTTTGAATTAAGTGACACACTGGGCACCCTTTTAGAATGCCCAAAGTCAGAGTTTCAGATGATTATGTCATTAGAACACAACTGCCATGTAATTGTAATGTAAAAATATTGTAAAATTAAAACAAAATTTGAAAGAAACAAAACTTCCATTTTTCTCTTGGGTTATCTTAGAACTGCCATTGTATTTTTTTTTTCTAGGAACATTGGACTGTTGTTTTTTTGTTCTCAGAAACTATTTCACGGGTAGTTCTTTGGATCATATATTTAAGTGTATAAAATGCAGCAAGGTATCTTTAAAACGGATATAGAATATTATGTGCTTCAAGGTAAAAGAAAGCTTGTCGATGTGTTTACATGACCTCCTTTCCCTCTTCGTGTCCATCTGTGACTATATTCTGCAAGCGTTTTCTTCCCTTTGTTACTGTCATGTTCTAAATTTATAGAGGAAATTTTAAAAACAAAACCAAACAGCAACAGCAGCAATGACAATAAAAATACACACACACACACACACACACACACACAAACTTGTTAAATTGAAGCATCAGGTTGGTGTCTGGAAATACCACAAATCTAGAGCAAAAGTTTGTGATTATGCCTTTAGTAGAGTCTTCTTCCTTTAGAAGTAGCTTAGGACTAAGTTTGACTTCAAAGGTATAGATTTAAAAAAAAAAGGTATAGATTTAATGAACAGATCATTTGTGGTAGCTCTATGCTTATCTCTAGAGGTGTCTGGACCTTAATATTGCTTCCTGGGCAAGACCGCAGTGAGATATTCGAGCTAATGATTTGTAATATGCTAAGACCAGAATTCCCCTAGGGGTGTTCTATACCTGACTGTCTAAATTGTTTATTGTAAATGTAGAGCATGATGGTCTAAACCTGATTGTAATGTGGTCATATAGCCTTGTCTGGCTCTGCGGTCAGTGTAGGATCAATGGCCTCTCAGTAAAGATGTGCTCGGGTTTCCCTGAGACTGAGGCCTTTTGCGTTTATCTTGGTGATTTGTGACCTAGAAACGAATCCTGTCCTGTGTGACTGAGCAAGGACTCTGGAAGATACACTTGGGTGCCCTGGGCCCACCTGATGCGTTCTTTGTCCTGTATTGTGTTCCTTTTCTTTATTGAAGCTTTATGTTTGCACGCTCTGTGGCATCTCGTGAGTCTTTCAATTATCCGACCCTCCGTAGTTGCAGAATCTGATTTCATTTTTTTTAAAAAAAACAACCAAACAAAAAACCAAAACTCTAAGAATCAACTGGTCTGAAAACTGTGACCTTGGCAAAATTGTTTAGCATCTCCAAGGAACAAGTTTGCTTTTTAAAAAAGTAATTTTCAACCTTTTCCTAACTCTTTTCCTTTCCTTTTCCTAACTCTTGATGGCTATATTAAACGCATTTGAAATTCTTCCAAGTAAGTGTTCATGTAATGAATGTTTTCCTTTAATTATATATAAAAAAAATTAAATTCAGAAAATGTTTACCTTCTCTATTTTTCCCCATTGGCAAGGTCAATGTTCTAAAAGCAGCCAAGGAAAAATAATAATAATAATTAAAAATAAATAAATAAAAGCAGCTAAGGTTAAGAAATGCAGTCAAGGCAGCTACAAATGCTCGAACCTAAAACAGTTCACAAAAGGCTATGGAAGAGTCATCGCCATAATTTGCCAGTATAGAATTTCAGTTGACAGACCACCTGACACAACTTGGACTCTGAAACTTTATTTGTCCTACATACTCATACCACATGAAGAACTAAAGGCATTACCATCCCCACAAAGTGCTCCATCTTGTGTGATTAGGGCATCCCCTAAAGACTCACAGACCCGTATGCTCTCAGCCGTTGTTGTTGTGTATCTGAACAGATTTCACATTCGACTACATTTCCTTCCTCTCTGTTCTAGCCACAAAACTTAAATCTTTATCACCTGTGTGTCCCCAAGTTTTATGTTGAGTGACATATGTCAATCTGATGACCTCTCATGGTTTCCCAATTTTATTCGTTCTATATATTGTATTTATTTGTGATTTAATCAAAACAGCACATGAACATGGTCCAAAAAAAAGGCTAAAAAGTCAAATTAGGTTAATAGCTTCACAATGTATAGCAGCAAGACACGGACTCATCCACTCATCCTTCCCCACCCATGGTTCTTACTCCATCAAGACAATCACTTTCTAGCTGTTCCTCCTGGCTTTGACTTTTATTCTAAGTGATGCATTGACACAAATATTTCTTGAATTTTTTACTTTTATATATTTGTTACCAGCTCCCGAGTGTAAAATATAAGAAATTAGATCTTATTGCCTTAACTCCCACACACTCTAAGGCACACATTTCCCTCTGCTACCTCACTCATCCTACCGATGTAATTAGAACATGATTTTGCTTAATTAAGTACATAGTGCCTACCTTTGACTACATAAACTTTTTCACAGCTGAGCTGCTAAAGGACTATAATTATCTCTAAGGGAGGGTTAGTGAAACAAAAGGGTGACTAAGGCAGAAGCCAGCTAGGTGTTTTCCAATTCCATTTCTCTTTTCTTCCTGGACGTATGGCAAGACTGCATCTCCCACCCTCCTTTAGTTGGGTGAAGTGGCGTGCCTGGGTTCAAGAGAAAGGGATAGATCAAAACACTGCCCACTTGCAGTTATATTATATATAATATACATATATAATATATATGTATAATAAAGAATTATTCAGCCATAAAAAAAGAATGAGGTCTTGTTACCTGTGACAACATTGATGGACCTTAAGGTCTTATGCTAAGTGGAATAAGACAGAGAAAGACATGTACTGTACGATCTCACTTAGATGTGAAATCTAAACAAACAAACAAAAAACCAAATAAACGAAAAACAAGCTCATAGATAGACCAATTTGTGGTTGCCAGAGGCAGGGACTGGGGGGATTGGCAAAATGGATGAAGGGGGTCAAAAGGCACAACATCTCAGTTATAAAAAGATAAGTCAAGGGGATATATTGTTCAGCATATTAACTATTGTTGTAGTTAATAATAATGTTGCATATTTGAAAGTTGCTAAGATATTAAATCTTAAAAGTCCTCAACACAAGAAAAAAATGATATAACTAGGTACGAAGACAGGTGTTAAATAAACTTACAGTGGTGATAATTTTGCCATATACAGAAATACCAAATTATTATTTCATACACCTGAAACGAATAAAATGTATGTCAACTCTACCTCAATTCAAAAAAAGGAAAGAAAAAAGACTTCCAGACAGTTTTTCTGTACTTACTTATCTCAGAATTTCATTTTTCCCAAGAGAATAGAGAACCAGGAGTATGTAGTGACCCTAAAAATCAGTGCGATACCTAACCTATTTTTCCTCCTGAAATTTTATATTGGGAAAGCAGAGTTACTTTCTTCTGAAAGTGAATCCGGGGACAACGTATTAAAATGGTTTTCTTGGCATTCACAAAGCTGGGAACAGAATTTCAGTGGGAATCAAGCTGTTCTCTAAACACAGCCAAGAAAGAAAATTTGAAAAGAGGTCAGGGGTATGCAAGGTGATATTTTATTGGGTCAGAATTCACATTATGACCCTATAGACTCATAGCTGAGCGACCACAGCGCCTGTGCATCAACAGTAAGTTTCCAGTTTTACAGACTGTTTTACAGAGCACTTTCTCATGCATGGCTTCATTTGACCCACCTAATAAAACTGCAAGATAAGCATATTTCATTATCATCTTAAAGATAAACTTTTTATTGATGTGGACTATGCATAGACAAGATGTGCATATTGGAAACGTAGAGCCTGTGGCTTTTCACACCATGAAAACGTTACCAACACAACCATCACTCAGGGTGAGACAAGCACAGGACGTGACGGAAGCCATCATCATGCCCTTGCTAATCACTCTCCTTCTCCAAATATAACTGACTAACTGACACCACCGGTTAGTTTCGTCTGGTTTTAAATTTGACACAGGTTTGAATTTCATATAGGCTGAATCATGACACCCGTACTCTTTCGCGTCTCACTATTCCACTCCAAACTCGTGTGTGTTCGTGTGTGTAGCTCTGTAGTTCACTCCAAAATAGTATTCCATCGCATAAACCGTACTGTGATTTATTTATCCATTTTTTATTTGATGTGCGTTTAGATTGCTTCAGGTTCTGTCGACTGTGAACAGTGCTGCTGTGAACTACTACATGCACTTTTTGAATACGGAAGTACCTTTCTTTTGAGATTTTACCTACAAGTGGTCTTGCTCAGTGCAGTGTATGTAAATACTCAGATTTAGTAGCTCCTACCACAAGGGTTTCTGTAGGACTGTGTTACTACAGACTAACCCCAGCTGTGTTTGAGATGCTAGTTGCTCTGTGCTCACACTAACACTTGTCAATATTTTTGTTTTTAATCATTGGGTTGGTTTTCAGTGGTGCCTCATTTTGCTTTTGTTTTGTTTTTATTTTTTTTAAAGATTTTTATTTATTTATTCATAAGAGACACACACACACAGAGGCAGAGACACAGGCAGAGGGAGAAGCAGGCTCCATACTGGGAGCCCGATGTGGGACCCGATCCCAGGACTCCAGGATCACGCCCTGGGCTGAAGGCAGGTGCCAAACCACTGAGCCACCCAGGGATCCCCTTCATTTTGTTTTTAAATTGAATTTGTCTGATAACTAATGAGATTCTCAGCTATTAAGATATAAGCCATTGTGGGGGGCCTGGGTGGCTCAGATTGTTAGGCCACTGACTCTTGATCTTGGCTCAGGTCATAATCTCAAGGTGGTAAGAACAAGCCCTGCATCTGGCTCCCCACTCAGCATGGAGTCCGCCTCTCCCTCTCCTTCTACTCCTTCCTCCCCCATGCTCCTGCTTTCTCTCTCAAATACATAATAAAGTCTTTTAACAAAAGATAGAAACCATTTTGATTCTTTATTTTGGAAGGGCTTTGTTGAAGTCTTTTCCTCTGCTCGTTTTTTCCCCCTACTGTATTGACTGTTTCATTGCTAAATGAATTTTAGGAATTCTGTGTATAGACCAGACATGCGTATGGTCTGTGATGTGCCCTTTTGCTTTCTTAATTATACCCTTTAACAAACACACACTCTTAATTTTAATGTAGTTCTATTTATTACATTTTCCCCTTCAGGTAACACTTATGTTCTGTTTAAGAAACCTTTTCCTTTTCCTAAGGTAATTAAAATTTTATCATTTTTTCCCATATAAGTTTTGTTTTACCCTTTACATATAGACCAACATTCAAGCTGGAATTACTTTTTATGATGGTGTGAGGTTGAGTTTCACATTCATTTTTATTCTATATAGTTATCCAACAGATCTAGTATTATTTATTGAGAAGGAGTATTGTTTCCCAATGCTCTGCGATGTTAACTTTGCCATATTACCTGAACAGGGATGTGCGAATCTGTGTCTGGATGTGCTATCGTATTCCATTTGCCACTGTTCTGTGTTCTATTACTGTATGGACTTACCTATCAAACTTTTAATAAGTAGTGATGTATAATAATACAAGTCTTACTTTATTAATTTTTTCAATATTAGCATGGCTACTTGAATTTCCATTTTATTATCAGCTTGCTGATTTCCCCCAGAAAATTCCTGAGATTTTGATTGTTCTTATGTTTAATCTATGCACCAGTTTGTGAAAAACTGATGCCTTAATGCTATTGAGTCTTCCAATCTAAGAATGTGGTATATCTTTCCATTTATTTTGATATTCTCTAATTTCTCTCAATAATTTGACATTTTCAGAGTAGAAATCTTGAGCATCATTTATTAGAATTATTCCTATGCTTTTGGTGCTATTTTAAAAGTTACTATTTAAAAATTTTTATGTACTCAATTATTAATGTATGTATAATTATAATTTATGTTTGTTTACTGATTTTATATCATATATATTATATGTTTAATCTTAATTTTAATAGTCATTCTGTTTAGATTCAAGACCCAAAAGATTAAATGGAGGGACTATTAAAATTAATATTAAACATATGATATTCACTGAATATGTATTTGAAATATGTATCAGTGTTACAGTTTTAAATTATTTTAAATGTTTTAACATATTAGTCATTATGATATGGTGTTTCTCATGTTACTAAATGCTTAAAAATATGATTTTATGGCTTCATAGTATTCTCTTATGCAGTGGTATCATTATTTATATAACAGTTCTCATATTCATAGAAATTTATTTTTTTTTCATTTTTTGTTAATCTCTTTTTCTCCAATCAGCAAATATATATCATTTTAAAAATTATTTTATTTTGTTCTAATTCCAATATAGTTAATTATATATCATAAATCATACATTGTTTCCTTAAGATAGTGACAGAAAATTAGAATTATTAGACCAAAATGGGTAACTTCTTAAAGGTTCTTGAAGTCTCAAGAAGATAAAGTATTTTTACTTCCATTTAAAGATAAATAAACTGAGGCTTGTGGAAGGTGGTTGATGCCAAAAGCCAAAACCTATTCTCTGTTAGAGGAAGCCTTAAAGCATATTTCACCGAGCAATCCTCTATGACTTGACGCCTTATTACTGAGGCAATTTTACGTGAATTCATTATATCAGTAGAAATATTGTGTGCATCAGAGTGAAAGTAAAATCAAAAAGAAAAACATGATATGTTGTCACATGAGATTACTGATTTTATTTTTTCAGGAGAGTAAAGAGAATGAATCTGAAAAAGGAATCATCTGCTTTGTCTCCCAGTTAGTTCCCTTTCAGGCCCTTCCAAATGTATCAATATCTGCCTAACTGTATTAATATTATTTAAAAAATCCAGACAATGAACTTGAATTATCTGCAGGTGGCAAGTCATTTACTAAAACCGGAAAAGAAGTACGAATCCCGAGGGATATTATGACCCACTAACAGCAGGACGCAGACCTACATTGAATAATAATTTAGAACTATTACTAAGATAATTAGAAAGCCAACCTGCTGCCAGAGGGCTAGACCTTAGCTTCTCAATTTATTAAAAAGCAGATCTTGATCCGTGAATGAAAAGAACCCAAAGCTCACTAATACCATAACCCCAACATCTGCTTGCCATAAAAAGATAATGATTTAGTATAAATTAATTTCAATTTTTCAGGTAGTGCAGATTTTATCAGACAATTTTACCATTGACATTCATTTTCCTATTGTATTACTTACAACTTAAAGTTAAATGTTTCTTGATATTTGTTTGACAGCAAATACTCAGGAAAAATGTTTTAGCAAGATTATTTTTCCTCTCCCTTTTAATTAGAAAGAGTTTTTAAATATTTTGAATCTTTTCAGCTCTCATAATGCTTCACCTACAAGCGCATAGTGAGAATCTGAACAAAGGCACTATATTGGATAAAAACTACCACTGCAACATCAGTGAGACCTTATCAAAATAATTCATATGCTTCACTTTACCAAGACTTCCCAATCCATTTGGAGATAAATAGGGGCATTTTTTTCTCCATATTTCAATCTACTTTCTTCCCCAAACTGATTTCTGTTTCTACAAGCAGAGCTTCTCTAAGAAGTAACCAACTGCTTGCCTTTGGCCAACCTAACATGGAGAAAATGGGGGTCTGATAACGATAATCAATGGCCTCTCCCACATGTCTACTCATCTACGTGTCTTGTATACACTTTGTTATAAATGCAGCAAGTTGGATTCCCCAGCTCTGTTCATCATGATGAAGAGATATAAATAGCAAAATAGAGCTGAATGAAACATTTGCCTATTCCTTCTTAGGACTAGTATTATTATCAAAACTGATGTTTGAGTAAGCACTCTTTTAAAAGAAACTTTTATTATTGAAGTATAGTTGACTGACTAAACACACCTAATTCCCTTGAAAATGGTTTTGTAGACGTTGTTGGTATTCTTTATATCATTACATGTATGGCAGTAAAAACTATGAAGTTAGGAGAGAAGGTATCTGAGCCAGCAATCAAAATACCCAGTTAAATTCAAACTTTCCTATTGTGCTTTCTGACCTTGGACAAGAAGAATATCTTGGGAAACTATTTTTCTCTTTTTACAAACGGAACATTTGAATTGGGGGAACCACTAAAATTCCTTCCAGCTCTAATATTCTATGAACCTTTAGTAAAAGATATCAAGTGTTTTTGAGTACATATGCATCTACATGCACTCTATATTAGTATTTATTCTTTATAAATGTGGGCAAGAAGTTTAAGATTGCTACAACAAGGCCCAGAATGCTGATGTTCTAAGTAAAGGTTATTGAAGTAATAATATTTTAGTGAAGATTAGAGCATATTTGAAGAGTATACCAAAGAGCCATCATACCGTCCAAAAATGTGACAAGTTGATGGCTACTAGGTTCAGTTAACCAACACAGGAACCAGTGTTCATAAAGTTTTAAATTAAGCTTTCCAAAGCAGTTAGTACAAGTAAATTCATACATTAACTGAAAATAATTTTCTGTTGTCATATATAGATAGGAGTATGAAACTATTCTTAGCTAGTTCTAATTCAGAATGATTTAGTGTTACAATTCAACTGCTAGGTTATAAAAAGTTATTGCTTATGTATTTTGTGCAAATATAATTTATGGTTCAATTATATTTCATAAACAAAATGTATTATAACTTTTATTCTTAAAATTAATGACATTTAACACAGACTACAGGAGCAGTTTCATCCTTCCAAAGGAAAATAAATCCATATAACTTCAAGCTGATAACTGAAATACAGGTTAGGAAAGTATTCAGGACAGAAGTATATTTATAGTAGAGCACCCTAGATTTGCACGTTTTCCTTTCATGTTCCATCACTCTTCCTACCTCCTATTTTAATACTGATCATTCATGTACATGATATAATACTGATTTATATATAGTAGAAGTAGAAATAGAAGTAGAAATAATTTCCCAGTATCTTACCTTGCATAGCACTTTTATTTGAAAACATCATATAGGTTACTTGAATTACAAATGCAGCTATCAATTAGCTTCCTGGTCCTACTTTTAAACATGAATATAATTACTTTATTTACATTTTCTTCAGTGCTGTGCTCAAACCTGAGGCAAATGCAAGTTTTGCCTTGCTGATCTGAAGTATCAATAAGCTTGCTTTAATCTTTGAAATGCAGGCCTGCAAGAGAGTTATTTTAGCTGATGAAGAGGGTGGGCAACAAGGATAATACAAAATTCTTTACCAGAAAATCATCTTTGAGATGCTCGGAAACTTCATTTGTCTCAGAAATAATTTGATCTCTTTGGAAACTTTAAAGGATACTCCAAATACAGAAGTAATTCAATTGATAATAATTACAGATAATATTAGTGACCATAGACTACCACAGACATTGGCTGATTGGTCATACAAGGCTCCTCTCAACATTCCCATAACATAAATTATTTTCTTAGCTGATGAATTATAAAGCCATTCACCCAAAGAGCAAGAATTAAAGGAGTATTACATACTGGCATCATACAAATATTAATAGCAACAGTTTAATTTGAAAACACCCTGTGCCATCCAGGATGTTTTGATATGTATGCTTTTGTTCTCAGGACAATGCTCAAAAAAAAAAAAAAATTCTCTTATGCTCATTTTGCCAATTGGAAAATTAAGGTTCATGACTTTTTGAGTAACTGGCCCATGGCCATATGGCTAAGAGAAAAAGCTACATAATCCAGAAAATCTGTGTAGTCCAAATTCTCTGATCAATCCAACAAACCATCTTGATTGTATCTTCCTGCTTCCCTCATTCTCTAACAGCAACTGTTACTTGAGATTCATGTCAGGAAATGAAGAAGTAAGATTGTTGTGCCTTATAATGACTTCTGAATCACTGTGAAATTTATTCACAATATACCGTAATAAAAAATCTACCATAAAATCGTTTCTGATATAAAATTGGGTTGAAACTTACCTTTTATTTTTACCTACATGCTATGCTATGCACATAGCCCTCCTTTTCAAAATACGTATACAAATATCACCAGCTTAAAGGGGCAAGGCCTTTCTGATGACAGGTAGCATGAGCCAGAATAAAAGGTTGATCTAAGAACTTTTCATGTGCAATATAACAGTTCAAAGAAATGCCTTGCTTGCAAAAGGCTAATTTGGGCCGTGCATATCCTAACTTTGGTACTATATAGTTGTTGTTCTCTGCCTGAATAATCCTGTATTAGAAAAAAAAAAAACAGTTATAGCTTTATCCTGTCCAATTCTGAATCACACTTCCTCACATTCCAGCTTAAAGAATACAATAACTAGAAAAATCTTGAGATATTCTTCTCTTCAAATGGTATTATCTACTTTCAATGGAACTAGATGTAATGAGACAGTGTCTTTAGTACTGACCCAAATCAATGAAAAAAGAAAACACAAAAAACAAAAATAGAATTGATCCGACATTTTTTTTTAATTGATCCAACAGGTAATTTCAGATTATTAGTAGAACATGAAAGAGAACTGAAGACAACATATTTTACTTCAGTGGATTTATTCCAATTCTGTCTCCAATTTCTATTCCAATATTTTTCCATGATAACAAACTATGAGTCATGTTTTTATATCAGAATAACTAATAAAAACATTCCCTGTCCTTAGTTGCTTGAGAAAAACAAAACTACACTTTAGAAATTATCTCAAATTCTACCCTCTAAAGAAAAAATTTGTGTTGCTTTAGACATTATTTTGTCATTGAGAACAAGAAACTCATAGATCTGGGCAGTTATATTCGGCAAGAGAATTTAGTTCAGCGTATAAAAAAGGATTTACACATATAATTAGTTTTATTGTTTGTTTATAAGATTTATGCATGTTTATACAATGATTTGCTTATACTTTGCATCAGTTATATTTCTAATGTCACATATTTAGAATCTTAAGCAATATCATCTAATCATAATGATATAAGGCAACTTCACTTTGCTTATCAACTTAAGCAATGATGACAATATATTTCTCTCAAAATGTAACAACGAATTGTTGCATTATCTGTTAAGAACATAAAATGCATTGTTAATATGTTTAACTGTGTTTATATATGTGACTTTTTTTATCCATTAGAAAGGGCAAAACTCCAACAAGAGTAAAAATATTATCCCCAAATGACAGTATAATCAAATGACAGTATAATTAAATGAAATGTGGAAGAGAAATATTTAATGGCAATTAGGTGAACATAAACAATATAAGATGGCATTTAATAAGTACAGCATGGACTATCAAACTATTAAAATAATTCTTTATATATTTTATGGTCAGTCTGACAGTAGTAACAGCTGCTGCATGTAACATTTAAGAACTTTTTAAAGATAGATGACCATGTTGGAGAAAAAAAAAATCCACATTCAAATCCAATTATCGTCGTCTCTATTCACTTCTCCAAGTGAAATGGACACAATTAATACAATCTCATTATTATGCAGGAGGAAGTCACTCCAAGATCAAAGAATAAAAGTTAATATTAATTTTGATTGACACATTATAGCAATTTAAATCTTCAGGGGCTTCAGTTCATTTTACACAAATAATCATTCATGAATTATCATTTGTGTCCATGTCCAAAGGTGACCAATTCTACTTATGAAATGCAATTCTGTAGAACAACCAGTTCTTCTATTTTGTTCCTATGTTTTGAGCTAAAGGCATTAATAATGAGACAATGCTATTCCTTTGGAAAGATGAGAATGTTTTCATTTATATGGATTCAAGGCAGTAAATAAGTTGCACAAAAACTAGGCAGGTGTTAATTAATTATTATCTTCTTGTCAGTTTAATCTAATTTTTTACATATGTCAGACTATTTTTTTCTTTTTCCTTTTCAACTCTGTTGACATTAGAAGCTGAAAAAATAATTTTCAGTTGACTTTTGAAAACACACAACTTTATGAAATATCCTATTCATTGAATTGTATACTATGTACACTTTTTGTGGGTACGTTTTACTTACTAAAAGGTTAAAATCCATCTGTATTTCTGTGATTTACAATAGGAAATATATATTTGGCCTTTGTTCATCCATACCTGACTTGGGCTCCTAAAACCCTTGGAATTTCCTAAATGAAGAGGGTAGTAAAGGTGTCTTTTATGTTATGTTAATAAAGTTACTTTTGGAAAGCATTGAGGAATGGGGGTGGTTGCCCAGAGACCCAATCTTGTGACTAGAAGATTGGAACTTTCAGCTCCGGACCTGCAGGGAGAAGTGAGGGGCTAGATTTTGACTTCAGCTAGCAATGGCTGATAATTTAATCAATGCATGTCCAGGTAATGACACCTCCATAAAAATACAAAGGGACTGGTATGGAGAGCTGCTGGGTTGCTGAACCTGTGGAGACCAGAGACATTGGATAGCTTGCAGAGGACATGAGGGTCCTACATCCTTATCTCCATGATTTGTTCTCTGCATCTCTTCCATCTGGCCACTCTTGATTAATATCCTTTCATAATAAACCAGTGATCTAGGTATAAATTGTTTCTCTGAATTCCATGAGCTATGTTAGCAAATTAAATGAACCCAAGGAAGGGGCTGTTAGAACCTCCAATCTATATAGCTGGTCTGAACAGGTGACAACCTGGTCTTGCTATTGGTGTCCAAAGGTGGGGGTGGAAGCAATGTCATAAACTACCCAGGTAGATAGTATCAATTAGTTGACCTGTCGGATAAGCCACTGGTGGAGAATTGTTTGTTGATGAGGAATGCCTCCTCACCCCTCCAAGTGGAAGTGGGGTGGAACTGGGGTGCAGGAGCCTTTAGCATTCTTGACTTCTAATACAATGGTTTCAAATATATTTGCATATTAAGATCATCTGTATATTTTTATTTTACTTTTGTATAATTTTGTGGACTACAGCCAGAAAGCCCTGATTCAGGGCCTAGAGCAGAGCCTGATTATCTGAAATTCTATTTTTCTCAGTTCTTTTTAACAAGATCTCCAGATGACTTTATTCTGGCCACCCACCAGATTTGAAACAACTCTTGTGTACGGGGATGAAATACAGAAAGACACTTACATATCTACATGCCAGGAGGGTTCAGTGAGGAAAATAGATCTTTTCATTACAGCTTATCATTTTTGACAACCATGTTTCAAAAAAAAAAAAAAGTAAAAAGACATGGCAATGAGGAAAGTATGATCAGAAGAAGAAATGAATTTGGGGATATTCATGTAAAGTACACTACTACACCGATACTGAATGCACTACACAACAACTGAATGAATCTTACAGATATATTTAGCCAAAAAATGAAATATAAATACAGTAGGATACATATAAATAGAGCTTGAGAAACAAAAAATGCTATATATTGCTTAAATGCATCATATCTGTATCTATATCTATCTATATAAAATAAATGAAGCATGTAGAAATGAAAAAAAAAAAAGCATTAAACAGGATAGTATTTCCACTGGTGGAGAGAAATATGCCCAAGAGATCAAACTTTTGTAAATTTTATTTCTTTACTTAGTAGTGGAATAAATGTTTTGTTGTTGTTGTTATAGTAGTCTCACTACCATTTGTGTCTGAAATATTTCATAAGAAATAAAGTAGATGAATTATGGAATATCATCCGTCTTGCTTGTTTATGCACATAGAGGGAGTAAAGAGAGGAGACATTTGATGTATCTTCAAATGTAATGAGTTTGAGAAGTCAAAAATCTGTTGACTTGTTTTTGAAAGAATTGAGAAAGAGCCAGGAAATAATAAAAGAAATTTCCCTAAGATTTCCTTGAATACGTCGATTTGTTTCTTTCTCCTTTTATCAAATGGATGCCATGAGGGAAGTTTAGTCATTTAAAATAGTAAGTCAGGCATGCCAAAATGAAAATAGAAGTTCTGCATTTACATTTGTTTTCACTGTCATAATTTTGTTTTCTTAAATTAATTCACCATTTCATTTCTTAATCTAAAGCCCACTAACGGGAAAATGCATTTGGGTTTATAGACTAGGTGTGTGAGGTGTGTGGCAGGGAAGATTTGAATTTATGTGTCCCATTTCTCCCTCCCATCTGTACTTCCCCAAAAGACAGTAACCATGGAAACGGTTGCATAGTATTCTGAAAAAGAGGGAGGTTGGTTAAGGGGTGCTTTGTCTTCCTTTTGATGTTAGGGGATTTATCTAAAAGCCCAGGCGAGCTCTTTACTTTCAAACAAACTATTTGTGCAAGTTCACCTCCAAACTAATCAGCCAGAGAAATTGCTTCATGTTGGCTAGAGGAAAAAATGAAAAACAAAACTCAATTAATCAATCAGTCCATCCTCAAATCATTTAATTTGTCTAGACAGTAAGATCTCAATAATGCATTATTAAACTGATGTTTGTCTGTATGAAAACGGTGTCTCATTGACTTGCTTCACACCTTGCTTCTCCTTTGTAACATGATTTTTTTTTTTTTTGGTGCCATAATAACACCAGTGCTTATCAACTAATGAATACTGGTCTGGACGCTTCCTGTTCCACTACACTTTCAAGGAACCTTAGGTGCTTTCAGTAAATTCCTCTGTTTCAGTGTGTGATTTTATTTTAAAACAGTAATGACTAATGATCATTCCATCTTTGCCGAGGAATGTTATGTCTGCAATCTGTAAAAACAATCTCCAAACGACATATTCCAAATGCTAAAAAGAGTTTTGTTTGCTTGACTGGAGATTAAGACTACGAAAGACTTTCATTGTTTCTCATTTATACCTGACTTATTTTATTTTTAATGAACATTTTTATAATCATAGGAACAAAATTATATTCTTTTTTAAAAAACATAAATCCTACTGAACATAAAATAGGGCAATGGTTTCCTAACATGTTTGAAATGATTATGGCAAAATAGTGATTTGCTATTAAACTATCAACAAATGATTTGCATTTGATCTTTTCATAAGTTTTTTATTTTTAACATAGTGCTCATATTGTTTTGCAAACATAGTGTTTCAAAAGAATGTAATGGTTTAGTTACACGCTATTTATAATATTTTCATATTTATAATAAATATATATTTTGTATATACATAAATAAAAATATAATATTTCAACCTATTACAATTCTATTAATCTTATAAAAATCAGCATTATATAAGTGACTGGTAGGATTTTAAGAAAAAAAATCTCAACTTTTATCACTTTTTTAATGACTAAAATGGGGGACTATTTTATTCTTTTATAATATACCCAGGAGTATAATTTCTAAGATAGTTTTATTGTAATTTCCCACAGATGAAGACATTTCACATTAATCTATGTTCTAAAACATGGTAGGTTTCTTGGATGATAAAGGAATGATTCAGTTTAACTGTGAGACTGAAACTTCGGTTGTACAGACAACTTTGTGCTTTAAATATGAAAATTAATTCATAAATCTTTTTATAGTTGTAGTAGCACCTCCAGAGCTTATCATAAATGGACCATCCTACAAAACTAAAAATGAGTTTAAAATTTCATCTAATATTCATAACACCAAAGCCAGATATGAATGGAAAGACAATATTAATCTTTTTATCATTAGAGAGGTGTTTTTTAAGGACTTTATTTTGTATTTTTGTCTTTTCATTTCATAACTGCTCTAACAACAATATTGTGTCATCAAATTTAGTATAGTCTCTTATTTATGTAACTATACAGCAAGTTTAACATGCAGAATAGACATTACATAGGAAAGTTTATTATTCATACTCTCTTTTATGACATACACATATTAAGATTTGTATTTTTATTTGATCCAAAACATTGTTTATTATACATAACAAGTTAAAAAAGGGAATTGAGATAAAATAATATATTCTCTTGTAAAAATTAATATGATCAATAAAATCCCTAAAGGAACAAACACAGATTATTTTTTAAATGAATTGGATCATACTATACATTTTCATGTTAAAGTATAAAAAGTATATTGTGATAAGTTAGGAAATAAATCATGACATTGTCAAACTGGAAGGGGAATTTTAGGTTCTAATTTCCTTTCTCCATTTTATAGCTGAAAATAATAACTTACCAAAATTAACCCACCTAACCAAAGTCACAAAAATTGTAGAAGCTAATTAGATACTAGATGTTATGTTTTAAAGTTATGTTTCCTTAAACTCAATAATTATTATTTGTTATAATGTGTTTGAGGGGCTCAGAATTTTATAGATATCACTCTTACTCATTTTTTAAATGGTGAGGGTGATGACATGATTTATTCATTCATTTTGCAAACCTTTGTTGAATACTAGTTATTTGCCAGGTACTCTCCTAGGGCTTAACACACATTAGAAGAAAGAGCAGTTGAGTTTCCTGCTCTCGCAAGATGAATAATAAAATGATCAACAAACATAAGTAATTTCCAAATTATAATTGCTATGAAGAAAATAAAACATGACAACATTCTGGAAAGTTACTAGAGTGTTGTCAGCTTTGGCCTTTGAGCCAAGATCTGAAAAGAGAAAAAGTGCTAACATTGAAAGGAGATTGTACTAACAAGCTTCAAGCAGAGACTAGAAAATGCAGAAGGTCAAAGGACAGAAAAATCTTGGGTGTTTAAAAAGTATAAGTGAATCCTGAGTGAGTGTGGGAAAGTGGGATGGGAAAGAAGGTACTAGGATGGTTATCTGGCCTTGAAATGGTAAGGGATTTGGATTTTAATTCAAATATAAAGAGAAGCTATTGAAAAAAGTAGGAAACTAATATTCTTGGTTTTCATTTTGAGAGACTGCTCTGGTTGCTTGTAGATAATAGATTGCAAGACAGTAATAGTACTGTTATGGCTTGTATCAAATGAATCCTCTTGCCAATAACAATTTTAAAAGCTTGATAAAACACCAAACAATAACAACTTCTACTGCAACAATGACTACTTGAGAGGATCAGAGAATGATCAAAGCCACTAGGACTTTATGAGGCGTGGTATCAGATAAAAGGGAAAAACACTAAGATATACCAATGTTTCTCCCAATATTTATTTTTAGGGCATTTGTTGATTCCCCATACTGTGGGGTACAAGCCAAGGTGGTGTGTGTGTGGGAGGGTCGACCATGCATAGAGCAAATGCAAAGATTTAAACAACCTAGATAATCATTTTAGTCATGTTAGCATTGGTAATACAAGAGCCTGTATGATGGATAAAGCACAAATACATATAATAAGAGATACTACGTAAAATATTACCATTAGAACAGAGAAATTTGAAAAAAATCATGAGACTGCTTTGTTAAATTGTCAATAAACTTGAAAATCTAGATGAAATGGGTAGCTTTAAGAAAATATAATTTACTGAATATGTAGAGAAATGCATTTAAAATATATATTCTATATATAAAAATACACAAAAAATTATAAAAGGATACTTTACAAAATGCACCAAACTCAGACAAGCTCATATGATAATACAAGATTTATAGATGAGAAAATTCCAGTGTTAAACTATCCAGGATATCCAAAACAAATTCCAAATTATTTTCATTAAATGTGTATAAAATAAGCAGCACTCAGAGAGACAGCATGCAGAAACAAAAGAAAATTACCACCTCACTAATGAAATCGATGTATCTTAAATATGTTAGCAAATAAAATCCAATTGCACATTAAAAAAAATGTATCATCTGTGAAGTGAGTTGGGGCAGAAATTCAAGGATGACTCAATATTGGAAAATGCTTTTCTCCTATTGAGGGAGACTCATATGATGATCTACATGTATGAGGACATTTGACAATGTTGAATACTTGATTGTAAAATAGCTCAATTTAATGGGGACTGATTGATATTTCCTTAATATGATTTAATATTAATTAACGTATCAGTCTAAAGCCAGTGTTTTAGTGGGAAAATACAAGATTCTCCTTAATAAAGTAAGAAACACAACTAGGATAATGGTTATTGCCACTGATACGTACATTGATTTTAAGATATTAGACAATGCATTTAGACCACCAAAAGCAATTAGAGATCTAAAATTTAGAAAAAAAATGGCAAAACTACAACTGCAAATTGTGAGATTGTATATTTGGAAGACATAAGAGTATCAATAAAAATCAAGACAAAATTTAGGGAAGTAACAGATATAAAATTAACACTGATAAGTCAATGGTGTCCATATACAGAAACAAAAACCAATACTCTAAAACCAGTTGGAATATTTAATGAATGAGAAAACTCCATTTACAGTAAAATATTTAGAATATACCTACAAAGAATTGTTGAGGAAATCTATGAGAAAGTAAGTCTGAGAAAAGCTATAAAAGTCTTGAAAAACACAAAAGTATCTTTGAAATAATGAAAAAATACTGTGATTTTAGGGATGCCTGGGTGGTTCAGTGGTTGAGCATCTGCCTTTGGCTCAGGTTATGATCTCAGGGTCCTGGGATTGAGTCCCACATCGGGCTCCCTGCAGGGAGCCTGCTTCTCCCTCTGCCTGTGTCTTGGCTTCTCTCTCTATTTCCTCTCATGAAGAAATAAATAAAAATAAATAAAATCTTTTAAAAAAAAGAAAAAATACTATGATTTTAGACAAAAGACACAAGATTATATTTTTTTCTCCTTAATAATTTATTAATTTAATATGATCTCAATATAAATATAATATTTTTTTCTGGAGTTAGTTTGGTTGATTATAAAATTCATAAAGAAAAAGAAGAATATCTTGGAAAAACCTGATAAGTAAAGCAATGTTTAATGGCTAGCATTACTATAAAATACGTTACCCAGCCTTCAAATTAAACAAAATAGTGCTGACAAATGACTATCCTGAAAGACCAATGAAAGAGTAGTAAATACAGACACAAACCAAAGTACATATAACAATCTTGATATGATGTTGGCAGCATTCCAAATTAGTGGAGCAAGATGGAATTTTAAATAAATGGTCTTGAACAACAGGTTAGCCATATGGGAAAAGAAAAAAGATTAAATTGGATCCATTCTTCCCACCATACACAAGAATAAATTTAAAAATATACCAGATATTTATCTATAAGTGATAAATACATACATACAAGTACAAGAAGAAACACTTTGTGATATAATTCATAATCTGAGAGTAGATTAGGCAACTGAAAGTCTTGAATACATAAAAACCAGTTTGGCCATCATACCTCTGAAGAGCAAAAATGTCAACATACATATGCAAGCCTGGAAATAATTATTTGCAACTTAGGTCCCAAAGGATAATATTTTGAATATTAAAATATTCAATTTAAGAAAATCTAAGAAGATACAAGCAAATCTTAAAAATAGAACTACCCTCTGATCCTGCAATTACACTACTAGGTATTTACCCAAAGGATAGAAAAATACGGATTGAAAGGGATACATACACCCCGATGTTTATAGCAGCATTATCAACAATAGCCAAATTATGGAAAAAGCCCAATATCCATCCACTGATGAATGGATAAGGAAGATGTGGCCTATATATACAATGGAATATTAGCCATAAAAAGAAAGAAATATTGCCATTTGCAATAACGTGGATGGAGCTAGAGAGCATTAAATGAAATAAGTCGAGAAAGACAAATACCATATGAATTCACTCATATGTGGAATTTAAGAAACAAAACAAATAAACATAGGGGAATAAGAGAGAAGCGAAGTATAAAACAGACTCTTAACTCTAGAGAGCAAATTGAAGGTTGCTGGCAGGTGGATGGGTTAATGATGGGCATTAAGGAGGGCACCTGTGATGAGCCCTGGGTGTTGCATGTACGTTATGAATCACTGAATTCTCCATCTGAAACTAATATTACACTGTATGTTAACTAACTGGAATTTAATAAAAACTTGAAACAAAAAAATCCAACAGAACAGAGGACTGGGCAAAACTAAATACAAAGGGCTCACAAGCATGAAAAGATGTTCGACATCCCTTAGAATATCGCATAAATCAAGGAAAAATTACAATCCTGAGGTAATTCTTAAATATTAGTCAGAAAGCCACAAGCTGGACAACATATTCTCTTGGTTTTTGTGAGAGAACAGTCATTTTCCTACTTGGCTGGTGGGAAAACAAAATGGCATGAGCTCTACAGAGATCAATCCGGCAATCTAACCAAACTGCCTATGCATTTACCATTAGATGCAGGGAGATATACTGAGAAAACTAAAACATTAGTTGTTATTTTAACAGGGAACCAAATAAAGGAAGGAATATGTATAAAACCTACCTGATCCAGTTAATCCATCTTAGTGTACAGAGGGATACACAGACATAATAGACTTCGTCATGCGATCCAATAGGAAGTGTACAGACCTACCTTCGAAGGATTTTTGCCTGTGAAGTGGAGGTTGAATTTGGTGTCTTCACCAAAAGGTGGCACCTAAGGGTTCTGAGGAAATAAATGTATAGACCCTATGTACAGACTTGTGTATAAACAACTTTTGTATATACATATAGGATAGCTTTTATGAACTTATACAGCTGTACATAAAAGTAGCTGATACTAGTTAAGCCTGTGTCAACATTTTTTTTTCCCACTTGTACATTTGGGACTTTTCTTTTGGTTGATATGCTAAGTGTGTGAATGAAAAAAAAAAGCCTCTTGACTTCACTCACAGCCTTTAGAAAGTACAGACTGTAGGAATAAGTTAAGGATGCATTGAAGAAGCAATCAGTCAATACAGAGCGTTGGAAGTTCTGGAGAAGTGTTCTTGCTTATCCAATGAAAAGAGGCAATTACATGAACAAAAGGTGAGGGAATATCGTTGTAGAATAAGAGAGATGTAAGACGTCCAACAATGGCATGTAGTGTATAGAGCTTGTTTGTATGCTAACTCAAAGAAAATAACCATAAAAAGATATTTCAGAATATCTAAGAAATGGGGCACGCAGGTGGCTCAGTTGGTGAAGCATCCAACTCTTGATTTCTTCAGCTCAGGTCACGATCTCAGCATCATGACATGGAGCCTCACACCCAGCTTCACGCAGAACATAGAGCCTGCCTGGGATTCTCTGTCCTTCTCTCTTTGCACCTCCCCTACTTACTCTCCTCTCTCTCTTAAAAAACTATCTAAGAAGTTTTAATATGAACTGGATATTAGGTAATATTGGGGAATTATTTTTATTGTTAATGTAATAATGGTGTGATGAGCATGTACTGAAGTATTTGTGAATGAAATAAGAGGAAGCCTATGATTTACTTCACCAAAAAACGGGAAAAAAAGAAAAAGAGGTCACAAAGGGAAAGGAGATTAAGTAAGTGAGGAGATGGTTTGATAATTATTGAATATGGTTAAGGGGTAAAAAATGGTTTGTTGTATCAGATTGTTGTTATGTAGTTTCAGAAAATGCACAATAATTTAAAACACTAGACTGGAATTGTGGGGTGGGGGGAGTGGGACCATTATGCTATTTTAAGTGATTTGGAGTAGGATGATGGAAATAGGGAGGGAAGAGTCGAGGAATATGGGATATCATTTGGAAAATTTAAAAAGACAAGCTGATGAATTAAAGATACTAAAAGGAAGAAAGGAATAAAAAATATCTCATAAATCCAAAGAAAGATGATATGGAAAATATTTAAACCTTTTGCAAGGTTTGATCAATGAACAGGTCAAATCTAGAGATATGAATATGGGAATCAACAGTGCAAAGGTAGATTGTCCATGTCAGCCTGGGTAAAATCATCAGGAGAAAATGTCAAGAAAAGATAAGAGGGAAAAGGGAGCCGAGCGCACGTTGATTTTAGAGATCCGTTGAGACAGAGAGAGTAAGGAGGCTGAGAAGGAAGGACCAGCGACTTCAGATTGTTCTGTGAGACAAAACCTGTTGAAAGACAGAGAGTATGGTCAGCAGATGTGGAGATCTCCAAGAAGCCAAGTCAAAGGGGGCCAGAATAAGGATTTTTGCATCCTGATAACATGGAAGTCACCGATGTCCACACGAATGAGTTTCTCTAGAGTAGTGTGGTCGCAAAGTGCATTAGATCTAGTTGGAAAAGCGACCCAGGGACCCAAATGGTGTGATATGCAGAGGGAATCGTAGTCCCTGATAGGGTCATTGAAGGCCTCTATAAGGTGATTTCACTTTTATATCATTTAATGATTAAAATACTGTTTTCCATGAGATTTGGATTAGCTTTACCTTTGATCCTGATTCTTAAGGCCCTAAAATTCTGGAATACTGGACACGATATCTGGTCATGGAAAGAATGCCCAGGGTCTTTCTTGACTGATATGAAGTTCTCATAAATTAGGAGGGCAGGAATGGGGGGAGGGACAATTTGTCATTCTCATTGAAAATTACATCTTGTTTTATGATATTAAGAACAGATTTTAAAATAGGGTAAATTAAAGAAAGCGCCCCCAAGAGTGATCCTTGTTTCTCAGTTTAATACACAGGGAGAATTCATGCTTATGATTTGTCTTCTTTTCTTCAGTGTGCTCTATCTTCTCTTGGCTGTTTCTCGTAACTTTTGAACTGGCCTGTTGTGATAGAAATTGAGGACTTGCTGCTATGTTTTACTTGGTCATATTTTAGTGGCAGCTGGTGACTCATTAATTCTGATAATGCATAAGTCTCTTTTATAATGATCTTTTATTAGCCTTGTGGTCTACTGCGAAATTGGAGTGCTGGTTGTTTAAAATGTCACATCTAACAAAATTGATAATTGTTTCCTAATACCATCTAATACCAATTCCATATTCAAACTTCTCTACCTAAAATTTTGGGATGTATGTTTTAATAATTGAAAGAAGTAATAACCATCATGAACCATTGCTAGAAAAAAAGAGCTTTTTTTCTTCCATAACTATAATACCATCACCACAACTGAGAAAATTGACAATAGTTACATAATAACTAATATACTTCCATTTTCAAATTTTATCAATTTTCTCAAGAATACATTTTATAGCTTTTCATATTAGGATTTAAACAAGTGAATATATTTGTATCATATTTCTCAGAACCCTTTCTACTTTGCACTACCTTATCACATTTGTTTTTTATTTTACTATATTCTTCACCATCGATTTGTCAAAAAACACTGTCACTATTGGAAGCTACATACTGTGGATTTGGCTGATTGCTTGTGGGGTTAAGCTACTCTCTTTATGCCTCTATTCCCCATATTTCCTATAGATTTGTAGAGCAAATTGTTTAATTATGTTCAGGCTGTGTGTGTGTGTGTGTGTGTGTGTGTGTGTGTGTAAGTAAGTGATCATTGAGTTTAGGTGAATTTGAATCTTTAGTTTTTTCTCATTTGGTGTGCAAATATTTTTCCCAAGGCTAGTTTTCTTTTTATGTTGCTTAAAAGTTCATTAAGAGACATTCTTAATTTATTAAAGCAGTGTCATGAGTTAAAGTTCCATTTTTCTTTCACTCACCTGCAGTTCTACTCATACATTCCAGTGGTTAACTCTTAAGAGATATTTGTGTATTCTTCCAAAGATTATCTATGTTTCTATAAATATCTACCAAATATAAAGTATGATTGTTATAAATATTTCTATAACTTGCACTTATCAGTTCTTGGTCTGTAAACTGAGATTTATTTCACTTTTTAAGTAACTGCACAGAACACCATTTCCTGGATGTACTTTAATTTATTTAACCAATATTTTTTCTTAAGGAAAAATAGCACAAAAACTCACAAACCCTATATCCAGATTGATGTTAATTCTAGCTACTTTTCTACTTAACACTGTAAAAAATATATGAATATATACATATATTGATAGATATATACACATATATGAATAAATACATAAATGGAGGATTTCTTCCAAGTTGAATATTTTTATTTTAAGATGCAGCTAAAATGTTTTTGGTTTATTTTTAAATGTTATTTTATTTTATTTGAGAAATGTCTTTTATTTTTTATTTCATATTTTGAGTGTTTAAAAATTTCAGTTAACATACAGTGTATTATCAGTTTCAGGTGTACAATAATAGTGATTCAGCACTTCTGTATAACACCAGCGCTCATTACAGCAAGGGCACTCCTTAATCCCCATCACATATCCCCCATTCCCTCTCCCCTCTGGTAATCAGCTTGTTCTCTATCAATAAGAATCTGTTTCTTGGTTTGCCTCTCTCTTTTTCCCCCCTTTGTTCATTTTTGTTTTGTTTCTTTAATTCCACATATGAGTAAAATCATACAGTATTTGTCTTTCCCTGGCTTCTTTCACTTACCATAATAATCTCCTAGCTCCATCCATGTTGTTTCAAACGGCAATATTTCATTCTTTTTTATGACTGAATAATATGCCACTGTATAAAAATATTTTATATATATATATATTCCACATCTTTTTTATCCATTCATCAGTAGATGAACACTTGTGCCGTTGCCATAGTTTAGCTATTGTAGATGATGCTACTATAAACATCAGAGTTCATGTGTCCCTTTGAATTAGTATTTTTGAATTCTTTGGACAAATATCTAGTAGTTCAATTGCTGGATCATAGGGTAATTTTATTTTTAATTTTTTGAAGAATCTCCCCACTATTTTTCAGAATGGCTACACCAGTTTGCATTCCCACCAACAGCACAAGAGATTTCCACTTTCTCTACATCCTCACTAGCAGCTGTTGTTTTGGGCGTTACTGATTTTAACTATCCTGACAGGTGTGAGGTGGCATTTCATTGTAGTTTTGTTTGGTGTTCCTGATGATACATGATATTGAGCATCTTTTCCTGTATCTGTTCATGGCTTCTGCCCATTTTTTAAACTGGATTATTTAGTTTTTGGGTGTTGAGCATGATAAGTTCTTTATATATTTTGAATACTAACTCTTTATCAGATATATCATTTGTGAATATCTTCTCCCATTCCATAGGTTGCCTTTTAGTTTTGTTGATTGTTTCCTTCACTGAGCAGAAGGTTTTTATTTTGATGAAATCCCACTGGCTTATTTTGCTTTCATTTTCCTTGCCTCAGGAAATCTATCCAGAAAGATAGGTCTACAGCTGATATCAAACAAATACTGCCTGTGTTCACCTTTCAGATTTTTATAGTTTCAAATCTCACATTTAGGTCATTCATCCATTTTGATTTTATTTTTCTGTATGGTGTAGGAAAGTGGTCCAATTTCAGTCGTTTGCATATTGCTAATTTTCCCAACACCATTTTTTTTGAGGAGACCACCTTTTTCCCTTTGGATATTATTTCCTACTTCACTGAAGATTAATTGACATATAGTTGTGAGTTCATTTCTTGGTTTTCTGTTCAGTTCTATGGGTCTATGTGTCTATTTCTGTGCTAGTCCCATACTGTTTTGATTACAGCAGCTTTTAAGATAATTTGAAGTCTGGAATTGTGATAATTCCAGGTTTGCTTTTCTTTTTTCAAAGTTGCTTTTAGCTAGTTTGGGTCTTTTGTGGTTCCAAACAAATTTTAGGATTCTTTGTTCTAGCTCTATAAAAAATACTGTTGTTATTTTCATAGGGATCTCATTAAATGTGTAAATATCTTTGGGTAGTGTAGACATTTGAAAAATATTTGTCCTTCCAATGCATAAGCATGGAATGTGTTTCCATTTCTTCATGTTATGTTCAATTTTCCTTCAATATTTTACAGTTTTCAAAGTACAGATCTTTCACTTCTTTGGTTAGGTTCATTCGTAGTTATCTTTTTTGATGCAATTATAAATAGGATTGATTTTTAATTTCTCCTTCTTTTGCTTCTTTATCCATATAAAGAAATACAACAGATTTCTGTAAGTTGATTTTGTAGCCTGAAACTTTACTGAATTTGTTCATCAGTTCAATCAGTTTTTGGGTGAAGCCTTTCTGGTTTTCTATGTAAAATTTCAAGTCATCTGAAAATAGTGAAAGTTTGACTTCTTCATTGGCAATTTGGATGCCTTTTATTTCTTTTTTTGTCTGATTTCTGTGACTAGGATTTCCAATATTGTGTTAAATAAGTGGGTGCACCTTGTCCGACCATAATGCTATGAAACTAGAAGGCAACCACAAGAAATTTGTGGTTGAAATTTGGAAAGACCACAAATACATGGAGTCTAAACAGCATGCAACTAAATAATGAATGAATCAACAGGAAATCAAATTTAAAAGTTTAAAAAAATACATGGAAACAAATGAAAATGGAAACACAGTGGTCCAAAATCTTCAGGATGCAACAAAAGTAGTCTTATGAGGGAAGTATATAGCAATATAGCCCTACTTCAAGAAACAGACAAAAAAAAATATCAAGTAACCAACCTATCTTTAAACATAAAGGAGCCAGAAAAAGAACAAAAGAAACCTAAAGCCAGTAGAAGGAAGGAAATAATAAAGATTAGAGCAGAAACAAATTATATAGAAACTAAAAAAACAGTAGGACAGATCAGTGAAACCAAGAGGTGATTCTTTGAAAAGTTAATAAAATTGATAAACCCCTAGTCAGACTTATTGTAAAGAAAAGAGAAAGGAGTGAAACAAATAAAATCACAAATGAGAAAAGAGAGATCACAACCAACACCACAGAAATACAAACAATTATAAGAGAGTATTACAGAAAACAATATACCAACAAACTGGGCAACCTGGAAGAAATGAGCAAATTCCTAGATACAGATAAAGTACCAAAACTAAAACAGGAAGGAATAGAAAACTTGAGCAGCCTGATAACCAGCAAAGAAATTGAATCAGTAATCAAAAAACTCCCAACAAAGTCCAATGTCAGATGGCTTCCCAGGGGAATTCTACTAACCATTTAAAGAAGAGTTAATACCTATTCTTCCCAAACTATTCCAAAAATAGAAATGGAAGGAATTCATTCATTCATTCCTTCAAATTCATCCTGAGACCAGCATTACCCTGATACTAAAGCCAGATAAAGATATCACTAAAAAAGAGAACTGCAGGCCAATATCCCTGATGAGCATGGATACAAAAAATCTCAACAAATTGAAAAATTCTCAACAAATTGAATCCAACAATACATTAAAAAAACCATTTACCACGGTCAAGTGGGATTTATTCCTCAGTTACAAGGGTGGTTCAATATTTGCACGTCAATCAATGTGATATACTGCATTAATACAAGAAAGGATAAGACCCTTTCTTATAATCATTTCAATGGATGCAGAAAAAAGCATTTGATGAAATACAATATCCAGTCATGATAAAAACCCTCAATAAAGAAGATTTAGAGGGAACATACCTCAACATAGTACAGGCCATAAATGAAAAACCCACAGCTAATCCACAGTAATCCTCATTGGGAAAACTGAGGGCTTTTCCCATACTGTCAGGAACACGTGAGTATTTGTATACTACATTTCTAGGATAAGAATTTATATATTTTTAACTTTTATAAATGTTAAATATTACAATTTATGCTCCTAGCAAGAAGGTGAAAATGACTCTTTTTTCCTCATATGTATTAACCTTAATTACCTGTAAATTTAAATATAGAAATGGGAACCAATATAAAATATGGTAGAGTTTTCTTGGTATTTGGAAGTTAAATATCTCCTTTGGACTGAGTAATTCCCATAAAGTCTGATGGATTTCAAGGAGTGAGGAATGACCCTACAGAGATCCTGGATTATTGTTACTTTGGGTAATTGACTCTTAGAGGTAATTAAAACAAATATAATAAAATAAACAATTATGATCTTATTTGCTGCTAATGTAATTAGGACATGAAAGTGGATTGGTTATTTGAAGTCTCTGTTGTAGTCAATTAATTTAGTATCATCAATAAGGTAGATAATTATTTATCTCTCATGTAATAGTCAGGGAAGGAGTTGCAGAATGGCAGTGGGGCCAGAGATGATGAAGCAGATCTGTCATAGTTAACAGAGGCTCCCGAGGTTGTTTGAGTTATCACCACTTCTCAACTGGCAGGAAGACAGGTAGAGGATATCGAGGGCAGACATGTTTAAGTAGATGACTGGAAAGTGACACATATTTTTGTTAAGATCCTGTGGCCATACCCTCCCCCGAACGAGGGTGGGCAGTGTAGTTTAGTGGCGTGTTCTCATTTAATGCTCCAGATGCTCTATTCTCATAAGGAAGAAGAGGGCACAGACAGTAGGGGAAAGTCCATAGTCTCCATCACCAGCATAAATAGGTAAAGGGGAAAAGAGAATCTGCACTACACAAAAGATCATATATTTCATTGACAGAAAATCTCTCTCCTGGTAATCCAGACTCATAAAGAATCGCAGTTACTCACTTCATCCTTTGAGATCGTGAATATAAAGAGTAAGAAACACTGAAAACAGAAGACAAAGATGTAGGGTGACATGCCCAGGATTGTAAAACTTTTATGAATGAAATATATACTTTGTTGAATTTCTGAATTAGATCATGCCTGTTTACTTTGATCTGAGAATTTTGCTACCACAAAGCCCCAAATCATGGACATTAAATCAAATCTGGTGAGAATGATACTTTCTCAATCATCCAGCATTTGATTACTTATAACAGGGGAGAAACAACTTAGCCAGAAATGCTTTCACTATAGTCACCCCTTAGTGCCTTTGCATCTTCAGGGAATCTATAATCAGAGGCAGTCTAATACATAATAAACCAGTGGTAACTACAGCCTATAGTACACGTCCCTGATTTTCACCCCTTTCACGTCTCTGCATTCTTCACTAGTACTGCTTTTTCTATTCATATATCCTTCATTATTCCTTGTTGCCATTTTATTTTATTATTTTATTTTATTTTATTTTATTTTATTTTATTTTATTTTATTTATTTTATTTATTTTATTTTTCCCTAGATTTTATTTGTTTATTCACAAGAGCCACACAGAGAGAGGCAGAGACACAGGCAGAAGGAGAAGCAGGCTCCCTGCGAGGAGTCTGATGTGGGACTCAATCCCAGGACCCCGGGATCACAAGCTGAACCAAAGGCAGATGCTCAACCACTGAGCCACCCAGGTGCCCCTGCCTTCTCATTCTAATTATTATTTATCTTCCACAGATGGGAAAATAGTTTTGCAGCTAACTCATATCTTAAAATTTGGGCTCATTTATCTTTCTATAATGTCCACATATTTAAGCGTGTCTATGTGCACTAAGCAGTTCTTTCTGTTGTTGATGCAGATTCTTTTTTTCTTAAGTTCACCTGCCTTACAATTCCCCAAATCCTTGTCTATATAAAAAGATAAAAATGAGTATATCTATACGCATATATTTGATAGAATATAGATAATACCTTATGTATCTGTAGGGCTTTATGCCATTACTTGGGTACTATTTTGAAGTTCTTATGAAAGATGTGGAAAAATCAGATTTCCCCCTAAAAAATTAAATTATAAAGTTAAGACATAGCAAGCTAGAGCTTATATAATTTAAATCATGAAAAAGAAACACACTAGCTCCCAGGCTCTTGTACCTTGAATGTGTCCTAAGTGAATGCATTGAAAAATATAAAGTGTCTGTCAACTCAAAGATTGGCTCACAATTGAAGAATGCAAGGAATGAAGAAAGAATTATAAAGCAATATTGTCAATGCCTAAAGTAAGCCCTTCTCAGAGAAAGGGAGGTGTTAGCAAATAGACTTTGACTATTTCCCATCCTGTTAACAAAACTAGCATAAATGTGAGATACCTTCATCTGACAATATGGTCTTAGAACATTAAAATTCAATTTATCTCTCTATTTTCCTGATTTCATATTTACCCCAAACTTCCAGATGTCAATTGGCTTCCCATATATCTTGCTATAAGTATTTGCATACATATAATATTTATACTTCTCATTGACAACATATTGACATTCTGTTGGTCTTTATATAACAGAAGCCTGTCTTTAAGGTCCTGGCCATTTTTCCCTAACCAGAAAAATTCCTTGGGCCTTCCAGGTGGGGGATAGATCTGGAATGTGGCAAGACATTGAGGTCTTGCCTGGTTTTGCTCACCTCTCATTATGCTTCTCTGCATTTCATAAATCAGAGTGCTCACCATAATACCTGGGGAGCTTTAAGAAAATAATTTAAGAAAAACAGATTTATGTACTTCACCCCAGACCTGCCAAATCAAAATATTTGTTGGTAGAACCCAAGAATCTCTATAAAGTCACCTTAGTCAATCATTTATAGTTAATCTAAACATAGGACAGTGACCTATGGTTCTAAAACCACTGTGACAATGCGACTGTGCTGCAACTGCCATCTGTCCCTTTTCAAGACATTTCTATGATACTTGGGCAAACCTCTATACATGTGCCTCGTTCTTAGAATACACCTTCAGATGTGTATGTATGATACCTATGTAGACACATAATATACACGTTAAGCTGGTATTACTTATATAGCACCCATGTCCATCTTCAGACTCTGTATATAGTCCATTCCCTCAGTGATATTAAATGGAGATTGACTAACAAAATGTTGAATTATTGCAACTATTTTTTAAATGTTCCAAATATGTACTGCATTCCTCTGTCAAATGACGCTATTCTATGTTGAGAATCAGCTTTTGGGGGATCTTTTCTGTGCCTTGGAATTCATCAAATATTTAATATCCTGGAAATTGAAGCTAGCATAGTTAGCAAAAACCATAAGTATAGTGTTCTGCTCAGTACGTACATGGTTGCATGAATCACTTTGATTTACTTGGTTCTACCTAATAGTGAATCGAAATTATCTAAGATTATGTTTGTACAAGGCGATGCCCTCGTAAAGATTACATTTGAAGGGCAAACCAGAGTCTATGAAGACTCACCACTGTAAAAAAAGAAAATCAAACTTCAGGATGACTTCAACTACCACATAATATTGTAAAAACTTAGAATAAACTCGTCAAGCCTGTACCTTCTTGAGGTACAGCTTTATTTCAACCTGAAGATAGTCTTAGGTAAAGTCAAAGTCCATAAGCAGACCTCAAAATAATATTTTGTCAAACAGTCTATATAAGATGGATATGATACTGTTTATGTCCTTATTCCTCATACTTCTTTCTTTTTAAAAAAAAATTAAATTCAATATCCAACATATAGTACATTGTTAGTTTCAGGTGTAGGGTTCAATAATTCATCAGCTGCATGTAACACACAGTGCTCATCACATCACGTGCCCTCTTAATGCCCATCACCCAATGATTCCATCCCCCTACCCACCTCTCCTCTAGCAACCCTCAGTTTGTTTCCTATAGTTAAAAGTCTCTCATGGTTTTTCTCCCTCTCTGATGACTTCCCATTCAGTTTTCCCTTCCTTCCTCTATGATCCTCTGCATTGCTTCTTATGTTCTGCATATGAGTGAAACCATATAATTGCCTTTCTCTGATTGGCTTATTTCACTCAGCATAATATCCTTCAATGTCCAATGTCCTTCATCTGTTGATGAATATATATATTCATCAACAGATGAATATATATATATATATATATTCATCTGTTGATGGACATCTCAGCTCTTTCATGTTTGGCTGTTGTGGATGTTGCTGCTATAAACATTGGGGTGCAGGTACCCCTTTGGATCACTACATTTGTATCTTTGGGGTAGATACCTAGAACTTCCCCTTTCCTACCTAATTACCTTCCTATGACTTCATGGAATCTACCACTTTTTCTTCTTCAGATTTCTCCAACTACAACAAGATCTATTTCAACAAAATGTTACATGCAACATTTCTGGTAAAAATTGAAAAGAGATAAGAAACATACTAAAGTTTATAGAGACTGCCTTCTGCTAAGGTCATGGTGCCAGGGTCTGGGATTGAGACTCCTGTGTCTGATTTCCTGATCAGCAGAGAGTCTGCTTCTCTCTCTTCTCACGTGCTCTCTTTCTCTCTGTCTCAAATAAATAAATAAAATCTTAAGAAATGAAACAGACTAAAGTTTATAGTTGAAAATTATAAAGTAAATATATCTTCTAATTGTAATCATAGAAACAACTAAAAACAAAGCTCTTCATAATAGTTACCTGAAAATTAAGATTTATTTAGCAGACTGTTTTATCATTTTTTTTTTACTTTCCATAGCTTATGAAGAATCTAATCCATGCACAACTTCTCTAATCTTGAAACATAACTGAAATAGCTGTTGAATTTCTAGATCTTACACAGCAAGAAAGCACATTAGGACGGAAAGAAAGCACAGAATAACACAATGGCAAATATTTTAATGTTTAAAGCCATCATCATAATTAATGCTACAGAAAAGGAGAAAATGACCAAGGCTTATAATGTCTAAGGCCTTACTCTGAGCCTTGCACTGTGAAAAGTACAGACTGGCATTATTCACATAATTTCATTTAATCATTCCCTCATCTAAATATGGAACTAATAGCCCTGTTGTACAGATGAAAGAACTTGAAGAGTATCTTTCAAAGTAGTTGACAGACTGGGTGAAGAAATCAAATATGCTAGTATACAGTCGCTACTGTGTAATTCAAGATTTCCAAAAGGAGAAAAAAATGTATTTCTCAGGAGAAAGCAAACTGAAACTTTCAGAAAACTGAAAACTTAAACTTGTGGGAACTTCCAGCAGAGAGAAATTTCACTTACAGGACATTATCAAAAGGACAACACATCCTAACACACTTGAAGTAAACAAGTGAATTTCCCTTTTCCTTTATTATTTTAGAAAATCTTTGTTTTAAAAATGAAAGCAAACAAAATAGAAAAATATAGAAAATGGATGTTTCTTCCTGTGTTGGACCTCCTGCTCTCCCCTCTCTCAGTTCCCAACCTTTAGAGGTGATCACTTTCTCACCCCTGTTTACTTGGTAGAGTGTCCTTCTATCTGTGCCTTTATATATTATTTAAACAACTTGATATTTTTTTCAAGCTATCCTGTGAAAGAAATTCTGTGGAATTTTATCTAAATATTCAGCTTTCTGGTCTAGTCCATCTTAACTCAAAGATAAACTGTTAAACTATGGCGCAAATGATTTAATTTCATATCTTTTGGACAATCCTCCATAAATATTTTATCAGTCAGTCAAATGCTTATAGAATACATATGGGTGTAAGATAGTGTGACCACCAGGTCCAGTTTATTTTTGCATTGCTTTACTCAAAATATTCATGGATTAATCTAGGCAACATTTAAATAAAAATAGTACTGACTGGGATTGACTAGTGTGAAGAAAGAGCAGTGGGTAAATGTCAAGAGTTCAAAGGCAGAGAGCTATCTTTTAGGTGATGGGGTCAGGGATTAATGGGAAGGTGGTGAAGTAAAAACTGAGTTGCCTTCATTGGAAGGGTTTTGGCTGTGAGGGGAAGCCTTAGGAAGGAAGACGAATGCACTATTGAGAGAAAGAGAAGGCACAGCAAAGAAAGATGGGCTGAAGAGAAGAAATCAAAAGGTAAAGAGGAAGCCTAATGAAGGTTGGTAAAGAATGGCTAATAAGACTTTAGATACCAAACACCCTTGCTGGGACAGTGTTTTAAAATTATTTTTAATGGAAGGAGGTTTAGAGGGTTTCTGGAAGTGTCTTAGAAACCTGACAGCAGAAAGTATGGCCAAATAGACAGGATTCTGAGCCATCTTCTGGGCCTTATGGAATAAGAAAGGAGAAGGACTCTGGTCTACAGTGATAGTGATAGGTGGTGATTCTTCCCACCTTAAGGAAAAAAAAAAAAAGAATAATTGTTGAGAAACTATATGAACAGGATTGCAGCTAGTCTTTAGGGAATGAAACCGAGGATTAGAGTATTGCTAGAACATACCTGTTTCTTCTGCTTCGTGTAACTGCTTGCAGTACGCGGCATGTGATTACTTTGTGTTAAGATAGTTCTCGTCAGACAGACTTGGCTGCCTGCAACTCCTGTATCTTAACATCTCATGGCATCACTATTAGGGAAGTGATTGTTTCCTATCAAGGTCCTGTTTGAAAAATTGCAGCAAAGTTATTTTTCTGGGCCAGGTGTCTACCCCTAGGATGGTTAAATGTGATCAGAGGAGAGTGGAGTATAACACAAGTTGGCCCATCTAGTTCTATTCTCATGCTCACTCAGCACACTATCTGCACTGAAACCCTCTCTGCTCTTCAAACTCCCCAGGCATGCTCCTAACAGGTCTGATATTAGCTTTTTTCTGCCCTCAATACCAGACAGTATGGAACGGGAAAGTAATAGAGTTGAAGTTGTGTGGTGCTCGATGGGTTTGAGCCATGTCTAAACGCTAGGTAATGATTAAGTTAAAGAAGTTCTGATGATTACGGCCTACTAAAAATATTAATATTGTATATTTTCCTCTTGTTTAGAATTCTTTGGTTGCTATATTGGCAGAATAACTCTTAGGAGGGCTTTGACTTATTAGATGTCAGCCTTGGCTTCTGCCTTTAATATATAATTTGTATAATGCTTTTCAGTTGATGTGCTGGCTTTGTGATATTTTTCACATAATAAATATGTGTCTATTAGATAACAGTCACTGTCCCAGGTCATAGGGATTCAGAGGTACATAAAGCTATGTGGGATGGAGCAAAGAATATATAATAAGGAAATAGATAAGACAATACTAGATAGTGATGAACACTGTGAAAATAAGGAGATAAGATAAATGACTGCTAGCGGTTTTAGATCATGTTATCAGGAAAGACTTCTTTGAGGTTTTGAAGGCGAAATGTATAGAAGGAATATGACAATGAGAAAAGAACATTCCAGACAAAGGAATAGTTAGTGCAAAGGTCCTAAAGAGAAAAGAGCATTCATTTGTTCATTCATTCACGAGTCCATGCTACAAATACTTGTTGGATCTCACTGTGTAGTAGGCCTTGTTTTAAGTATTAGGATTTAACAGTGAACAACACAGAGATCTCTGCCCTCGTGTACCTACATTTCAGAAGTGGAGACAATAAAGAATAAGCATAATACATATGTTATATTTCATATAGGAGATGAATAACTGCTTTAAAAATATGCCTGACAAGGGTGGATTGAAGCACAAGTGGCAGCGTAGGTGGGGAGGCTTGGAGCAGATAGATTTCAATATGAGGTAGACCTCATTAGGAAGACATTTTGGACAAAGACTTAGAAATGGTGGGAATATTCAGTATCTCATAGAATCTGTGGAAAATTGGTGGCAAGAACGTACCTCAGAACAAAGATGGGTACCAAGTGACACCAGACGGCAGAAACAAGAGTCTAGCATGAGAATAGCTTGGGTAGGAACGCGACTGACAGCAACACCACCATTGCTGAATTTTTGCCGTGGACCCTGTGTTAGACTCCGGCTACCCTCTATGTGGGTACTTGCTAAACTCTCCCTGTGTTTTCTGATCACTGTCACTAGATTTTAAATTCCAAGGAGGAGCAAAATTTTTGATTAGGTCTTTATCCTTTCCCAGATGAGGCAAGAGAAACACCCAGATTCTTTGGCTCTGATAGTGGAAATCAGGAGCTTGCTTTCTACAGAGCCTTATAAAATGGGAAATTCCTCCAAAAAGAATTATCTCCAGACTTAGATAAGAGATAAAATGACAGATATCAGCTAAAATTCTTTTCTATTATAGTTTTTCCATTTCTTAAATATAATAGGAAGTGTCAAAAGCCACAATCAACTTGAAATTGAGTTAAAATCTGACTCTAATGTGGATTATGTATGAAACAAAGTTCCAACATTTGTCCTAATATTTGCAATGTATTAACTCTTTAATTTTGATATTCAACAATAGTTTAATCATGCTATAGTTTAGCATAATTTATGTTACCTATTTCATACTTTCGATTTTTATAAAACATTTATAAAATCTTGTCTATATATGAAAAAAAACTACCCGATTTTCAATTTTCAGCTTTAAAAAGCCCTCTCTGAAGTACCTGACCTCTGAAAGCATAATACAAAGAAAGTAAATCACAAAACATATTATTATTTTCCTTGTATTGGACTATCAAGTTGCTCTTGGTCTTCAGAGATTCCTTAGCTTCCCAAAGTCTATATTGTTATGCTTTCCACTGGAGATTCTCAGATTTCAGTAATTGGAGCTCATTGCCAACCCTTTTCTGATAACTTCCTGAAGAATATCCAAAAGCCCATTAACATGCAGTGCACTGAGCTGCTTCAGGGTTTGCAACTGTATTGGAGAAACAGAGAACACTTATACAATTCCTCTGGGGTGTGTATAAATCTCTTCAACTCCTGATATGTATGCCGCATTAATAACTAAAGCCAGGCAGAATGGAGCAGTTGTATAAGAAAAATAATATTAAGCTTTTTCTCTTCAAAACATTGCTACAGTCTCTAAATCTCCATTTTACAATAAATACATAAACTTTTTGCTTGATACTTCACAAATTTGACTGCTTTTCCTTTTTTCTTAGAGATATGTCCTTTGAATTACTTAACAATCCGTAATATTTTGAGCGTCTCCACTATTTGTTGTGTGTAGCCTGTGTGCAAGATGCCAAGAGTTAGGTACCTCTTCTGCTTCTTAAATGCTCCAAGCAATAGCCAAATGGCCATGACCATGGACCTTGACATTTCTTGCTCCTTTTACGTGATTACTTCTCCTGATTTCTGATTCTTGACTCTAAATAGTAGGTGTTTGTGCCTCTCCTACTAGATGCCCAGTCTAAATATATCTTCTCAATGTCATTGTCTCTTTGATAACAGACTGAAAGTTTTCGTTTAAACTTAGTTTTCCACTCTTGTCCCAGATGTGACTGCCCAGCCACTTTGTTCACTTGAAGTGACACAACTAGTAGCATTCCCAAGTTCCCAAATGATTGTTCTGTTTATCCTCCTTGAAGGCTGTGTGCAACGTCTAATTTCCTTACTCAAGAGCAAACCTTACTATGATTAGTCTATCGGAAGAATGGAAACCAAGCCCTCCTTTTCATGTGTAGTACGGTTTCATAGTGTCATCAACTAACTATTAAAGTTTCCTGATGAAGACTTACAATGAGATCCTAAGTCTTCAAGATTTGGAGGTTTATTTTCCTCTTACTCCTTAGCAAAAAGAATTTTTTATGTAAAATTGTGATATTATGCAAGAAACTATTTGGGGAGTCAGAAGTTTCTGAAATTAAGAATATGGAACATAAAGAGAGTGAAATTCCTCCTAATTCCTGCCACATCCTTAATAAGGTGGAAATGGCTGAAGTAGACTTGAAACCCCCCTATATCTTCTGTAAATACGGCTGCAGTGTACTTTTAAATTTAATGTAATTTTAAATTCTAACCAGCTAGATTTTGTCTACTGTCTGACTTGATTTTCATTGTCCTAATTTTAACAAACTTCCCCCTGAATTAAAATGAGCTATTCCCATTGTTGTTATGAGCAGATTTGCATCATGTTGAGAGCTTCTAATGTCAGATGTTAAACCAATATTTTATGGATGGATGAGACATCTGAGGAAAGCAGAAAGAAATTTCCTTCTTCTGGAAAATAAACCAATTCCAGGAAATTTTTCTATGTAACAAATCTCCCCAAATTTGATGGCTTATCAGCAACCATTTGTTATTTTTCACAAGCAGTCCAGTCATCTGAGTCCAGTCCTACATCTGCTGATATAGGTGGGTTCCATTTGGCAATTGTCCTGGTTTCAGCTGAGTTCACCCGCACATATGGGGGCAGCTAATGGTCAGCTGATTTGGTCTGGTCTGGCAAGGTTTGACTTGGTTCCAGAGGTTTCTCACACTCCTGGGACTGGGCACCAGCAGGGGCATATCCTTCTCATGGTAACAGCAGAAATACAAGAAATTGAGGCATTTACAAGCATCTTCTTACATCATGCCTCTTGAAGTCCTATTGACAAAGCGGACTACATGGCCAATCTAAGACTTCAGGTGAGGAGGAAGCCGCACCTACAGCGAAAGCCATGGCAAAGCTACTTGACAAAACAAGTTGATATAAGGAGTGAAGAATTAGAATCATTACTACAGCCCATCATACCATTTATCACGGAGAAAAATGAATATTGAGATCTTTCTATAGGTATTCCTACTTACCTATTTATAATTTGTCAGCAAGGTGTGGATAGCAAATATAAGGTTTTACTGTATCGAAAAACTATTAGGTTTTTATAAAGGTGAAATGAACTATGGAATTCAGAAATTAATTCCACTTATTAGTAATTTGGGTAAATCTAAAGGGGAAACACATCTTCTAAGCTACTCCTCAAATGTTTCCAAACATGAATCGGTCGGCGATATAACTAACTACAAGCCTTTGGAGAACTCTCCTGTAGGCTAATAGGAATTGTCAAGCAGAACAAATAGGTAAACAGCAAAAATCCTAAGGATCTGAACTGCACCAGTGACATCATTACATCGCTAGTGTTTCTTTCTATGGATTGCGAATGTAATTGCAGCTTTTAACTTTCTCTCTTCATTCCCATTTGTCTTATCTATCAGGCGTCCAGACAAAAGCCTTATAGAAAAATTAACTTTCGTGGGAATGGTTACTATTTCTTGTGCGCTGCTGTGTCAAGGTATTCTGCGAGACACTTTACATTTTCTCTAATCCCTCCACAAAAGTGCATGGTACATACAATTCTCAGTCCTTTACAGAGATGATACTAAGGCATGAGAATTTAAGTAACTTGCCCAGAGTCCCACATAGGAAATAATGAGAACAGAATTCATACTTAAGGTAGCTTAATTCAATTTAATTTTAATTTTAATTCAGTTTAATGTGCTTAGGTAACATTGGTTTTATTTGTAATATAATGAGTATATCTATATTGAACCAATTAGTGGAAATAGAATGAGGTCTAGGCTGCTGCTACACACACCACGCAATGGGGGCAAGAAGAAATATGTTTGTTACAGGATAGTGCACTCAGATGCACATGGGGACACACCTGTACAATTTTAATGGTAAATGGACAAATGCCAGCAGCCCTAACCTGAAAAAGCCATGGTACCCAGGGACCCAGAGCCACAGAATTACGTCCCGAGATGAGTAGAGGTGCTAAGTAATGTTAAGAAGACTCTAGAATGGCAGTTGGGAAGGGAACCAAGAAGCCTCTATTGGTGGTGGCTCAGAAGCTGGTTTCATCTCACCGGCCTTCTTCTGCTAAGTTTCCCTCAAAAGGAGAGGTCCGCCAGGATGGACATGAGGAGGTGAATTGAGTTTTGCAGGAACTGAAATATACTAGAAACTCTGACACGCCACCTGGATATTCGCTCAGTATGGGCTTCGCGCTCCAGCTACTGAGGCTGCTGTGGGTAGACGGCCCTCGGCAGCCAGCTCCTACAGGGATCAGCCTTCGATGCATGCACCTACCTTGGCAAAAAGTACTTCCCTTTCCAGGACATTCCATATCCAGTCGCTGATTGAACTGAGAATGACCGTTGAAGACCAACTTGGGACAACTCCGAAGAGCCGCCCAAGCTCCAGACCTCACCATGGCTAAGCTGAAGCTCTTGTCACAACTTGACTTTTTGCTCTTCACAATCCTCTTTCTTCTACTCCTGCTGCAGGTGTTGATTCCAAAGGTGCTCCATAGTACATATCCTAAGCACTAAACTCTAACTCAGAGTCTATTTGCTGGGAATCTAACCCATGGCAAACACAGATTACTTTGCAAAACATACAACAATGTGAGGCACTCCTATTTACAAGTTTATACGGGATTAAGAAACATTTTCCCCAAAGCAGCAACAAAAGCTGCACTCTTTTAAAATATACACCTAAGTTATAACACAAGATTTTTCAGAGTCCCAAACTTCGCCTTTTGAGTTGTTTCATATTTTAGCCTCTGGAATAATGAGTGCAAAACCAAAAGGCCATTAATGTTTTCCATGAAAAAGAAATCATCTTCCAATAAAGAGAAATTCAATCCACTTCGATGAGTAGGACTTAACTACTCAATGTTAATTTTGTAATTTTAATTTGAATTCTCTTTTACTCACATTTTTTAAAGCATTTTTTTTTGTTAGCTTCAAGTTTTTATTTAAATTCCAGTTAGTTTACACATAGTGTAATATTGGTTTAGGTAGTAGAATTTAGAGGTTCATCGCAAAATCCAGTGCTCATCTCAATTGACCTCCTTAACACCGGGCATCCCTTTAACACGTCCTCCCACCCATCTCCCCTCCAGCAACCCTCACTTTGTCTTCTATAGTTGAGACTATTCTATGCTTTGCTTCCCTCTTTTATTCCCACTATTTTCATCTGTTTTGTTTCTTAAATTCCACAGATGAGCAAAATCATATGCTGTCTTTCTCTGACTTATGTCACTTAGTGTCATACACTCTAGCTCCATCCATATTGTTGCAAATGGCAATATTTCATTCTTTTTGAATGGCTTGAGTAATACTCCATTGTATTTATATATGCGTCTTCCTTATCCATCCATCAGTCAGTGGGCATTTGGGGCCTCTCCATAATTTGGTTATTCTTGATAATGTTGCTATAGATGTTGGGGGGCATGTACTCCTTCAAATCTGTATTTTTGTATCCTTTGGGTAAATATTTACTAGCGCAATTGTTGGGTCATAGCGCAGTTCTATTTCTAACTTTTTGAGGAACCTCTGTACTATTTTCCAGAGTAGCTGCGCCAGTCGGCATTCCCACCAACAGTATAAGAGGGTTCTCGTTTCTCTCCCTCCTCTCCAATACTTGTTCTTTCCTTATTACTTTTTGCCATTCTGACTGGTGTGAGGTGGTATCTTATTGAAGTTTTGATTTGTATTTCCCTGATGATGAGTGATGTGGAGCATATTTCCATAGGTCTGTTAGCCATCTGGATATCTTCTTTGGTAAAGTGTCTATTCACGTCTTCTGCCCATTTCTTTCTTTTTCTTTTTTTTCTTCTTCTGCCCATTTCTTAACAGGATTATTTGTTTTTGGATGTTGAGTTTTATAGGTTCTTTATAGATATTTCGATACTAACCCTTTATCAGACATGTCATTTGCAAATATCCTTTCCCATTCCACAGGTTGCCTTTAGCTTTGTTGATTGTTTCCTTCACTGTGCAGAAGCTTTTTATCTTCATCAAGTCCCAATAGTTCATTTTTGCTTTTGTTTCCCTTGCCTCTGGAGATGCGTCTAGTAAGAAGTTGCTATGACTGAGGTCAAAGAGGCTACTACCTGTGTTCTCCTCTAGGATTTTGATAGTTTCCTGCCTCACATTTAGGTATTTCATCCATTTTGAATTTATTTTTATGGATGGTATAAGAAAGTGGTCCAATTTCATCCTTTTGCTTGTTGCAGTCCAGCTTTCCCAGCATCATTTGTTGAAGACACTCTTTTTTCCTTTTTTCTTTTTTAAAGATTTTATTTATTTATTAACGAGAGACACAGAGAGAGAGAGGCAGAGACACAGGCAGAGGGAGAAGCAGGCTCCATGCAGGTAGCCTGACGTGGGACTCGATCCCAGGACTCCAGGGTCACGCCCTGGGCCGAAGGAGGTGTTAAACCACTGAGCTACCCAGGAATCCCGACACTGTCTTTTTTCCATTGAATATTCTTTCCTGCTTTTCAAAGATTAGTTGGCCATATGTTTGTAGATCTATTTCTGGATTTTCTATTCTGTTTCATTGATCTATGTGTCTGTTTTTGTGCCAGTGCTATATTATCTGGATGACTACAGCTTTATAATATAGTTTGAAGTCCAGAATTGGGATGCATCCAGCATCATGTTTCTTTTTCAGGATTGCTTTGGCTATTCAGCATCTTTCAGAGTTCCATAAAAATTTTAGGATTGTTTGTTCTAGCTCTATGAAAAAATCCTGGTGGTATTTTGCTAGGTATCACTATAAATGTGTAGACTGCTTTGAGTAGTATAGACATTTTAACAATATTTTTCTTCCAATCCATGAGCATGGAATGTTTCTCCATTTCTTGGTTAGATTTATTTCCAGGTATCTTATGGGTTTTGGTGCAATTGTAAATGGAATTCTTTGATTTCTCTTTCTGCTGCTTCATTATTGGTGTATAGTAACGCAACAGATTTCTGAACATTTTATTTTGTATCCTGCAACTTTACTGAAGTCATATATCTATTCTCCCAGAATTTTGGTGGATCTTTGGAGTTTTCTATATAGAGTATCAGGTAATCTGTGAATAGCGAAAGTTTGACTTCTTCCTTGCCAATTAGGATGCCTTTGATTTCTTTTTGTCATCTCACTGCTGAGGCTAGGGCTCCCAGTACTATGTTAAATAACAGGTGAGAGTGGACATCCTGCCTTGTTCCTGATCACAGAGGAAAAGCTCTCAGTTTTTCCCAATTGAAGTGATATTAACTGTGGGTCTTTCATAGATGGTCTTTATGACATTGAGGTAGGTTCCATCTATCCCTACTTTTCTGAGGGTTTTATCAAAAAAGGACACTGTATTTTGTCAAAATTTTTTTCTGCATCTATTGAGAGGAGCATGTGATTCTTATCCTTCCTTTTATTAATTTGGTGATCCACATTGACTGATTTATGAATATTGAACCACCCAGGAATAAGTCCCACTTCATTGTAGTGAATGATTCTTTTAGTGTACTGTTGGATTCAATTTGCTAATATTTTGTTGAAAAATTTGTATCCATGTTCATCAGGGATATTGGCCTGTAATTCTTCTTTTTTGGTCTTTATCTGGTTTGGGAATCAAGGTAATGCTGGCTTCACAGAATGAATTTGGACATTTTCCTTCCATTTCTATTTTTTAAGATTATTTATTTATTCATGAGACACAGAGAGAGAGGCAGAGACATAGGCAGAGAGAGAAGCAGGCTCCCTGCACAGAGCCCAATGCAGGACTCGATCCCAGTACCTGGGGTCATGTCCTGAGCCAAAGGCAGATGCTCAACCGCTGAGCCACCCAGGTGTCCCTCCTTCCATTTCTATATTTTGGAACAGCTTGAGAAGAATGAGAATTAACTCTTCTTTAAATGGTTGGTAAAATTCCCCTAGGAAGCCATTTGGCCCTGGACTTTTATTTGTTGGAAGATTTTTGATTACTGAATCTTCTTTGCTGTTATAAGTCTGCCCAAATTTTCTATTTCTTACTGTTTCAGTTTCAGTAGTTTATATATTTCTAGGAATTTATCCATTTCTTCCAGATTGTCCCATTTGTTGGGATATTGTTTTTCATAATACTCTCTTATAATTGTATTTCTGTGGTGTTGGTTGTGATCTCTCTTCTCCTAATTCATGATTTTATGTATTTGAGTCCTTTCCCTTTTCTTTTCTTTTTTTTAAAGATTTTATTTATTTATTCATGAGGCACACATACAGGGAGAGAGAGACAGAGAGAGAGAGAGAGAGACAGGCTCCATGCAGGGAGCCCGATGTGGGACTCGATCCCAGGTCTCCAGGATCATGCCCTGGGCTGAAGGCAGTGCTAAGCCACCCAGGGATCCCCTCTTTTTTCTTTTCTTTTTGATAAGTCTGGCTAGAAATTTATCTATTTTATTAATTCTTTCAAAGAACCAGCTCCTGGTTTCATTGGTTCATTCTACTTGTTTTTGTTTGTTTCGATATCATTTGTTTCTTCTCTAATCTTTATTATTTCCTTCCTTCTACTGGCTGTAGGCTTCTTCTGTTGTTCTTTTCTAGCTCCTTTAGGTGTGAAGTTAGGTGACATATTTGAATTTTTTATTGCTTCTTGCTGTAGGGCTATATTGCTATGTACTTCCTTTTTTGCATCCCAAAGGTTTTGGAGTATAGCATTTCCATTTTCATTTGCTTCCATGTATTTTAAAAATTTCTTCTTTAGGGATCCCTGGGTGGCGCAGCGGTTTGGCGCCTGCCTTTGGCCCAGGGCGCGATCCTGGAGACCCAGGATCGAATCCCACATCAGGCTCCCAGTGCATGGAGCCTGCTTCTCCCTCTGTCTGTGTCTCTGCCTCTCTCTCTCTCTGTAACTATCATAAATAAATAAAAATTAAAAAAAAATTAAAAAAAAATTTCTTCTTTAATTTCCTGGTCAACCCATTCATTTTCTCATAGGGTGTTCTTTAATTTCTGTTTGTGTGTGGTCTTTCCAAAATTTTTCTCGTGGTTGACTTCAGGTTTAATACCATCTGCCTACCCTGCTGTGCGGTGCACCTGTGTTCAAACCCAGGCAGGCTGGCTGTTTTAATGCTCTATATTTTAGGGGCCTGGTGTATTCCTGGTCTTCTGGAGAAAGGTCTCCCTGAGCCAGAGCTAGTGTAGGTTTGTCTCAGAAGGGCAGTCTTAACCAATGCAAAGCTTAGAGCTTGGAGTAAAGCACAGCAAAAAGCCAGTGTCCAGGTTAGTCACCCTCAGCAGGTGTCTCTGCACCTATGTTGAAGAGCAGGGGAGTGCAATGGTACCTGCTATGTCTTTTGTACACTGAGAAACAATGCCACCTCTCTTGGATGTGCTCCAAGAAGAGGGAACCATCTCTCTCATTACATCCTAGGAGATCTTCAGATCTAGCCATCCATTATTAGCGGGCTATCTGCCTTCCTTCTCCATAGGAACACTGCAGGACTCCACACCAGCCATGATGCAGACCTCAAAAACTCTGGTCTTTGAGCTCCACTGGTTGTAAAACTTATATTAATCAGCGCCTCTCATGTCCCCAGTCGATGGTTTTGGGGAAGTGTTTTCCTTGTGTGATCCTTTGTGCACTAACCTCTCTCTCTCTCTCTCTCTCTCTCGCTCTCTCTCTCTCTCTCTCCTTCTCCTCTTTCCATAATCAGGGTTCTCTCCCCTCTGCAGCACTTCTGATCCCTTCCCCACTAAATCACATCCTGCACCCCCTACCTTGCACGATGTGACTTCTGCTTTTCTTCTAGTTATGCAATTTTTTTTGGCTAGTCCTCAGGTTTATTTCTTGGGTATTCAGAATATTTGATATTTATCCAGCTGCGATTAAGGGATGAGGCAAGCCTAGGGTCCTACTACTACTCTACCATGTTAGCCCCTTCACTTGCTTCTACTTCTCATTTTTCTTTTCTTTTCTTTCTTTCTTCTTTCTTTCTTTCTTTCTTTCTTTCTTTCTTTCTTTCTTTCTTCTTTCTTTCTTTCTTCTTTCTTTCTTTCTTTCTTTCTTTCTTTCTTTCTTTCTTTCTTTCTTTCTTTCTTCTTTCTTTCTTTCTTTCTTTCTTTCTTTCTTTCTTTCTTTCTTTCTTCTCTCTCTCTTTCTTTCTTTTTTTAAGATTTGGCATTGCATTAGTTGAGCAAATCTATTCTAAAGGGAGAAGACCTTGCTAAACCTAGCAAGCACAATAGATAGTAACCATCTGTCTCATCTAATAAAATTACCATGTGTTGCTCCTGCAGCTTCTATTAATAAAGTTATGGTGCAAGGGGTGTGTGGAAAAGTGTGGAACTAAGAACCTGGAAATGAATTTTATGTTCTTTCATGGGATCACAATTTCCTAAAAGGTTTCCTCATTTCTTAAAGTAAAATTCTTTGCAATTTTTTAGCCTATTACAGTTCATCTAATTCTCCAGGGGAAGAATATTTTCTTACCATTTTTCCCCCTCTCTGTCAAGTAAAGGTATGACATACTTCTTCGTCTAAACAAAATGATAGCAGTGGCAATAGAAATGAGAAAATTCCAGGAAGAGGGGATGGGGCATGAGATAGCTTAAGAGAAAATGGAATTTGATGCACAGAAGCATCTAATAGTATAAGACGCAACAAAAATGTCAGGTGTTATTAATTGAAGTAATCATCAAAATATGTGGCCTTTGTAAAAATGAATTTGAATAGGACTTTTTGTCTATCATCAAATAATAAAATTATTACTATTTTATAATAGTTGGTGGATCATACATATGTTTAAATAAGAGGTCATTTGAAATAAAAACAAATAATGTAATTACTTAATTTCATAAAATATTTTTAAAAAGAATAAAGCAAGAAGAAAAGAGTATCTTAGTTTATGTTGCTACCATGCCGGCAACTTTAAGGTTTATTTATCATGGTGTCTCTCAGAATGTCACTCCTTTTCACTATGTCTTCACAAAGAAGAAATCTATCATTGTCAAGCTTTATTGTAAAAAACATTCATAATTTCAAGCAAAGTAAAATAATTCATTTCATCAATCCATGTATATTGAACACAAAGGAAAGGGATTCCTTCAATAAAAAAGAAATATGTTTACAGGACTGTTAAACACATTCAAATAACTATCATAATTAAGATTAAATCAAGAATAGGAGGTTTATTAGTATCTTATATAATGACTATGGATATTTATTTTATTTTCCAAATTATCATATGTATACCATCAGTTTTGAATTAATTCACATTTATATTTTAGCTAAGAAACTGGATAAAAAGAAGGAGCAGGGATGCACATATAAAAACACAAGAACTGAGAAGGTCCAGGCAGTGTCTGACCTGAGGATTTTGCCTTGAGACATGTGAAATAGCCATTGAAAATTGAATATTTTCGTTATTGCTTCTAGAAAGGATCCATCTGGATTGCTTTGAGGAGTGTTAGTAGGTCAAGGTGAGAGGAGATTTAATTATCTCTGCCTCTCCTGTCTAGGTTTGTCTATTTTTTTTATTAATAGTCTTTTAGATACTCATTTTCTCTCAGAAATGTCAACTCCAATGCCCTATAAGCAATTGGAAATTGAACACTTCTTCAAATAGATTATTCATTATTGGCTTGATAAGTGTAGAATCTCTTCAAGATATTCAAATTGGCTTCAGTTAAAAATGAATTTTTGTATGGGATTTGAGTTGGTGAGTGTTTCTGCAGTTATAGTGTTATGTGAACACTGTAATATCATTTAAAGTTGTTTTCAATTTGAGGAAGAAAGGATCATTAATTTGGAATTGTTCTCACTTAATAAAACTCAAAATGCTCAAAACACTACTGTTGAATAGCAAATCTGAGACTGGCTCTCCCAAATTCAAACCACAATTTTGACCATTAGCTTATTGGAAATGTAGTAAAAAGGTCAGCAGGACACTGAAATCAAATAGGAATTATCTTGAAATTATTGTCAAGATTATCTTGAAATATCTAGAAAGGTATGGGATATAAAAGAGAGTTTGGAATTCAAAAAAAGGACCTGAGTGGCATAATTCTGCAGGTAAGGGCGTGGTAATAATTTCTTCGCTTTTAGCAAATTTTTTTTGCTATCTTGCTATAACTTCACTAAGCTCCTATGTAATGTCTTCACTGAATTTTCTAAAAATTGCATCATACAGAGGCTCTGAAATTTCCTCATTTTTGGCAATCATTCACTTTTGAATGCTCATATCCTAACATTTGTTTTCCTTTTCTCTTTTGTACTGTCTGTAAATCAATTCAATAGAAACTCCTTTGGGATTATTCATCTTCCCATCAGGTGAGATAGTCCCTGATGAGAATTTTTTGGGTTTTGGTGTGGAGAAAAGACCAGAATGATTTATAGGCCGTTGGGAATATTCCTTATGATACAAAGTTGAGCATAAATTCTTTAACTGTAATGGCTAAAATTATAATAGAGTGACTTTGTAGAGAGTAACCTAGGGAGCTCTAAAAGAATACCGGGTTCTCCTCCCGTATACTTGGGCAACAGCATCGGAATCATTGTGTTAGGATCATAGCATACGTATTTTCAAAGTTTTCCCAGGTGATTCTGAAGCACCATGAAAACTAAGAATCACTATCTTAGTTTTGTGTCTTACCAACTGACTGAGACTTTCAGATAAAGGGCTACGCAAAGTACAGTCTCTCCTCATTGTTTCCTGAACAGAAAAGTGGCTGTAAATATGGCTCTGTCTTGCTTTTTCTTCTGTTTTGAAATAAACTGTTAGGTTAACAGCAAAACTGAATGGCAGTCTAGAGGGTGCCCACATACTCCCTGCTCCCTCGTGTAACCTTCTCCACTACCCACATTTCATACCAGAGGGGGAAATCTGATACAATCAGTCAACGTACTTTGAATTGAATCTCTTTTGAGGAGGAAAGATGGGCTGATTTTTAGGATTTTCTTTACATACTGTTTCCTCTTGTCTGAAAATAATGAGAAAAATCACACAGCCATTTCCAAGCAGAACATTCTAGGAAGAATAATATGTTGAAGTTAAACTAACAGCTAATCAGGTGATTTTTCTTTTTCCTGTCTCAAGGCCTGCATGTGCTTTGGTATGAGGCCAGTCACAAATATTGCCACCATCCCCATAGTTGCAACTAGGCCAATACAAAAGGACATTGAGCCCTTCAAGAACTTTTGTGAACTCATCTTTAAATGTCACCAGAAGAAACTGATTATCATATTATTTCCAAGATAACATGTCCTCATGTTGTTTGTTTGTTTTCCTCATTCTACTGAAAGCTCATTTTCTTTGATGATGGCCATCTCTGTGGCCTTAACGATCCCATCTTTCCACGGACAAAGCATCTCTTCTTTAAAGTTAGAATGTGGAGGGAGCCCTGTGTTTAACTTAGAGACTACTATATGCCATCAATATATCCTTATTTCTGAGTGAGTTAGACGTGTTATTACTAGTCTCAATTTGATTATATGTTCTGTTAAAAAAGGATATATGTGTTTAAAAATTTAGGTTTTAAACTTGAATTAATCCTTTTCATTTTGTTATTGAATCTTTCAATTATAATTCATAATTACAGACCAACAAGGGCTAATGAGATAAACAATTACTGCTGCGATTTAACATGAGATGATATTTCAAATCAGTATTGGAGAGAGCAATACTTATGTCACATTTGAATTTTGTTGTAAGGTTGATGAAAGGGAGCATAAAAATTACACGAGAAATAAAAATTCTGTTTTTTGTCGGCAGCATTTTAAAATGGGGTATTTATTTTAGATATTGATGTTTTTAAAATTTGAATGTATTTCAACTTAATATTCGAAAATATGTTGTCATGGCCTGCTGAGTTAAATGAAACACGTATTAATATAGATTTTAGCTACAACTCATCATACCAAATCTCTGTGATAATGATATGTAGTATAGCATAGATGAGATCTGTTTCATGCTTCTAGGAATACATGGTGCCAGGAATATCAATAGAAAATAAAGATGTAATACACAGTAAATTTTTTTAAAGATTTTATTTATTTATTCATTAGAGACACAGAGAGGGAAAGGTGCAGAGACACAGGCAGAGGGAGTAAATATTTTAAGTAAGTGTTAGCTACCCAGTCCCAGATCACCATAATTAATTAACTGAAACATTGTCATAATTTTTAATATGTGAACTCTGAAATATTAAAATATATTCATTTTATTAACAGCTTATTATAGTGTCTAAGTGCCAAGTAAAAATGGCTATTCAGAAGCATAAATTAATAACCAGTTATGAAAATATTGATAACTTGGAAAAAGAAAGTTGAATATTGCCTTATCTCTCAACCCCAACTGCACATTGTAGTGCTAACATGTGGATGGGTGCCATCAGAGGCCAATTAATAAAGAATTTCTGGGGTCTGGGGTTCAAGCATTGATGCTTTGTTAAGCCCCCACCAATGACTAATAGCATTCGGAGTTGGCAAATTTATCCTTAGAGAAACAAACACATCATATTTTTCACCCACATTTTGAATGGAAAGAGTAGATTTCCATACTGAAACTTTTTTTCTCTTGTTAAAGAATGGAACTGACTTGAGTTGCAAATAAGCCAATTTCACAGATGGGTCCTCCTCTTAGTAACCACAGAATATGAGTTGTCAGTTTTTATGTGTCTCCCATTCTTGATTTCTTCTTGAAATGAAGAAATTTCCTAGATTAAACATGAAATCTGTTCAGCTCTGAATTTCTAGGTTTTTAAGCCATTAAAGGAAGAAGCTACTTTGTAACTCAGCAACCTTGAGCAGATTAATCTTTGCAATCAATTGCCTCATCAATAAACTAAGTTTTTTGTGGGTATTGCTAAATAATTCTATGTAGTAAACTTAAGTCTTTGGCTTGCATATTTTTGTCATGTTAAAAATACAAATGGAAGACTGAAGAAAATGGATTGTTATCTAGAAAATTTAGATCAAAATTATTTAATTTCTAAAGGAAATGTACCAGAAATAAAACACTTATTACCTTTAAAATATCTATATCTATAATGCCTTTAAAACATTGAGCTTTCTTAATTTGTCACGTGTGTAAAGTCTGACTATAAAGAGGAGACTATCTAGGGATAAAAATTTCACTATGGAAATTCGTTCCTTGAGTAATGATAAGGTATGGTGTATCATATTTTAAAAATTCAGTTTTGATCCTGCCATTAATATAAAAGTATCTATGTCAAAGACCTAAAAAGACTTTCAAAAATATATTCACAGAATAATTTATTAAATATCTGTGTTGGCGCTCTGCTGGGCACTGAAGATAAAGAAAGAAAAGAATGTAGTAGTGTAGTACCACTTTTTAAGGAATATAGGACAGATTATAGAAATTTGTATATTTATATAATTCCAACAGAGGTATTAATAATATGATTTAGGGCTACATAATAACTATGGGTCTATGTGAGTTAGAGAAGATAGAGGAGAGGTAATGCATCAGGAAAAAGGGTAAAGCAAACATTATAGGGTAGAAGGCAGCATATAAGAAATAAAGATTTTAACAACTCTAAGCAAGCCTGCTAGGTTTAGGGAATTCAGTTTGCAGGGTCACTTGGTGCTTGTATAAGAGGAGAAAATTCTAGAAAAGAAGTTAGAGTGATAATATGAAGGCCTTTACATGCTAACTATAATTTTAGACTATATATTTGACACTTTTAGAAGATAAAATGGCCACATAAAAATGAACTTTGCACTTGAAATGTATATTGTTGAAAATATGTTTTGTTGTTCATTATCTCCCATTTAAAGGCTCTCCTAAGATTTTGATACCAGGAAATAGTTTATCTTTTTCAAATATCTAATGTTGCTTTTTTCTTCTTCAGATATTTTTTTCAAAGATTTTATTTATTTATTCATGAGAGACACACACACACACACACAGAGGCAGAGACACAGGCAGAGGGAGAAGCAGGCTCCATGCAGGGAGCCTGATGCAGGACTCGATCCCAGGACCCCGAGGTCATGCCCTGAGCCGAAGGTAGATGCCCAACTACTGAACCACCCAGGCTTCCCTCTTCTTCAGATATTAAGACAAAGCTTCCTATTTCTCTTTTTGCCTCTTTTATACCTAAATAGAAAATTTGAAGGTAACTCTTTTAGGGCAGAAGTAACCAAGGTCTGTTTTTTTTTTTTTCCCCAGTATATATTAGTTTTTCTAGTCCATAACTTCATATAAATGAAACCATACACTATATGCTCTTTGGTATTTGGTTTCTTTTGCTCAGCAAAATATGGCTAAGATGCATCCATGTTGTTGCATGGAGCTCGGTCCCTTTTATTGCTGTGTAGTGTTTCATGAATGAGTGTGTATGAATATACCATTTTTTTAAGTTTTTTTTTTAATTTTTATTTATTTATGATAGTCACACAGAGAGAGAGAGAGGCGGAGACACAGTCAGAAGGAGAAGCAGGCTCCATGCACCGGGAGCCTGACGTGGGATTCGATCCCGCGTCTCCAGGATTGGGCCCTGGGCCAAAGGCAGGCACTAAACCACTGTGCCACCCAGGGATCCCTGAATATACTATTTTTAATCCATTTTCCTACTGATGGGTACCTGGGACAACAAGATAGTTTTCCTTTGAAGACCACTGTGAATAAATCTCTGAACATTTTTGTACATGTAACTTTTTTCAAATGATTTTTATTTGGGAAAATACCTATGGGTGTAATGACTCAGTTAAAAGGTAAAATTATGTTTAGTTTTATAAGAAACTACCAAAATTTTCCAAATGGGTGTATCAGTTTACATTCCCAACAATAATGTAGAAAAGACCTGATTGGGTATGAAGACTAGTTTAAATAAATAAATAAATAAAGTTTTAAAAAAAAGCCCGTCGATGCATTGATTTTAGACATTACTGCTCTAACAGAAATGCAAAGATTGTGAAGTTATATAAAAAGCAAAAATCAACTACGTGCTCTCTACAAGAAACACTTTAAATATAAAGATACAAAGAATACAGAATGTCTTCAGTGATATTAAAAAAGAACATTGCTTTGGAGACTTAAAGTACCTGAATTCAACAATTGCTAGATTTGATATTATCAGTACTATCCTGTCCTTAATATCAAATCTAGCAAGTGTTGAATTCAGGTACTTTAAGTCTAAAAACAATCAATTGAGGGGCTTCTGAGTGGCTCAGTTAAGAATCTGAAACTTGATCTCACCTCAGGTCTTGATCTCATGAGTTTCAAGCCTTGAATTGTGCTCCACTTTGGGTATGAAGCCTAGTTAAAAAAAAAAAAAATTAAAATTAAAAAAATAAAAATCATAAAAAATAAAAACAAGGCATTGAAATCAAATTTGACACATCAAAAAACATAAAGAAAGAAAAGGTGAAATTAGTAAAGCTTATATATTTAGCTAGCTAAATATATAAAAATATTGTCATATCAATAGGTAATCTATATTAGTTATTATTGAGATTTTTATATGTTTTTCATACTAAATTTTTAAAATACAGAAGTTTGAAATTCTGTGTTCACACTTACAGAATAATTCAATTTAGACAGGAAATGTTCATTGAAAATACTTCATATTTAGATTTCATAAAATTTGCAGTTGAAAATGTGGTTTCACACAACCAGGTAGTTCCAAATCATTTAAAATTATCATAACTGAATCAAATTTCAGTTATTCTAGCTCAACTTAAATTAATTAAAATAGATAAAATTAAAAAATTAGTGCCTCAATCCTACTAGTTATGTTTCAAATATTCAAAGGCCACATGTAGCTAGTTGCTACCATATTGAACATCATAGATCCCTATCATTCCAATTTATGTAATTTTCAATATGGTTGAGTTTAAATATATAATCTTGGTATTTTCTATTTGTCTTTTGTGTTCTTCCTTTTTTCTTCTCTCTTTTGAATTACTTATTTATTCTTTAATATTTCATTTTATCTCCACTATTGGCTTAATTGCTAGGATTCTTTGTTTTCCCTTTTAAAGGCTAGTCTATGGTTTAAAATGCAACTTCAAATGATTAAAATCTACATCCAAGTAATTTTTATGCTTTTTTATTGTATGACTAAACATTACACGGTATAATTACAATAATATACTCTTATCATTTGTGCTGTTGATGCCATACATCTCACTTCTACAAATATTTTAAACCCTATAATACTTTGTTATTTTTGCTTTAAACATTTAATTATCTTTTAAAAGAATGTTTAAAAAGGAGGGAAAACTATTGTATATTTGCTCACGTAATTGCCATGTGTAGAGATCTTCATTCCTTTGTGCAAATCCAAGTTTCTACCTAGTATCATTTTCCTTCAGCCTAAAGAGTTTGAAACATATCTTATAATAAAGGTCTGGTGATGAAAAATCCTCTTTTTCAGTCTGTCTGAAAAATTTTTGAAATTTTTGAAAATTTGGAATTCACTTTTATTTGTGATGGGTATTTTTGCTGGACATAGAATTTTTTCCTGACTTGCAAAATTCCTGAGGTAAAGCCTGGAGTCATTCTTATCTTTGCTTATATCCATAATATGTCTTTGTTGTCCAGATTCTTTTATGATATTTTCATAGCTGTTATTCTACATTTGATTATGATATGCTTTTGCTAGTTTTCTTTTTATTTATCCTGCTTATGATTTTGGTTTTGCAATTTTCTTAGATCCTTAGTTCATGATTTTCATTGGTATTAAGAAAAAATTTAGTCATCATTTTTCCAAAATTTTTTATCCTCACTTTCAGAAAATCCAAACACTCATATATTGGACCATTTGATACTGTCCCACTGCGGTTATGTTCATTTTTTTCCCCTCAGTGTGTTATTTCCCTTTGCTTTAGTTTGGAACTTCTAGCTGTCTCAATCTTCCTGACCTCTGAACTCTGGTTCCGTAAGTCAGTGACAACTTTCTTCTTCTTGACGTTCCATCCTTTGCCTGATAGATTTCCTGACATGCACATCTAGGAAGAAAGCTTTGGGAAACAATTGGCTCCATCATTATATTTCCCCAATTCTCAGAGGTTATAGTTCTGCACTGACTGCTGCCCACTGTCTGAAAGCAGTTCCTGCAAATATCTTGTTCAGATTACAGCATGGGTGTGTATCCAGGTCCCATTAGCCATGTTCAGAAGCAGAAGTCTACTCTTCCTTCCATGGTTTTGATTAACCTCTGGTTTTCTTTCCTAAATCACATCAAATGATCTTTATAGAAAAAAGAGGATAACGGTTATAAATATTATTTAGCAGTGCATGAGATAATAGAAAAAAAAATATATATCTGACCCCCATTCCTGGCATGGAGCTTCTAAAATCTTTCTAAGTGATAAGAGCACTAGGAGCATATATTGTTCTAATATTTAGTCTTTGACTCTGGATCCTGAAACACTTGGGATTTCCTGAGTGATAGCAGAGGTTTTTATTCTAACGAGGTGACTTTGGGTGGGCTTCTGGATGGCTTCTGCATAGGAGCTCGTCACCAGGAAAACCAAGCCATGATTAGAAGCCTGGAGTTTTCAGTCTCTCTCTTCATTCTCTAGACAGAGGACAGGGGCTTCATGCCTCTGTGAAAACTCCATATAAACCCCAAAAGCATGGGGTTTGGAGAGCTTCAGGTTGCTGAACACATTCATATACCAGGAAGGTGATGTCCCCCAACTGCACAGGAACAGAAGCTCATGTGTTTGAGACCCTTGCAGGTTCCTCTGATGCGTCTTTTTTTATCTAGCTGTGCATCTGTATCCTTTATCATATCCATTGTTACATAATAAACTGATAAATATAAGTGTTTCCCTGAATTCTGTGAGCTATTCGCAAATAGTTCAACCAAAAGGAGAGGAGGTCTTGCAAATCTCTAATCTGGAGTTAAATCTGACAGAAATTTTGGGTAACCTGGGGACCTACTACTTGAGATTGGTATCTGAAGTGAAGGGTAGTCTTGATTCAAATGAACCAAAATTGATTTATAGTCCTAATCATTGGTATGAAATTACTAGGTTAAGTAATAAAAATAAACAATAAATATGATTTATGCTTTCTGCATAGAATTTAATGAATAATTAATATGCTGTATCACTGTTTGTTCTGGAAAATCGTTTCTCAATAAAATGTCACCAGTGGTATAATTGCCACTTATTTTTTTTCTATTCATAAACATAAAGACAAAATATTTTGCTTCATCATAGTAGCTCAAAATGTTTTATACTTTAAAAACTTCTGGGGGAGGAGCAAGACGGCGGAAGAGTAGGGTCTCCAAATCACCTGTCTCCACCAAACTACCTAGAAAACCTTCAAATTATCCTGAAAATCTATGAATTCGGCCTGAGATTTAAAGAGAGACCAGCTGGAATGCTCCAGTGAGAAGAGTTCGCGCATCTATCAAGGTAGGAAGACGGGGAAAAAGAAGTAAAGAAACAAAGGCCTCCAAGGGGGAGGGGCCCGCGAGGAGCCGGGCTGAGGCCGGGGCGAGTGTCCCCAGGACAGGAGAGCCCCGTCCCGGAGGAGCAGGAGCTGCACCGACCTTCCCGGGCGGAAAGGGGCCCGCAGGGAGTTGGAGCAGGACCCAGGAGGGCGGGGATGCCCTCGGGCTCCCGGGGACACTAACAGACACCTGCGCCCCGGGAGAGTGCGCCGAGCTCCCTAAGGGCTGCAGCGCGCACGGCGGGACCCGGCGGGACCCGGAGCAGCTCGGAGGGGCTCGGGCGGCGGCTCCGCGGAGGGGGCTGCGCGGCCCCGGGAGCAGCTCGGCCGGGCTCGGGCAGAGGAAGAGGCTCCGTGCGGAGGGGGCTGCGCGGTTCCAGGAGCAGCTCGGAGGGGCTCGGGGGCGGCTCCGCGGAGGGGGCTGCGGCCCTGGAGCGCGAATCCACCAGCGCAGGCTCCGGAGCACAGGGCGCCGGGACACAGCCCAGGATCCCGCCTCCCCCGGGACAGGCAGAGGCCGGGAGGGCCCAGGACAGCGAGGACGCTCCTGCCCCAGCTGAGCAGATCAGCGGCCCCGCCCCGGAGCCTCCAGGCCCTGCAGACGGAGAGCTCTGGAGTTCCTGCCGGAGCTGAATCCAGGTTTCCAGAGCTGCCCCGCCACTGGGGCTGTTCCTCCTGCGGCCTCACGGGGTAAACAACCCCCACCGAGCCCTGCACCAGGCGGGGGCACAGCAGCTCCCCCAAGTGCTCACACCTGAAAATCAGCACAGCAGGCCCCTCCCCCAGAAGACCAGCTAGACGGACAAGTTCCAGGGGAAGCCAAGGGACTTAAAGTACACAGAATCAGAAGATACTCCCCGGTGGTTCTTTTTTTTTTTTTTTTTGTTTTGCTTTTTGATTTGTTTCCTTCCCCCACCCCCTTTTTTTTCTCCTTTCTTTTTCTTTCTCTTTTTCTTCTTTTTTTTTTCTTCCCCTTTTTTTTCTCTTTCTCTTTTCTTTCCTTCTTTCTCTCCTCTCTTTTTCTCCTTTTCCCAATACAACTTGCTCTTGGCCACTCTGCACTGAGCAAAATGACTAGAAGGAAAACCTCACCTCAAAAGAAAGAATCAGAAACAGTCCTCTCTCCCACAGAGTTACAAAATCTGGATTACAATTCAATGTCAGAAAGCCAATTCAGAAGCACTATTATACAGCTACTGGTGGCTCTAGAAAAAAGTATAAAGGACTCAAGAGACTTCATGACTGCAGAATTTAGAGCTAATCAGGCAGAAATTAAAAATCAATTGAATGAGATGCAATCCAAACTAGAAGTCCTAACGACGAGGGTTAACGAGGTGGAAGAACGAGTGAGTGACATAGAAGACAAGTTGATAGCAAAGAGGGAAACTGAGGAAAAAAGAGACAAACAATTAAAAGACCATGAAGATAGATTAAGGGAAATAAACGACAGCCTGAGGAAGAAAAACCTAGGTTTAATTGGGGTTCCCGAGGGCGCCGAAAGGGACAGAGGGCCAGAATATGTATTTGAACAAATTCTAGCTGAAAACTTTCCTAATCTGGGAAGGGAAACAGGCATTCAGATCCAGGAAATAGAGAGATCCCCCCCTAAAATCAATAAAAACCGTTCAACACCTCGACATTTAATTGTGAAGCTTGCAAATTCCAAAGATAAAGAGAAGATCCTTAAAGCAGCAAGAGACAAGAAATCCCTGACTTTTATGGGGAGGAGTATTAGGGTAACAGCAGACCTCTCCACAGAGACCTGGCAGGCCAGAAAGGGCTGGCAGGATATATTCAGGGTCCTAAATGAGAAGAACATGCAACCAAGAATACTTTATCCAGCAAGGCTCTCATTCAAAATGGAAGGAGAGATAAAGAGCTTCCAAGACAGGCAGCAACTAAAAGAATATGTGACCTCCAAACCAGCTCTGCAAGAAATTTTAAGGGGGCCTCTTAAAATTCCCCTTTAAGAAGAAGTTCAGTGGAACAGTCCACAAAAACAAAGACTGAATAGATATCATGATGACACTAAACTCATATCTCTCAATAGTAACTCTGAATGTGAACGGGCTTAATGACCCCATCAAAAGGCGCAGGGTTTCAGACTGGATAAAAAAGCAGGACCCATCTATTTGCTGTCTACAAGAGACTCATTTTAGACAGAAGGACACCTACAGCCTGAAAATAAAAGGTTGGAGAACCATTTACCATTCGAATGGTCCTCAAAAGAAAGCAGGGGTAGCCATCCTTATATCAGATAAACTAAAATTTACCCCTAAGACTGTAGTGAGAGATGAAGAGGGACACTATATCATACTTAAAGGATCTATTCAACAAGAAGACTTAACAATCCTCAATATATATGCTCCGAATGTGGGAGCTGCCAAATATATAAATCAATTATTAACCAAAGTGAAGAAATACTTAGATAATAATACACTTATACTTGGTGACTTCAATCTAGCTCTTTCTATACTCGATAGGTCTTCTAAGCAAAACATCTCCAAAGAAACGAGAGCTTTAAATGATACACTGGACCAGATGGATTTCACAGATATCTACAGAACTTTACATCCAAACTCAACTGAATACACATTCTTCTCAAGCGCACATGGAACTTTCTCCAGAATAGACCACATATTGGGTCACAAATCGGGTCTGAACCGATACCAAAAGATTGGGATTGTCCCCTGCATATTCTCGGACCATAATGCCTTGAAATTAGAACTAAATCACAACAAGAAGTTTGGAAGGACCTCAAACACATGGAGGTTAAGGACCATCCTGCTAAAAGATAAAAGGGTCAACCAGGAAATTAAGGAAGAATTAAAAAGATTCATGGAAACTAATGAGAATGAAGATACAACCGTTCAAAATCTTTGGGATGCAGCAAAAGCAGTCCTAAGGGGGAAATACATTGCAATACAAGCATCCATTCAAAAACTGGAAAGAACTCAAATACAAAAGCTAACCTTACACATAAAGGAGCTAGAGAAAAAACAGCAAATAGATCCCACACCCAAGAGAAGAAGGGAGTTAATAAAGATTCGAGCAGAACTCAACGAAATCGAGACCAGAAGAACTGTGGAACAGATCAACAGAACCAGGAGTTGGTTCTTTGAAAGAATTAATAAGATAGATAAACCATTAGCCAGCCTTATTAAAAAGAAGAGAGAGAAGACTCAAATTAATAAAATCATGAATGAGAAAGGAGAGATCACTACCAACACCAAGGAAATACAAACGATTTTAAAAACATATTATGAACAGCTATACACCAATAAATTAGGCAATCTAGAAGAAATGGACGCATTCCTGGAAAGCCACAAACTACCAAAACTGGAACAGGAAGAAATAGAAAACCTGAACAGGCCAATAACCAGGGAGGAAATTGAAGCAGTCATCAAAAACCTCCCAAGACACAAGAGTCCAGGGCCAGATGGCTTCCCAGGAGAATTTTATCAAACGTTTAAAGAAGAAATCATACCTATTCTCCTAAAGCTGTTTGGAAAGATAGAAAGAGATGGAGTACTTCCAAATTCGTTCTATGAAGCCAGCATCACCTTAATTCCAAAGCCAGACAAAGACCCCGCCAAAAAGGAGAATTACAGACCAATATCCCTGATGAACATGGATGCAAAAATTCTCAACAAGATACTGGCCAATAGGATCCAACAGTACATTAAGAAAATTATTCACCATGACCAAGTAGGATTTATCCCTGGGACACAAGGCTGGTTCAACACCCGTAAAACAATCAATGTGATTCATCATATCAGCAAGAGAAAAACCAAGAACCATATGATCCTCTCATTGGATGCAGAGAAAGCATTTGACAAAATACAGCATCCATTCCTGATCAAAACTCTTCAGAGTGTAGGGATAGAGGGAACATTCCTCGACATCTTAAAAGCCATCTATGAAAAGCCTACAGCAAATATCATTCTCAATGGGGAAGCACTGGGAGCCTTTCCCCTAAGATCAGGAACAAGACAGGGATGTCCACTCTCACCACTGCTATTCAACATAGTACTGGAATTCCTAGCCTCAGCAATCAGACAACAAAAAGACATTAAAGGCATTCAAATTGGCAAAGAAGAAGTCAAACTCTCCCTCTTCGCCGATGACATGATACTCTACATAGAAAACCCAAAAGTCTCCACCCCAAGATTGCTAGAACTCATACAGCAATTCGGTAGCGTGGCAGGATACAAAATCAATGCCCAGAAGTCAGTGGCATTTCTATACACTAACAATGAGACTGAAGAAAGAGAAATTAAGGAGTCAATCCCATTTACAATTGCACCCAAAAGCATAAGATACCTAGGAATAAACCTCACCAAAGATGTAAAGGATCTATACCCTCAAAACTATAGAACACTTCTGAAAGAAATTGAGGAAGACACAAAGAGATGGAAAAATATTCCATGCTCATGGATTGGCAGAATTAATATTGTGAAAATGTCAATGTTACCCAGGGCAATATACACGTTTAATGCAATCCCTATCAAAATACCATGGACTTTCTTCAGAGAGTTAGAACAAATTATTTTAAGATTTGTGTGGAATCAGAAAAGACCCCGAATAGCCAGGGGAATTTTAAAAAAGAAAACCATATCTGGGGGCATCACAATGCCAGATTTCAGGTTGTACTACAAAGCTGTGGTCATCAAGACAGTGTGGTACTGGCACAAAAACAGACACATAGATCAGTGGAACAGAATAGAGAATCCAGAAGTGGACCCTGAACTTTATGGGCAACTAATATTCGATAAAGGAGGAAAGACTATCCATTGGAAGAAAGACAGTCTCTTCAATAAATGGTGCTGGGAAAATTGGACATCCACATGCAGAAGAATGAAACTAGACCACTCTCTTTCACCATACACAAAGCTAAACTCAAAATGGATGAAAGATCTAAATGTGAGACAAGATTCCATCAAAATCCTAGAGAAGAACACAGGCAACACCCTTTTTGAACTCGGCCATAGTAACTTCTTGCAAGATACATCCACAAAGGCAAAAGAAACAAAAGCAAAAATGAACTATTGGGACTTCATCAAGATAAGAAGCTTTTGCACAGCAAAGGATACAGTCAACAAAACTCAAAGACAACCTACAGAATGGGAGAAGATATTTGCAAATGACATATCAGATAAAGAGCTAGTTTCCAAGATCTATAAAGAACTTATTAACACCAAAGAAACAAACAATCCAATCATGAAATGGGCAAAAGACATGAACAGAAATCTCACAGAGGAAGACATAGACATGGCCAACATGCATATGAGAAAATGCTCTGCATCACTTGCCATCAGGGAAATACAAATCAAAACTACAATGAGATACCACCTCACACCAGTGAGAATGGGGAAAATTAACAAGGCAGGAAACAACAAATGTTGGAGAGGATGCGGAGAAAAGGGAACCCTCTTACACTGTTGGTGGGAATGTGAACTGGTGCAGCCACTCTGGAAAACTGTGTGGAGGTTCCTCAAACAGTTAAAAATAGACCTGCCCTACGACCCAGCAATTGCACTGTTGGGGATTTACCCCAAAGATACAAATGCAATGAAACGCCGGGACACCTGCACCCCGATGTTTCTAGCAGCAATGGCCACTATAGCCAAACTGTGGAAGGAGCCTCGGTGTCCAACGAAAGATGATGGATAAAGAAGATGTGGTTTATGTATACAATGGAATATTACTCAGCTATTAGAAATGACAAATACCCACCATTTGCTTCAACGTGGATGGAACTGGAGGGTATTATGCTGAGTGAAGTAAGTCAGTCGGAGAAGGACAAACATTATATGTTCTCATTCATTTGGGGAATATAAATAATAGTGAAAGGGAAAATAAGGGAAGGGAGAAGAAATGTGTGGGAAATATCAAAAAGGGAGACAGAACGTAAAGACTGCTAACTCTGGGAAACGAACTAGGGGTGGTAGAAGGGGAGGAGGGCGGGGGGTGGGAGTGAATGGGTGACGGGCACTGGGTGTTATTCTGTATGTTAGTAAATTGAACACCAATAAAAATAAAAAATAAAAAAAAAAAAACTTCTATGTGGGGTTATTATGAATAAATAATATAATACACATAAAGGCACCTAGCACAATGCCTTGGCATAGGAAACACTAAATAAATGTGAGATTTATACTTGAATACCTGAGTACACGTTGCCTCCACCATTTCCATTCTATTTGTGAACAAATTAATTAGCCTGTTCATGTTTTCCCCATAATAAAATGAGAATAATTTTAGCAGAGATTTTGTAAGAACTAAAGTGAATACTGTATGTATATGATTTATTTATCATCTAAAATCTTTATTATTGCTACTATTACAACATTATTACTTGAGAGAGCACAGCTCTGCAACGACCTTGATGATTCAAGTACTCATGACTCAGTCAGTTTCTGGGAACTTTGATAAAGATATTTGTACATTTTTATATCAACATGATACTGTGTTAACGACTCTAGCTTTACTGTAATTCTATCATTTGGCAGAACAAATCTTTCAATTTTATTCTTCTTCTTGGTCATTGGTATCACCATAGAAATATTAGAATCAGCTTGATAAGCTACAAATACATGTAAACACACTAAGACACACACAAACTCTCTAGGGTTTTTAGATTTGAAGTTTCCACTCTTTAGATCAACTTAGATGGAATTGATATCTTTAAAATATTGAATCTTCAAAACCATAAGCCTGATATATTTTAGATGTTCTTTATTTTCTTTCTATAAAAATTTCTGATTTCCTGTTGAGAAGTCATGTGTACCTTCTTTTGGATTATTCCAAGATATTTAATTTTTAATGCTATTATAAATAGTAGCATTTAAAAATGTTTTTTGATTTATATTATATATTGATTATATATATTATCCTTGTATTATTCAAACTTGCTAATTCATTCAGTATAATAACTTAAGGGTAGATTCCTTCGCATCTTCTACAAACATAATCATCTCTATGAAAAGTTAAGACTTTCTTTCTTTCTTTCCAGTCCTCAAATATATTATTTGTCAGGTTTTTGAACAAACTAGGACATCCAGTAAACTGTTGAATAGAAATGTAAGCAGCAAATATCATTGTCTGGTGTCCATCAAAGAGTATACTTTCAGTATTTTACCATTCAGTATGATATTTGCTATAAATTTTTGGTAGATACACTTAATCCAATTAAAGAAGTTCCTATCTTTTCCTAGATTGCTAATATCAAACAGTGTTTCTCATCATCCTATTCATCATATGATTTGTCTCCTTCTATTAAGATAGCAAACTAAAGTAATTGATATTCTAATGTTAATCTTGCATGAAATAAACTCATCATGATTTGGGATATTAAGTTTGCTATGATATGCTGAATTTTGTTTCCTAGTATTTTGTTTAGAATTTTTATATCTACTTTCATTAATGAGATTGGATTTTAGGTTTTCTATCTTGTACTGCTCTCATCAAGTGTTGACATCAAGGTCGTATTAGCCACATTAAGTTTGAAAATGTGCAAAATTTTCTACTATACTAAAATATTGTGTAAAATCGTCATTATTTCTCTATTTCTTTGGTAGACTTTGCCATAGAGGCAGTGTAGATCTGCAATGTTCTTTATAGGAAGATTTTAAATTATGAATTTAATTTCTTTAATAGTCAAATAACTATTTTCACTAGTTACTTCCTGTATACATTTTTAAAAGATTTTATTGATTGATTTTAGAGAGAGACATGTGCATGCAGTGGGTGAGGATGAGGGGAGGAAGAGGCAGAAAATCTCAAGCAGACTCTGTGCAGAGCACGGAGCTGACACTGGGCTCAATCTCACAACCTTGAGATCATGACCTGAGTGGAAACCAAGAGTCAGACGCTTAACCAACTGAGCCCCCCAGGTGCCCCTTTCCTGTATACATTTTTAATATTATGGTTTTCTAAAAAGTTATACATTTCATCTAAATTTTAAAAATTATAATTTTTCATAACAATTTAATATTTATTATTTAGTTCTTAGTGACAACATACTTTATCATTTCTGTTATAGGCAATTTATGCCTTAAACCACCTCCGCCATTCTTAAAATTATTTGCTAGATGTTTATTATTTATTTTTAGCCTTTTCAAAAAATTGACATTTCGATATATTGGTCATGTCTATTATATTTTTCAGTTTATTGTTATTAGGGTTTTTTAAAAAAGATTTTATTTATTTATTCATGAGAGACCTGGAGAGAAAAGCAGAGATATAGGCTGAGACACATGGCGACTCGATCCCAGGACTCCAGGATAATGACCTGAGTAGAAGGCAGATGCTCAACCACTGAGCCACCCAGGTGCCCCTATTACTATTAGTTTTTATCTATATTATATCTTTCCTCTCACTTTGCTATTTACTTTGTTATTCTATTTCCAATTTCTTGGGTTAGTTATTTAACTTCTCACATTTCCAGCCTTCCTTATTTCATACTACATGCTTTTAAATCTATAAACTTCTGTGTATTACTGTTTCTACTGTGTTTTCAGGTTATTAGACAAAATATTTTCATTATTATTCAATTTGAAATATTCTTCTGATCTCTATTTTCTTCTTTTTTTATTGTTATTCTTCTTTGATTTAAGGTTAACTTTATTTCTTATTTCGAAACCACCAGAACTTTTCTAGTTGTCATTTATTATGGTTGTCTAGTTAAATTGTATTGTGGTCCAGAAACATTATTTATTTTTGCCAATTCTTTGAAAACTGTAGAGTTTTTTTTTTAATGAATGAGAATATCATAAATTTTGTGAATATTACTTTCTAGTTTGACAGGAAAGTGTGTCCTAAATGTGTCGTGTTCCATGTTCACACATAAATTTATTTGTTCTGCGTTGTGAGTTATATGGGTTAACATAAAAATATATTTCCATAAAAATAACTATATTTTCCCAAACAAAAGAAGTGAGAAAAGTAGCATCATTTTACAGTTTTTGTAAAACCCTTCAGTGTCTCTTCGAATATAGCTAAATTCTGTCTGTTTTTGCATTCAATATGTTACAATATGTTGTTTTGGTGAAAGTATATGAAGAAAATCTGTCCTCAAACAGACATCAGTTGGAAAACAGACGAAGTCATAGGTCCATGGAAAAGGTCCTAGGGCTGCTAGGGATTATCCAGCCACATTTTGATAACTGGTCTAGCTTCTCTGTATCCTTAAATATAAAATAGTTATTTTCCAATTCTATCATTAGTATTTAAGAATTTTGTATCTTCTTTTAGTATCTAATTTTGTTTTTCTTCAACTTTATTTGTTTCAACAGTACTATGTGCTATCATGTCTGTTTATGCTTGGTTCCTTCTAATTTCCTTTTCCTAATTAGTAACTTTTTTCCAATTATTTCATGGGACCTCTTAGTTTCCTTTCATTCTGTCCTCATCTCATTTTTTTTCCAGTTTTGAATCACTTTATTCCACTACAGATTTTATTTTTTTTCCATAATCTCTGTTTATTCTGATAAAAATATTAGTTTACAGGTTTTCTCTGCATTATGGCACGGTTTTGTGGTGTGTCTCAATTTTTGTAATCTCTTTAATTCCTGCAGTATATTAGTATGGGTTTGAATGCAATCCAAGTCTGTTCTTCCTGTAAGTGTGGTGAATTTTCTCATTCTCTTATAAGTTTGAGCCAGAAACCTGTTTCGAGGGGCTCCTGGGTGGCTCGGTCAGTTAAACATCTGCCTTCACCTCAAGTCATGATCCCAGTCTTGGGATGGAGCCCTGCATTAGGTCCCTTCCCTGCTGGGAGTCTGCTCCTCCATCTCCTACTCCTCCTGCCTGTGCTCAATCTGTGTGTGTGTGTGTGTGTGTGTGTGTGTGTGTCTCCAAATAAATGAATAAAATCTTAAAAAAAAAAAAAAACATATTTCTAGTTTTACAGCTCCAGGGCTGCCTTCGCAGTGTGACCTGCTGCCCCATTGCCAGCCGAGAAATGTTATGACAGCTGCTGGGGGGCTGGTATGAAGAGGCCTTCAGCTCTCAGCCTCTTTATAGATTAGCTCAGAGTAATTCCAGAGCCCCCTGTGTGGTCAGAACCAGGGCTATGGTTGTGCATTCATTCCCCTGTGACCACAACCTGTGCCTAATCCTACAGTCTTCCCTCTCCTTCCCCACTTTCCACAGATACTGACCTCGAAGACCCCCAAGAAGTAGCTAATATGCTGCCCCCCACTCAGAGCCTGCTTCCATGGGGTTGCAATGGAGTATTGAAAAGTTAGTCTCAGTCATTTCTCCAGAATGTGTCACATGTCTTCTCTCTGCAAATAACAGTAGAACTTTTCCTTCCTTTCATCCCCAATTTGTTCTATTTCTCAATTTGTGTCTCATTCCCATTTGTTTTATCTCAGCGTGATCAGTCTTTTCACGGAGTGTTTCAATAGCTGCAAAGTCCCAGGTCACACTCTATGCTCAGTCCTTGTCGGAAACCCTGCGAACTCACCCTCTAGTTCTGACTGTTGTTCTCAGAGCCACTGGACCAGGTCTTCACTCCACAGGGTGATCTTGTTTGCAGTGGGGAGTACTTCTTGGTTGGGCTCCCAGTTCTTAGGACTACGAGATCCCCTTCTCTTCTCCACTTGCTCCCACATAGCTGCTGTCCTGCTGCACTGGTAAATATCCTCACATACCCGGATTTATAGACATGGGTATCTACCTAGTCTTACTGAAAATTTTATTTTTGGCTTTTTGTTCTGCCAAAACACCACCCAGGTGTCCCTCATCAAATGATTTATATCAAAATTCAGAAGCATTTACCTAAGCAAGTGCTACGTATAAAGACTTTATAATTTTATAACACGATGAGAGCCCTCTGAAATAAGCATTGTTTGTAAACATACACCATTCCATTTTTAGAACTTTTGAAATATACTAAATTTATTTTGCCTATATGTATTTGACACAGAAACACGTATATTGTGTATATGTTAGGTAAAATAAAATATTTTCCTGGGATGCCTGGGTGGCTCAGCAGTTGAGCGTCTGCCTTTGGCTCAGGTCATGATCCCAGGATCCAGGATCGAGTCCCACAATCAGGCTCCCCACAGGGAGCCTACTTATCCCTCTGCCTGTGTCTCTGCCTCTCTCTCTGAGTGTCTCATGAATAAATAAATAAATTTTTTAAAAAATATTTTCCTATGTATTCAACATACTACACAAGGAAAAAAAAATTACCCATAGCTTTGAGAACCAGTGTATACCCTACACAATCACATCTTCCATTCTCCCTTTATGGAGATAAATATTAACCTAAATATTTTTTTCTTATAAATCTTTTATTGGCAAATAAAGCTATTATGGGCATTCTTACCCATGTTTCCTGGTGAACATATACAAGAGATTCTGTAGGGAACATACCTAGGAGTGAAAGTGCTTGGATTTTAAAGTATGCAATTTCCATATTTATTACATAATGCAAGAGTCTTTTCCAAAATGCTCTAAAAAAATCTATACTGTTACCAGCAATGCACAAGAATTCTTTTCTTAGAAATATTTGCTTTCACTTGGTATTTTCTTATTAAAATGTTTTGTTGTTGTTAAATTAGCACTTTCCTACTTAATAACAACTAAGCCTCCTTTCCTATGATTGTTGGCTGTTGGTTTTAGTGAACCAGATTAAACTGCTTTTCTTTAGGCAGGAGAGGATTATAAGGTTTAAGGCACATAGCGGTGGAGATGGCAGGCTTGCAGGGCTCTATGGAAGGCCCTACAGTCAGTAAAGCCACCTACTCTAGTATGCCCTGTATGGCCCACGAAACCCTCCCCACCCCCCCAGCATGATTTTGAATATAAAACGTTGATTTTATGAGCAAACTTTCTGGGCTTTCTGGGCTCTGACATTTTATAAGTGTGATTGATATTTCTGTTCATGGAATCATCTGATATCCTTCTATAATGGAGTCAATTTCAATCAATTCCACATAGTCATTTTCTTTTAATGGGCTATAGTGAACAGTAGTATCGGTCACATTTCTAGACCAAAACCTGAGAGATTTCTGTGGAGACTCTTTCTTTGATTTGTGCCAAAAAGTCTAGTCTGTGTGTATTTTATTTTCCAACATTTGTAATATCACCTGAGCCTAAAAAAGGCCAGGTAAGACTGTCTGTGCTACGGCTTCTGGAATATTCTAACCATCCTGCCATTTAGATTCACATTCTTTTTGGTGACTTAACAAAGTCACAAATTAACAAATTGGACCTTCATCTCAGATGAGGGATGTGATTTTACCAAAACGCAAAAAACCCTACCTATCTGAGCTTCCCAATTTTTGACTTGGTCTGTGACAAATAGTAGTTTATTTCTCACCGTTTAAGGAATTATTCAAGTATTTCAACTCATGCAGTCCTTAGGAATGTCACAAACTGGGCTGAGCTCTGAATTTCAGTTGGAGTTATTAGCAAAATGGAGTGACTACAGCCGTAATTCCTCTTATACATCTTCCTTCAAGAAGCCAGCCATCTTGATATCCCTAATGCAGTGTGCCCTAACTTGCTTTAAATTTTATCAGTCAAAATCTTGCCTTGCTAGATTAGGGCAAAATAAATAAACAACATTCGAATATCAACAGTAGTAAAATAGACCTAAAAAGGGACAAAATATTTAAACACACAATACACCAAATAAGATATACTATTGCAAATAAGTACATAGAAAAATACCAAACATCTTAATTTTTACAGGAATGCAGATTGAAACCATCACAAAATACCATTACAAACTTATTAGAATAGCTAAGAATGAAGTCTGACCATTTCAACTGTTGATGAGAAAATTGAGCAAATGGATCTATCACACACTGTAAGTGGGAATGTAAAATAACAAGCCACTTTGGAAATGTGTTTGGCATGTTCTTTAAAAATGCATGTTTTGAGGGATCCCTGGATGGCTCAACGGTTTAGTTGCCTGCCTTCAGCCCAGGGCGTGGTCCTGGAGACCTGGGATCGAGTCCCACATCGGGCTCCCTGCATGGAGCCTGCCTCTCTCTCTGCCTCTCTCTCTGCCTATGTCTCTGCCTCTCTCTGTGTGTATCTCTCATGAATAAATAAATAAAATCTTTAAAAAATAAAAAAATAAAAATGCATGCTTTACTATACAACGCAGTCATCCCAATCCTATGTACATACTCAAAGAAATGATAGCATGTGTCCATAGAGAGGTGTATATATGAATATCATAATTTTATTTGTATAAGCCTAAAATGAGGTAGAAAAACAAATTGAGGTATATTCATATAATGAAATACTAAAATAAATTTAAAAGAAACTTTTAATAAGTACAACTACATGAATGAATTTCAAAATAATTATGTGTGTAATGTTACCAGGCCAAAAAAATAAAGTATGCTGTATGATCTCATTCATATAAAATTCTAGAAAATGCAAACTAATATATAATGACAGAAAGAAGGTCAATATTACTGCATATGTGGGAGCAGGGGAGAGATGGAAGGGAGGGACTGCAAATGAGGAAAATTTGGGAAGCTATTTTTATTTTTACTGTCTTGATTATGGTAATTATTTTAATTTGTATACATGTGATATTTACCAAATTATATGTTTAAACACATACAGTTTATATGTTTAAACACATACAATTATCTGGATTACATCTTAATACATCTGTTTTTACACTAGCACATATCAGCCATTCTTTAAATAGGACATTGCTTAACTTCTCTCCTGAATTATAACTTCTCTCCCAGATAGCTTAATATATAGTACCTATGAGGGCTTGATCATTTACCATGGCCAATGAAAATTGGGTAAAGGGTGAAGTTAGACAGTGTTCTATCTGAAGTGGTAAGGGCGATGTGCTCCATCCACATGTCCATCCAAATGTGTATTCAGGCAATAATTAGTAATTTAATCCTTGAGTCAATTCTCACTTTCATGACATCCTCAAGTCTCCCAATCTTTTTGTCAGAACCGTCAGACTGGCATCATTTAATCTTACAGGAGTATCCACTAAGGGATGTACAATGAGCACAGTATAAAGCAACCATAAAATGTATTGTGAAGGTTCATCAAACAAATCAAAAAGGAAATACCATATGATCCAATCATTCCACTACTGAGTTTTTATTCAAAAAATAAAATGAAAGGATCCCTGGGTGGCTCAGCGGTTTAGCACCTGCCTTTGGCCCAGGGCGTGATCCTGGAGACCCAGGATCGAGTCCCACATCGGGCTCCTGGTGCACGGAGCCTGCTTCTCCCTCCTCCTGTGTCTCTGCCTCTCTCTCTCTCTCTCTCTATCATAAATAATAAATAAATAAATAAATAAATCTTAAAAAAATAAATAAAATAAAATGAAAATACTAATTTGAAAAAAAATATTCACTCCTGCTATTTATTTGGCATTATTTCCAAGAGCCAAGACATGGAAGCAACCTAAGTGTACTTCAATAGATGGAGAGATAAGGACAAGTGGTATATATACATCTACAGTGGATTATGCAGTCCTCTGAAGGATAAGATCTTGACATTTGCAACAACATGGGTGGAGCAAGAGGGTATTATGTTAAGTGAAATAAGTCACACTGAGAAAGACGAATACTGTTTTATTTCACTTAGATGTGGATCTATAACAGAAAACAAGTGACTAAACAAACAAACAAGAAGCAAAATCAGATCTGTAAATACAGAGAACAAACTGATGATTGCCAGAGGGAAGGGATTTGAGGAATGGGCGAAATGAGTGAGGGGGAGTGGAAGAAGCAGGTTTCCAGTTACAGAATGAGTAAGTCCTGGGAATACAAGATCCAACATAGGGAATATAGTCTGTGGTGAGCTAAGAGCATCGTATTAGTGATAGAAGGTACAGTTGTGGTAGGGATAGCATAATGTATAAACTTGTCAGATCACTATGTTGTAAACCTGAACTGACGTAACATTGCAGGTCTAGTATACTTAAAGAAAAAATGTAAATAATAAAAATCCAATATAAGACTACTTGTAAAAAAATAAAATTAAAAAAAGTATTGCAACTACCCCAAAGATGGAAGTTCTGGAATCTATTTTGAGACCAACAATAATATTTGCATCTTAGATGATTTCAGAGTTAACAGCATGCTTTTATATGTATGCTTTTAAAACTTTCCTAACACAGGGCTGTGACTTATTAGTCTCTTGAGTATTTGAAAGCAGAGATTTTTTTCTTCTATGTTGATATACATGGAGACATAGCATCTCTGAATCATGGCAGGAAAAGTTCTCTTGTTTGCTAAATAAACCAACTGTAGTCTGTGCTACTGGTTTTTTAAAAATTTTTAACTGTGGTAAAATACACATAACATAAAATTTACTGTATTAACTATTTTTAAGTATATCCTTCAGTAATGTTAAATACATTCACATCTTGTATGACAAATCTCCAGAACTCTTCTCACCCTAAAAACCTGAAACTTTATACTTATTAAACAATTCCTCAAAAAAAAAAAAAAAAAAACCAACAAACAAAAAAAACTACTCTTCAGTCCTCCTTCTTCCCAACCTCTGAAAACCATCATTTTGCTTTCTGTCTTTATGAATTTGAGTACTCAAGGTACCTCATAAAAGTGAAGTCTTGTACCATCTGTCTTTTTGTAATTTGCTGTATTTCACTTGGCCTAATCTCACCAAGGTTCATGGATGTTATAAAATGTGTCAGACAAATGGGTGGTTCAGTCAGTTAAATGTCTGACTTTGGTTCAGGTCATGATCTCTGGGTCCTGAGATCAAGCCCCCATCTTGGGCTCTGTGCTCAGTAGGGAGTCTGCTTGTACCTTTCCCTTGGCCTTTCTCTCTGCTCACGCTCCCCCCCTCTTAAATAAATAATTAAAAATCTTTAAAAAAATCTTTAAAAAATTGATGTCAGAATTTTCATCATTTTTAAGGTTGAATAACATTCTATTGTTTGTCATTAACCACATTTTGTTTATCCATTCATCTACTGATGAACACTGGGTCTTATTCTACCTTTTTGCCTGCTGTGAATAATGCTCCCGTGAACGCTGATATATAAATATCATTTTGAACTTCTGTTTTCAGTTCCTTTAGGTTTACACCCAGAAGTAGAATTGCTGGATCATATGGTAATTTTACTTTTTAAATTTTTTGAGGAAACACTATTCTATTTCCCATAGTGGCTACATGATTTCAAGATTCCCACCAACAGTACGTGGGGGTTCCCTTTTCTCCACATCCTTGCTGACACTTCTTATTTTCTGTTTTCTTTTTCTGATAGTAGTTGACATTCTAACAGGTGTGAGGTATATCTCATTGCTTTGATCTGCTGATTCTGTTGTACATCGGAGAAAATGGAAACTCAGAAAAATTACCATTTAATCAAGACCATATAACAGCTATATTGCAGGGCTTAGACATAAATCTAAGTCGGATTCACAGTGTTTTTGTCTATACCTTTAATAAGCATATGATGTATAAATAGGATAATGTCACTGTCTTACTTAAACCCTCCAGTTGATGCTCTTTACACAAACAGAACCAAACTCCCAACATGGTCTATAAGGATTTCAATCTAGACCCTGCCCTTCTCATTGAATTTCCCTTAGTCTGTACTTCCTTCCTCACCATTTTTCAGAAGTTACCTCTATGCTCTTTCCTCAAACTCACCTACTCATCAGGGCACAATCAAGACCTGTGACGGCTTTGAGACTTTACCTGACTCACAGCTGTACAGGTTAGTCTTCTGCAGTTTCATGGGTTTTGGCAGACGATAAGAGATTCTTGACTGAGACTTAAAGGGTTTGATTACTCCCAGGAATATCAATTACCAGAGTGTCAGCACTTACACCAGTTCTGTGAGCAACTATACTAAAAGCCCCATAAAAAGAAATCCAGGGAATACTTACACATGCTGTCTGTTATCCCACAGTAATCTCAAGCTTCAGGGATGAACATTTTTATAACGAAAGGCAAATCTTACTGATCTTTGCTCTACAAGGTGGCATGATCTGTATTATATTGAATGAAAACAACCCTGCCATTCACTCTGAAAAGACGCACTATCTCTATCTTCATATTAGAAATTTTCTTTGCTTATTTCCTTATTAGGTGTGTCCCTAGTGATACTCCTATGCCTAGAAGACAGCGTAAGCTCCATGAGAACAGAAATAATCTGCAAAATTCTCTCCAGTCTTCTTGGAGCCTATAACATGTGGCACAAAAGTAGCTTAATAAATATTTGATGAAGGAATGAGTGAACCAGACACTACTGCCCTGATTAGAACAAGCTTTATGATATGATTCTGTGATGGTTTCTTCTTGACTTTCAGAGAATTCTGAGGTGATTTCTCTTTTTGGTTTTTATTTCTATCTAGCCTGTTGTATGAAAAATGAGAGTATGGTATTCATTTTGTTTAGGATTCAAGAATGTACTTACTGTGTGTTGTGCGTCCCTCACATTAACGGAGAAGCTAGTGCAGCATATACATTATTGTTAAAATAGGCAAATAATTGTTCACCTAGATCCCTATAATGCAACTAATTTAACATTGTGACGGGCTCCTCTGCATGCTATGCTGACTTTTCTGGCACTTGCAGATGAAGTTCAGTACTGAACTCTGTACCTCGTCACATTCTCTAACCAGCAACAGCATCTGGATTAGCCACTTTGTGTGTTTTGGAGATAGAAATCTCTGTATGTGGGATCATCACCAGCCAAAATGAGTGGGAAACCATTTCTAAAGTAAGATCCAAAACAAAATGTAAAGTTTAATTGCAGTTTTAATTAAAATCTTTTCATCTAGGGGCACCTGAGAGGCTCGGTCGGTTAAGCATCTCACTCTTGGTTTCAGCTCAGGTCATGATCTCAGGATCATGAGATCGAACCCTGAGTTGGGCTCCGTGCTGAGGGCAGAGTCTGTTTCAGATTCTCTCTCCCTCTCTTCCTCCTCCTCTGTCCCTCCCCGTGCTCACTGGTGCTCTCTCTCCTTCTCTCTCACTAAAATAAATGCATAAAATCTTTTAAAAAGTCTCGTTGTCTAGGTTGATGTTATTTTTCTGGAGGAATGGTAAAGGTATCTTATGAAGATCCCTGTCTTTTGCTCTGCCCAACCATTCCTCATAACTCAGTACTGAAATGCCACACACTAGAGTATTAGGTCACCTATTCAATATTTTCTTTGTGAGGCATATATACCCTTTTCCTGGGAGATCATCAGTCACTCAAAGTTGTCAGCCCAATCAATGCTATGTGTGAAAGACTCTGTCTTATACTAATGTTTACTCTCAACTTAAAATATGCAAGAAATTATGCTATTTTATTTAATTTAACCTCATGAGTTGGGTATTATCTTCACTACTATCAATATTCTTATTATTACGACTCCTTTTAGTAACACTTAAATAACACTTTAAAACAAACTGAGTCAGTGAAGGCTTAGAGAAGTTATTAACTTGACCATGGTCACAAAACAAGATATGGAAAAGCCAGCATTATGTTCTCAGTACATTATACATATTAGGATGAGCAAAATTCATTATTCTCTGATCCCTGACCTGGCTGGTCTGGACATATACTTGAATGCTAATGATATTTCATATACTGTAAAGGACTCTTTGAGTCTTTTCTTACAAGTCAACTATTATAAGAATTTGGTAGACAATATCCTATGCATATATTTTGTATAATTGGCTCCTACTCTATATAGTGTTTTATAATTTTTCCCCCTCACAACAATAATTTGGAACTTTTTCTCATGTTATTAGATGCTTGCATCATAAGGATGCAAGACAATTATTCAATTGATATGGTTATATCTAATTTTCATCTGTTATGTAATTTCATATGTAAAAATATCAGTCACTTGAAATTATGTAAAGGTTGTAATTTAAGGATTTTGATGCACAGTTCCAAATTCTGCTTTAGAGATTTTGTATCTCTCTACTTTGCTGCAAGCAATATTTAAGAGAATTGTTTTCTGAGTTTTGCAGAGACAAGGTGTTAATTAAAAAGGAAATTTTTCCCACAAAAACAGAGACAATCTAGTTTTGTGATTTGGATTTATTTTATGACTCCATTGTCTGGAATAACAGAAATGTTCTATATTTCAATTGTGATCATGGTAATATTCATCAAAGCTCATCAAATGTACACCTGATAGGGTGCATTTTACTGTATGCTAGCTATAGCTCACTAAACTAAGTTAAAATTAAGCACAATTTTTTAAAATTTGTATTTATTTGTTTGAGGGAGAGAGAGATAGAGCGAGGGGGAGAGGAGTGGAGGGAGAGAGTCCTCAGGCAGACTCCTCACTGAGCACAGAGACCAATGAGAGGCTCATCCCACAACCCATGATTTCACGATCTGAGCCAAGAACAAGTCTGATGCTCAATCTATGGAGCCACTCAGGTGCCCCAAGCACAATTTAAAAAATTCCACTTAAGATACATATCTATAATGGCACAGCTAGGACATTTATTCCAGATAGTCCTCATTCTGAGAATTTTTAGAGGGGAAGCCACCACTTCAAATGCTGCAGTGAAATGGTGAGTACAGTGAAGTACTAAAGCTTTCATGTGTTGCTCCTATTCACTTTTCATCAGCTTAAGAAAGTAATATGGTTACTCATAATTTCAATCAGATTGGAAAGTATAGTTCTACTCAGAAGGAGAAACAGAATATTTTAAACAGATCTAATGATTTTATTTTCTGATATTTTCCAGTAGAATAATAAACATTTTTCTTTACCGAAAACTATAAACTAAGTTTATCTTACTTAAAAGTAAAAAATATATATTGGGGCTCCTGAGTGGCCCAGTCAGTTAAACACCTGACTCTTGATTTCTGCTCGGGTCATGATCTCATGGGTCATGAGATGGAGTCCCACTTCAGGCTGAGATTCTCTCTTTACCTCTTCCTTTGACCTTCCTCCTTCCTTCCCCCCCAAATTATTTTTGATCATTGGGTTTTCATATATATGGAATATATATATTCATATATATGTGAAATATATGAAATGTTTATTTGAAATTTATATATTTATATATTTATATGAAATATATATTTCATATATTTTATATATTTCAAATATATATATACACACACATATACACACATAATATTCTATAGATTGTCTAGGCAGTTTTTAAAAAATTATTTTTCCTAACCATCTTTGGTATTTTTCTGATATAGTTTAAAAAATTAAGAGCTCCAGAAGAATTGTTTTTTTAATGGCCATATCCCCAATATTAGAATAGTGACTGGCGTGTATTAGCCACCCAAGAAATACTTGCTGAATGAGTAGTCTGAGTAACTCTAGTTACTTTTAGACAATAATTAAATACTTCCCGTTTTAGTCAGGAAGAAATGATGCCCTGGCTTGTGAGTCTTATTACAATATTAATCAACCCAGGAGGCCAAAACAAAGCTTTGAAGAGAAAAAAACAAGTAATAAACATGGAAAAGAAGTTAATTTTTTCACAAATTGTGTTTACTTTTCTACGTCAGGATGGAGTAGGAAATGTAGGAATGGCTGGCAGTCATTTTAAAGACGATCTCATATTTAGTGCTTATTTGAGAACAAAATCTAAGGTGTTAGAGATGATTATACACAGCTATAAGCTTTGTCACAGCAAAGATAATATCCTAAACTGTGTATATTTTAAATATGAACAAATGCTATTCTGGATTAGAGCTCAGAACTAAACCACTTTGCATATCTTGCATATTTGATATTCGGAAATTACGAGCCGAAGGATGAGTAGCATGTGTATTCACTCTTAGATGACTTGAAATCTTTAAGATGAGGTACTGGCTATGAAACATGACACCCTTCTTGTATTTTACATTCTGTCAAATGATAGAAAGATGAGTTTTATAACAGAGTTTGTTTCCTTTTTAATGAAATTATAGTGCCTAAACCTAGTACGTGCAACTAAACCAAAGCATCATGTATCCCTTATAAAAGGTCAGTTCCCATATATGTCATAATGCCACAGTTAGAGCTTCAGATTCATTTTAAGTAAATTGTTCATGAGCAACAAAAGATGTTTCCAATGTTTAAGTTTCTCACTTACTGAATTGCAGAGTGAGTTCCCCGAAGGACTGATTTTGTTTTTCACGTATGTCAGCCAACATATTTCAACATCTCTCATATCTCCATTCATTTTTGTAATATAATTTCATATCTAATAAACCTGATAAGACTGCATCCTATCAAAAGCATTAAGATTCACAGTCTGCAGAAAAGAATAATACAATGTTAAAAATCAAAGGCAAGACCTTATGCCTTGAACAAACCATCCAGATAAAACCAAGGCTATTTTATTCAAGATAATAAATAACCCAATGCCTTCATTAACCTTTATTCTTTTTTATTAGCAGTCTTGGCACCGTGGCCATGAACTGAGCCCAGCAGGCTGTCCACGAAGTGACATTTTAGAGATTGGCAAAGCAGTGCACTTTGTGTCAGAGTAGGACTATCTTGAGTTTTTGTCCTTCACAGCAGGAGAAAGCCTCTCTGGTTCCTTTTGTCCTTTTGAGTGCATGTACACATAGACACATGAAGATAAGAATTTTTCTTGTCAATATGAAAAAGAAATTACTCACCTTTCTTACTTAAGATAGAAGACTAAGTATTTGAGGTGATTGAAAAGTGTCTTAAACCAAATTTAGCCAAAGAAGAACTTAATAAACACAATTGTTTGAGACTTGCTTAAAAGGCTGCATTTCATTTCACAAAGACGCATTAGGTATTTAAGTAGGACCCGTTCTGGTCTGTCATTTGTTTTAACCACGTAAATAATTATTTACAGAAAAGAGATGAGCAAGATGTGGTAGTCACAAAACAAATGAATGTATCTGGAAGTGACAAAGATGTGCACATGATAACATGTCTGGATCTTAATAATATACAGCTGAATGAAAAAAGGAAGAGAGCTTTACACATATAAAGAATCATGTAAGTTAATTAAAAAACATCCACGTATTTTAGAAACAATCCAAATCAAACACTTCACAATTGTGAAGATTGAGAGTGTGTAATGGGAGAGTAGAATGCAGAACAAAGATGACAGACAGATAAGAGAAGCACCTGGGTAAACCAGGGATGATGATGATGTGCCATATTGAAAAACTATAATTAACATAGACTTCTTCTTGTGAGATGTAAAAATAAATTCCACTGTGAGTAACCCTGAAGAATAGTTGAGACTCCTATCCTTCCATTTGCTAAAAAAAGAAAAAAGAAAGTGTATTGATCAATGGAAAAAACCATCAAATAGATAGACTCGTTTGCAGGGCCAAGTTTAGTTAAAATTATAAAATAGAAAAATATTTTTTCTAAAGTCTTCTCTTTGAGCTCTTTTCTTCACTTCTGTGAATTTAGGATCAAAAACACAAGACTGTTTCTCCTGCCGGATGTCATAATTTAGTCAAGTCTTTACTTCGGGATTGTTGAGACACAACCCACAACCTTCTCAGGTTTAACTGGGACACAAGAATAAGAGAAACAAGAGAAGACAATAATCACATTAATTCACTCTACTATACTATTCACTATGTATTTTGATTTTACATAATTTTGAAGGACTTTTCGGTATAAGGGACTTGCTCTTAAATACCACAGGGAGCAACACAAAGTCCATGTCGTCTTGGAGTCTGTTTCTTTGGGGAGACCAACAACACACAAAGAAATCTACAGAGTCAGATAGTAGTAAATGCTCTGAAGAAAAAATTAAAAGAGAAGTAGTTCATGGGGACAGGGAAGCTATCATTATGGAGAAATAAAGGGGAGACTTTGAGATGACATTGAGTAGAGCCCTGAATGACACAGGAATCCTAAGGCCATCCAATTATTAATGTAATTGAGATTCAAACATGGCTCCATATCAGAAAAGCCATGTAGTAAGGTTAGGTTTTCTGGCAATAAACTCAGATATACAAATAATTATTTTTCTCTAATCCTACATCAGCTCTATTTTGAACTGACATTTAAAATCATGGCAACAAACAACTTAATAAATAAAAGGACAATGTTGATTTTTGACTTAAACTAAGTCAGTGCAATATTATAGTCACTCTCACATTCTTTCCTTCTCCATAGGATTTACTCAAGCAAGAGTGGCGAAGTGGGGTGGGGAAGGAGGGGAATTAGGGAGCATTATGGTTTCGAGTGAGTTAGATAAAAGGGTATGTCCCACAATCGCTCCACATTGGTATCCACTAACGTGTATAAATCCATTTGGGCTATTGCATTGTCATCCCTCCACAATGGTCTCCTTGTCCTGCCTTCTTCCCCTGGTCTCTGACCATATGCTCCAAATGTCTTCTGTTGCCCTGTCCCCTTGCCAAAGGCACAGAACTCTCAGTCTTTTTCTCACTCATCTGTATTTTATGACCATCTCAGGGGCAGGGAATGTTAGGCTGGGAATCAGGGCTGCTTCCAGGCCTGTTTCAGACTCCTGGCACCTGAACCTCCATTTCTCCTCTCTGTTACCTGAAGTGAAGGGAATTCCTTCAAGCTTGCTTCTTTGCAGGATTCCCAGTGGGGAAGTGACCCTGTCTCCTCTAGCCTTGTATTCAAGCATTTTTTAGGGTATTCTATTGTTACTCAATGCCTATTGGTTCCAGAATCCTTATAAGGGACAGACGAGATGGTTATGTGGGACATGCCACCTGCCTGGGAAGCCATTTGTTTAATGAGGGAATTTGTCTTTCTTACTCATAAGAAGATAAATCATAATGTTATATAGAGTATTGAAAGGGTTGAAAATAAATGCCAAAAGGATATGAGGAAAAGAAATATCATCAGGTAAGATGGAAATAATAGATGGACTAAAAATGAGGATAAATGAATGATACCACTTACAAAATGTAGAAATGAATAAGAAAAATGAACACATATATTTGTATCTTTCCTCAAGGAATATAATTGTGTATTTTGTGATTTAAGACCATTCATATCATCTTTAGACCCAAATCAAACCCACTAGCTATGTCTTAACTGAAAATGAAGTGTTTTACTTTAATAAAAAGCAATTGTGTCCTAATTCCATGTTTGCTATAATTGATAGACAATACTGTATGTCTACTTCACCTTTTGCTCATAACATGATTTTTAAATAGGCATAAATAATGTTCAGTTCTTCAGAGCAGCAAGAGCAGTAATCTTGCCTCTAGCATTAATTAATTGGTGGCTTGTAAAGTTGAGAGGCACAATTTCATTTATGTAAATACTCTGTTTCAATTACTCTGGGTTATAGATGAATTGTGAATAGCTTAGTTATAAGAAAAAATCAAGATGCACTTTAATTAGTACATTTAGATCTATCTATGTAGGGATAAAAAGAATCTGAAAGGCATTTCATGTTTTATATTCACTTTGAATTCACAATTTATTTATTTAAAAGCTATTGCTATTGTGTCAATACCCACAAAGATTTTATTATTAAGAAATTACTAACTCTATTAGTAAAATATAACTGATTTCCTTACTTCGTGTGTGTATATTTTGCCCAATCCATTATGAATGTGTTCTCTGTTCCTTCAGGCAATGTAAAGACTTGTGGTATCACGCATGGATTTCTATGAAACAAAAGATATTACTAATAATATCCAATAGTTATTGAGTGCATACTATGACCCAGGATTTTTTTCTAAGCACTTTGTATGTGCTAATTTATTTAGTATTAAACACAATGGTCTGAAATGTTTACTACTACAATTACTCTCAGCAGATGAGAAAACCGAGGCAAGGAGAAATTAAGATTATTATAACCAGGTCATATAACTAGTGAGTAGTGGATTCAGGATTCAACTATAGGCTCCTGGATCCAGAGCACAAGCCTATACTATCAAGTTCTGTAATGATGCTAATTATTATAGAATTACAATAGCAATAGCACCTACCAGGTAGGTGACAAACTCAGTGCTAGGTGTTTTATATAGATTGTCATCAATAATTTGCTAGGCCTCTTTACTTAAAGCCAATTGACCATAGATATCCATATCTGTTTCTGGACCTTATTATCTCTGATAGACATGTCAATATCTGCACCAATATCACATTTAATATTTACAGCAACTTTATAATAGGACTTAAAGTCACACATTTCTCCTTTTGTTTTTACATCTTTATTTTGGCTGTTCTGGATCTTTTGCATTTCCATAGAAATTTAGAAATCAGCTTTTTAATTTTTGAAATAAAAAAATTACTGAGATTTTTAAATTAGGTCTTTTATTGTTGTTCTTTTTTATAAAAAATATTTTATTCTTATTTGTTTAAAGGAGAGAGAGACAGACAGAGAGAGAGCACAAGCAAGGGGAGAGGGCGATGGAGAAGCAGACTCCCGACTGAGCAGGGAGCCCAACACGAGGCTCCATCCCAAGACCCCATGATCATGACCTGAGCTAAAGGCAGATGCTTAACCAAGGAGCCACCCAGGCACCCCCTCTTAATGTTATTTTAAGCGTCCCTTGTTTATTTCGGATAGCTCCTCTATCAGATGCATTCTTTGCAAACAACTTCTCCCAGTCTATATCCTATTTTCTCATTCTTTTGAGTAAGTTTATCTTATCAATTATTTCTTTCATAGATCATGTCTTTGGTGGTGTATCTAGGAAAGTTTCACTACACCAAGGTCATCTAGATTTTTTCCTATGCTATCTTCTATCTTCTAGTCATTTTAAAGTTTGCATTTACATCTAGATCTATAGTCCAAATTGAGATAATTTTTGTGAAAGCTGTAAGGTCTGCATTTAAGATTTTTTATTTATTGATTGATTTTTTGTATGTGGATATTCAGATGTTCCAGCACCATTTGTTGAAAAGACTATCTTTGCTTCATTGTATTATCTTTGGTCCTTTGTCAAGGATCAGTTGACTGTATTTGTCGGGGTCTATTTTAGGGCTCTCTATCTGTTCTGTTGACCTAATTGTCTATTATTTTGAACATACTACACTATCTTGATCACTGTAGTCTTACATTTAGTCTTGAAGTCATCTAGTGCCAGTCTTACAACCTTGTGTTCGTGTTCTCTTTCAATGTTTTATTTGCTATTTTGAGTGTTTTGCCAATCTACATAAATTTTAAAATCAATTTGTCAATATCCAGCCAATAACTTGCTGACATTTTAATTGGGATTGCATTGAAACTATAGATTAAGTTGGGAAGAACTGACATCTTGACAATTTTGAGTCTTCTGAATCACGAACATGGAATTATCCCTTCATTTTTTAATTATTGATTTTATTCATCAGAGTTTTATGATTTCTGTCAAACTTTTACATATTTTATTAGATTATTAGATTATATAGTACTAGATTTATACATAAGTATTTCACTGGAGGGTGTACTTGTGTAAATGGCATTGTGTCTTTATTATCAAATTTCACTTATTCTTTATTGGTATATAGGAAGGAAATTGACTTTTGTGTATTAACCTATACCTTCCAACCTAGGTCTAATTGCTTATTAGCTCCAAGAAGATTTTTTTTGTCAATTCTTTAGGATTTTCTACAAAGATGATTATGTCATCTGTGAACAAAGACAATTTTATTTCTTCCTTCTCAATCCATATACTTTTTTCCTCCTTTACTTATCCTATTGTATTAGCTAATACCTTCAGTACCGTATGCTTTGTTCATGATCTTAATTCAAAAGCTTCAAGTTTCTTAGCATTACGTATGATGTTAACAGTTGTTATTTTGCATAGGTTTTTATCAAATTGGGGAAGTGCCCTTCTATTCCTAATTTGCACAGAGGTTTTAACATTAATGAATGTTTGATATTATCAACATTTTTTTCTGCATCTCTTTTTTTTTTTTTTTTCTGCATCTCTTGATATGAGCATCATGTGATCTTTTTTTTTCTTTTTATCCCATTATAATGGATTACTTTAATTAATTTTTGAGTATTGAAGCAACGTTGCATACCTGGGATAAATCCCACTTGGTCTTGTTATGTAATTTGTTTTACACTTATATTTTAATTTTGCCAATATTTTGCTGAAATTATTTGCATCTATGTTCATGAGAGTTGGTCAGAATTTCTTTCTCTTATAATGACTTCATCTGGTTTTGATATAAGGGTACTTATGGCCTCATAGAATGAGTTAGGAAAATTTTCCTTTGCTTCCATTCTCTGAAAAAAAGATTGTAGAAAACTGGTATAATTTCTTTCTTAAATGTTTGGTAGAATTTGCCAAGTGAATTCTGGGCTTGATGCTTTGGAAGGTTATTAATTATTGACTGAATTTCTTTAATAGACATAGGCTTATTCGGAATGTTTACTTTTCCATGTGTTTTAGAAAATTGTATCTTTCAAGGAATTGGTCCATTTCAAATAGATTTATCAAATTTGTGGGTGTAGAATTGTCACAGGATTCCTTTTTTATCTTAATATCCATATGAACTATGGTGATTTGCTCCTCTTCCTTTCATTTCTAACAGTAATTTGTGTGTTGTCTCTCTCTTTTATTTTTTGTCCTCCTCCTCTTCCTCTGCCTCCTCCACCTTCTTCTTAGACTGACTAGAGACTTATAAATTTTATTAATCCTTTCAAAGAACCAATTTTTAGTTTTACTCATTTTTCTCTATTGATTTCCTGTTTTGAATTTATTCGATTTCTGCATTAATTCTTTTTTCTTTTCTTCTGCTTAATTCATATTTGTTTTTCTTTTTCTACTTTTCTTTGGTGGAAACTTAGATTATTGATTTTATATCTTTTTTAATATATGTATTCAATGCCTTACATTTCCTTTTAACTACCATTTTCACTACATCCTACAAATTTTGATAAGTTGTGTTATTTTTGTTTAAAATATTAATTTCTCTTGAGATTTCTTCATTGACCTTTTTAAACAAAGTAATTCTAATTCATCCCTTTTGTTCCTTGTCTCATTGCTGTCATTTATTTCATTTACATATAAGCATCCATAGGCTTATAAACAATCAAATTTTTGCTATTAGTTGAACAACTATTATCAGATCCTTTAAGAACAAGAAAAACAAATATTTTTTGTTTTTACTCATTATATGTTGTTTTTACTTATTCCTTCTTCAATAATCTTCCTTTCTTTAGGTTTATCTGACTTTCTTATCTATATTCTATTTCTCTCTAAGACACTAATATTTCTTGCAAGCCAAGTATAGTGGCAACAAAAGTAGTTGGATATTGTTATTTTCTTCAGTATTTTTTTCTCTTTGCTTTTCAGTTTTTGAAGTTTCTATTTGTATGTCCTCAAGTTCATAATTATTTTCTCGGCTGTGTCCAGTCTACTAATAAAGCCACCAAAGCATTCTTCATTTCTAGTATAATTTTTTTTTAATATTCTCTACCATTTGTTTTTTATTCTTTCCTAGGTTTTTCATCTGTCTGCTTACATTGCCATCTGTTCTTTTGTGCTGTCAACTTTATCCATCAGAGCCTTTAGCATATTATTCATGGTTGTTTTAAATCCCTGGTTTGATGATTCCAACATTCCTGTTATGTCTGGTTTATTTTTTTTTTTAAGATTTTATTTATTTATTCATGAGAGACATAGAGAGAAAGAGAGGCAGAGATGTAGGCAGAGGGAGAAGCAAGATCCACACAGGGAACCTGATGTGGGACTCGATCCCGGGACTCCAGGATCATGCCCAGGGCCAAAGGCAAGCACTCAACCGCTGAGCCACCCAGGTGTCCCTATGTCTGGTTTAGATGCTTGCCCTGTCTCCTCCATTCCTTCTCCTTTTTTCTTTGATTTTACCTTATTTTTTTTTTTCCTTTTTGATAGCTGGGCATGATATATCAGGCAAAACAAACACACAAACTACTATTAATAGGCCATTAGGAGTGTGGTGAGTTGTTTAGGGAGGGAAGGCATGCTAAGGTCCCACCATAGGTTTCAATTTCTCACAGAGTTTCTCAATTTTCCTCCCTCTCTTAAATGGGTCAGGTGTCTACAGTGGCCAGGAATTGGCTATTTCCCTTTTTGCAAGTCATGATAATACCCTAACAAGTGAGGCTCCGTTTAACTAGTGTTTCTGCATACAAGGCTTGTTAAGAACAGAGTGTTCTGACATATTTCAAAAATGGATCCTTTTTCCTTCCCTCTGCCAGAAGTATGAGGGTTTTTTTCATATATATATATATATATAAATAATTGTGGTCAAGCTCCTGGAGTAATTCCCACAATAATGTGAGGACCACCTATGACTCAGTCCCTCTGGACTGTTTTAACTGTCAGAATTGTCCTTATTGAGCCTCCAAAAATTCATCAGTCCCTTGGGTTTCTCTCACCCAGCGCTGGTTCCCGTGGCCACCGCCCCTTGTGGGTCTCTGCTCCTGTAAGCCATGACTCCCTGTAGTCACCTGTCTGTGTCTCTAATCATGGGGCAGCAGTTTGCTTTGTGTCATGTCTTTTCTTACAGACGCAAGAAGAGTTGTTAACTTTTCAGTATGTTCAGCTTTTTATTTGTTAGTATGGAGTGATGACTGCCAAGCTCCTTATGGGAGGAATTGGAAATCAGAAGTCTCTGTTTAGATTTTTAAGAAACTGCCAAACTTGTTGAGAGCGGCTGGACCGTTTACCTTCCCACGACCATGGTATAAATGATCCCAGTTTTCTGCATCCTCAGGGCGATTGATGGAGATGAGTTTATGGCTTAGACCTATAACATATCAAAGCCTACTGCCTTCAGAAGATATGCTGTGGCATCATATAGAATGTAGGGACTTTCAACAGCGTGCTTGTCCCTATCCCCACCTGCTTTTGTATTATTGTCACACATTTTACTTCCATGTATGTGATAAACGCCAAACACGTTGTTTCCGTTTTTGTCTTTAAACAACTGATCATACTGAAGGAGACATGAATAATAATGTTTTTATATACCCATAAAATAACTAGTTTTAATATTCCCCATGTTTTGGTTTAGATCCAGGTTCCCATATGGTATTATTTTCTTTCTGCTTAAAGCACTATCTTTATAATTTCTTATGCCTGCCGGTGATGAATTCTTTTAGCATCTGAACGTCCCCAAAATCCTCTTTGTCTTCATTTTTGACAGATTTTGTTTTGCTGGGTAACAAAATTCTATGTTAAAAATTCATCATTCTCATCTTTTGGGAGAAGAAGGTTGTTGTTTCTTCCACTAATTAAATGATGTTGCTCTCTTGTAAGTTGCATTCATTTGAGAAGCGATCTGGTGCCTTCTTTACTCTGTTCTTCTGTGTGTAATATGCCTTCCCCTTCTGGCTGCTTTTACATTTTTTCTCTTTATAATCAGTTTAAAGCAATTTGATTCTTATATGCCTGTCTATAGTTTTCTTCTTTTTTTTTTTTTTTCATTTTTGACTTTCGTTGTGTTTTTTGGGGATCTCTGGATATAAAATTTTTAACAAAATGGGGAAAATTTTAGTCATTATATCTGCAGACGTATTTTTCTGTTTCTTTTTTGGGACTTTAATTACATAGTATATTTTGCTATTCAAGTTTTTCCCATAGTTCACCAAATATTCTATTCATTTTTTCCCAAAATTTTATCATCTGTATCAATTCTGAGTCAGTTTCAATTAACTAAGTTTTTCCTTATTATGGGCCATGTTTCCCTGCCTCATTGCATACCCGACACGACAATTTCAGATCTAATGAAAGAAATGGTGCATTTTTTGTGTGTGCTGGGTATTTTTAGATTTATAAAAATATTCTTAGCTTCATCCTGGGGTGCAGTTTTGATCATTAGAATCAGTTTGATCCTTTTGGGTCTTGATTTTCTGCTTTGTAAGTGTGACCAGAGCAACATTTAGTCCTTTCAATTTTTTCCTAATACTCAGGCAGGATTCTTATTAGTACTCTAACTCTGGATTGGCAAATTACAGCTTGAGGGCTAGGGTCTGTTTCTGTTAATAAAGTTTATTGAAACACAACCACGCCTATTCGTTTATCTGTTTTCTCTGGCTGTTTTTCTACAACAATGGAAAAAAGGAGTAATTATAATAAAGTCCACCTGACCTACAGAGCCTGGCCTTTTAAGACAAAGTATGTCAATTGCTACCCTAAAGGATGCCTCCTGGGTTGTAAGGTTTCCACTCTATGTTTTGGAAACAGCTATTATCTGGCCTCACATTTATTCTTCCTCTGGTCCCTGATACTCAGCAGTGAATTGAATTTGGGAAGGAGCCTTCTGCAGATCTCTAGAGTTCTCTCTCTACGCAGCTCTCTACTGCATGGGATTTTGTCATGTAAACCCTCGCCACCATGCCTTCTCTGGAAGCCCATTTCTTACTATTCAACTCAGGAAGACCATGGGGCTCTGGTTGGTTTCCCCCTCCCAGCTCTGTGGCTTATAATCCTTCTCCAGGCAGAAAGTGGAGGTAATCATAGGGGTCACTTTCCATTCCTCAGGGGTCACTGTTGTTTGGTGTGTGATACTCAATATTCTGTGAGCCATTGTTTTGTGTATTTTGTCCTTTCCCCTACCCCCTAGTTGTTGCAAATGAAAGGAATAGTTCAGTTCTTATTAGTTGATCTTACCTGGAAGTAGAAGTGCAAGAATTAATTTCTTTTTTCCCTAAGAAACGAGTGAATATGAAAGTCAGAGAATAACATTTAATAATTTGGGTAGGCAAGAGGGTGTTTGTACGCAAGTAGTCTTTACTAGTTTAATTAAATGTAAGAAAATTTGACTCTGATGCTAGCATTGATGATTTTATATAAGCAAAATTGTTTAATATATTCAATTCTAACAGAACTACCTTTAATATATATTCCAATAGGTGCATCTGGGTGGCTCAGTTGGTTAAGCATCCGGCTCTGACTCTTATTTTGGCTCAGATCATGATCTCAAGATCAGAAGACTGAGCTCAACCACGTGCTCCTCAGCACCCAGTGAGGAGTCTGCTTCTCTCTCCCTCTCCCTCTGCCCCTCCCCCTGCTGTGCATGCTCTCTCTCTAAAATAAATAAATAAAACTTTTTTTTTAAAAGGAATATTCCAATATACATCACCCTAAATGCAAATAAATTTCATTTTATAAAATAAAATTCATTTTCTTTCCTTTCAATAGATGGCATATTATAAATAATTACCTTCATTCCCTTCCCCTAGAATCTCAAATCTCAATCTCAAATATTTGAGGGTTTTGTTGTTTCTACATGCTTTTTTACTATCCTCGTCCTCTCCAAAGACCATTAGGAACACTCCTGTATTTGAGTAAATTAGTTTCATTACTTCTTAGAAGAAGGGAGAAAGCACACAATGAGAAAGCGTCTCACTAAGAGACTATTAGAAAGGACTTATAGGATTTGAACTAGGCAACTTTGCAGAAGATTCAGGAGGCAGTTTACTTTAGGTTGGATACTGTCAGGAAGTGGAGGCAATTTTATGATTAAGTATTTAATATATATTACCTTGAAAGTAGGAGGAATAAATTGAGGCTAAAGATATAATTGGTAAAGAAGCAACAGTCACTCAGATTAGTCAGGATTAGGATGTTTGTGTTTTTTGTGGCTTAGACAATGAATCGATTGTCTGTGTTGAGGCATGATTATGAGCTGATTTGTATTAGTATTCATAGGCTTACATTACCATCATCTTCTTCTATCATCTGTGGTCCGAGGATATGTAATTTCTGGGTTTTAGTATTTAATTTACCTTAGTAAAATTTCTGGCTCTAATTCTTCATAAAAACCAAAGGATTAGATTTGATGGTTTCTAAAGTGTTTCCATTTCTTACATTCTATAAATGAGAAATTTGCTTTAAAGAATTCCTTTCTAAAAATGTTGAATAAAGTGAAATTATTGGGGAGTTTTAATTATTTTTTTCCTTAGATAAAGGTTTTACAGTACAGATATGTGGTCTCTGTGCTCTGTTTACTGCTTCCTGAATCTCTAGGAATGAGGGCATAAATTAAACTGTCTCTTATTTTATGCTCCCCAGCAAGGCCAATAATAATACTTTTATTTCATTTAGTGGCTCTGAAAATAATAAAATTCATTTCATTTCCTTTTAATGAGAAAGATGGCATATTATAAATATATGGTGTATATAAAGATAAATATTCCCTTCCCCCACAGTCTTAAATCAATATATTTTATGGGGAATTTTTTTCTTTGGCATATTTTATGGCTATGTTTATAAATAAGACAGAAAATGTTCAGATTTTTAGAATTATGTTTATCACTATGATCTGTATTTTTGTCTCTCTCTTCTTTGTAACTACTTGTTGTTGATAGAGCCTCACATTTTAGCACTGAATCCTTTTAAAATATTTTACACTCAGGTAACCTAAAAGGATAGTAGGCATTGGGTTAGTTGGCCTGTTTTTGCCTTGGCTTTCCATGAAAGTTCTACTCTTTGTTGAAAGTCCTTGGATATCTCTTACCTCTTTCCCAACTGATATTTTTCTATATTATGGTGTGAAATATTTTTAACATCAACATGTCCTTATGTATGTCAGAGTCTTCTTTGCGGGATCCTCTAAATACATAGGCCAAGCTGCTAAGTCAGATTACATTTCCTTTGCCGTATGTAAATCCTCTATAAATGGCTCAATCAGTGATTAGAGCTAAATGCTACCTGTCTGTTTGGTGTGGGATCTTTTCCAAGATGACAGATGGCTCTGCTTCATCTGTTTGATCCCAGGACACTTCCTAGGAGAATCATAGCTGAGCGTTCATAGATATGGTCAGCGTTTGGCCTGTTAAGTAACCAGTGAGAATCTGCTTAGATTTATCTCTTTTCTTTTAACTTATGAAAACTATCAAAAAAGAGATAAGAAGATTCACATAAAGTTCTTTGATGAAAGAAACAGATGGGCATGTGATAACTTGCTTACAAATACACAAATATATTGGAGAACAAAACACAAAGCTGTGATTTTATTGAATGTAAATATTTTTACACTTTTCCAGGCCACTGGTTTAACTGACCTCTTTTCTTGAACATGTTAGCAGTAAAACATACAAGATCAATACAGGATGTGGTGGCTTTTATCCTTTGGAATTTAAGGTCTGCTTCTTAGAAAAACCCTTCTGCATTGTTTTTAGCCTCAAGCTTATTATCAGCTCAACAGCGATCTCAGAATTATAGGGAGTCAAAGATGCATATTACAGTCTCTTGACAGAACTAACAATATATCTGGATATATAAGATGTTAAACAGAAAAAAAATGATAAAAAATAAGAATTCCCTACAAGGAAACATTCATATTCATAATATATATAAATTTTCCATGATAATTCCCATTTCATAGAAGTTTATTCTCTCCTTAAAGTAACAGATTATGTATAGAATTCAATGTCTATGCCTATGCAGTGCTTCCTATAAAAACCAGGGATAAAAATCTGAACATGTGACTAGCTTCTCCATTTTAGAGATGGTTACACACATATGCACATGCAGAAAGCCATAGTTATAGATGAACATATTTATATGGAAGTGAATTCACAGAGAAGGTGAAATTTGTAGTATGTTTTAAATGATGAAGATTAAAGGAGGAAGGAAAGAACCTAGGGTATTTGAGAAAGAAGAACTATATAGGTGAAGACACAGAGGTACGAGGGAGATTTTGTCTTGAATATGGGGGATGATGGGAAAACTAGTCTGAAAGCAAAGGTATATAGGGCAGAAAAAGAAATAAAGTTGGGTAGCTGAAACAGTGTTAAGTGTTTGGAGGGCCTTCACAAGCTGAAGTTTAATTTTATAAGATAAATATTACATTATCATTGCTATTCCATGATCCAAGTATTTTTTTTATAAGTTTCCTCATCTGCCAGAGGAAATGTGGATTATATGAATTTAGATATATAAGCTGGGAGCTGGCATAGCAGAGGATACATAAGACAAAATTTTGAATTTGGGGATTTTAGTTTATCATGACAAATTAGGCACTTTGAGTCTCCACAATCTATTCTGTGAAAAATGGGTTATGGTAACAAAAGGACCTTCTTATGGGTATAATGTTCAAATATAAGAATACATGTTAAAATACCTTATAAAGTAATAACATTTATTCTGCATTAGTTATTTACCTTTTAATTAAAAGCACTAAAAATCTAGGCATAGATTGATAAGAGGTGACATGCAAAATAAATGCTTGGATCTGAAGAAAGTGGTGTGTGTGTGTGTGTGTGTGTGTGTGTGTGTGTGCATATGTTATATGATTTCTAGTTTCTTTCCAGTTCTTTCATGATTTTGCTCCGTTAGAGCTCCAAGCTACATAGTAGCTCACTGTCCCATGGCTGTTGAAGCCCCTCGGTCCAAAGCCTCTCTCTTTAACTGAAGTTTGGGAGACAATAGATGTAGGACTTGGAACTGAAGGGAGAAGAGAGAGAAAAGCATCAAAACTAGCTCTTTCCTTATTTTAGAATTCCAGAAGAATAATGCTGCTATTGAAACAAAAAAAACTGTTGTAGGACAGAGAAGGAATTCGTGTGGCAAAAATGAGGGAATTTAGGGCACATGGGAGGCTCAACCAGTTAAGCATCTGGCTTTGGCTCCTGTCAGTCTGATGCCAGGGTCTTGGGACGGAGCCCCGCATCAGGACCTCTGCTCAGTGGGGCATCTTCTTCTCCCTCTCCCTCTGTCCCTCCCCACTGCTTGCATGCTGTCTCTCTCTCTCTCTCAAATAAATAAATAAAACCTAAAAAAAAAAAAAAGAAAAGAAAATGAAGGAGTTCAATTTTGAATAGGATGTGCTCCATTTGGACATACTGAGTCAGTTGTTGGTAGGCCATCTAAGTGAAGATGACCCGTGGTTCATGCCACACTTTCCTGTCAAACAGAGTGGGCAGGTCACACATAGATTTGAAGGCAGAGGAAAAAGAATAGACTGAAGACAAGAGGGATGTGAGAATGGTAAAAACAGTAACAAACAAGAAATGGAATCTTAAATTTTTTTAAAAGAGGAAGTGGCCAGTGGATTCACAGGGAACTGAGAGTTCAAGAACTTTGAGGACTGAGTATATTCAGTGAGATCAAGTTGATAAACAGACCTCAACATAGAAATTTTTGTTACCGAAAGGCAGTGTGATACAGCAAGGAGTGCTGAGATTTGGAAGACCTGGGCTGAATTCTGGTTTTTGCTATTTGCAGAATATTCCCAGGTTCGTTCATCTCATGGGCCCTCAACGAGATACAATATTTATCTTTATGACCAGAGTATTCTGAAGATCTAATAAGACAACGTGTGTCGAAACGCTTTATAAATGCGGAAGCTCTGTACAAATTGTTAGGATTTCTATTACCGTGATTATGGTTATCTAGATGGTGGTAGATGAAAGATTTGAGTCAAATTTGAGGGATCCCTGGGTGGCGCAGCGGTTTGAGTCAAATTTGAAGACCTTGGCATTTAAAAAGTAATTAACCTGAAAGAGACAATAATAGAAATGACAATTATTAGAATGAAGAGATTAGGGGGAGGTGTAAGAACCATTAGTCAGAGGCTGCTTGCTCACAGAAAATTCCCGAGTCAAGGGAAAAATTTCATTTAAATTTTGGAGAATTAAAGAAACAAAAACAAAAACAAACAAAAAAAATTTGGAGAATTGTTAGCACATGGAGAAGATTCTAAGGAAAAATATGCAAATGATCTCTGTTCAATATCCGAATAACTTTCTAGACTGAAATAAGAGAATCGAATGAAAAGACAATGCTGGGCTATAGCATAATATACACTAAAAATATATTGTTTCAGAGACCAAACATATTGTGTAGCAGATTTCATAAGTGATCAGTCAAGAGAATAATACAATAATTCTATCTATGTCTTATTTAAATCTTTTGGTGACTGAGTCCATTAAGATGAAAATATTTCATTTTTAGTTCTAATTTTAAAAAAAATCCTGTTTTCTCCAAGATTTTAGATATGTTTATGTCATCACCAATATTCTTAAATAGTTTTATTATATATTTGCTTCATACTTACTTGATAGCAGATCTACCAGGAGTTCCCATAATTGAGTTTTTCTTGCAAAATACACTTTTAATTTGTGCCAACTCAGAAATAAATGAATGAGTGACAGAGGAATATGCCTTTGCAGGTAGGAAGCATTATTGGTAATTTCCCCCAAAGGAACAGTCAACCATGCCAGAAATGGCTAAATAATTAAAAGGGAAAGATAGAGAATGCACACACCTGTTGTAAGTAATTTGCCAAGTGAGTTTTATTATCAAAAGCTGTTTTCTTGGAGTTAACAGAGGAAACTAGTTTTGAAGATAAGGTCTGGGTAAATGGTCAAGAGACCAAATATAACAGCCACAAATAGGTTCATAGGTCTGCTAGAATGATTTTTAGGTTCAAGTGACATAAAGCCTTTGTGATTCTTCCTATCCTTCTAGGAATATAGAAAAAATAATTCTTATTTACTGCTTTTTTTCTTAGATGGACATCTCAATCAAAATAGCCATCAAATATTAAATGATTATCTACTGAGGACCTGATAGTTCACCCCAAAGGCTATAAATATAATAAGAACTGTAAAGGCTGAAGGAATTAAGGACTCCTTCAAGTGATCTCTACTCTTAAATTCTAGTAATTCATCTTTTGTTTTACTAATAGGCTTTGATAATGATGATAATTCAAAAATATAAAAAAGCTCATTTTTTATTTACTTGCTTTATTTTTCTTAGTGATATATATTACATATTTATATATAAAATATAGATTGCACATAATATAGACACATAAGGTGTGTATATATGGCATATGTGACATAGTAATATTATTTAGACGTATTTTCAAATATTGTAACATAAGTACATATTTATGTACACATATATAATAGGCACATATATAATTCTAAATAATATTACTAGCTCTAAATAGTATACATAGTATTTCTTAAAAAATAAAGCAGTACAGATGACTGGAGTTGCTAAATGCTTTATTGTAGTTGTAGTGGTAGTTATTAATTTGCACTAAAATCTCTGATTTTTAGGAATTAGAAATAGAGCTCCAGCATAAAATGAAGGGCCAAATAGGGGTTTTTCATTCTACTTGCTGGGTCATCCACTCAAACTCTGCTTCTTCTCCTACCTTCAACTATTATCAACTGTAACCATGAGATTCAACATTTTTTTTTTCTTTTTTTCCATTGCCCTCCACAAAATCAGATGGAGGCAGAAAGGGGAAAGTGCAAGTGCCCTCGTTTTTAGTTTATAGCATACAGTAACAGCCTTCTCCCCCATTATGTACACACACACACCCCAAAAATCACAAAGGCACATTATATAATACAATCTCAGAAGGAAATGAAACAAACTCTCAGAAATGTGATAAAACGTGAACTTTTGTAGTACATGAGAAAAGACTAAGTAAAATTTAAAGCCTAGTGTAATTTCTTTGTTCTTCTGCAGGATCAAAACTGGATCTTATAGTTGTATTTAGATAGAAAGGGGAAAAAATGAAGATGAGCCCTGAATAATTTACCATGGCAGATTGCGTGCTGCTCCTCCCCCAACCATTTGACTAACTCCGTAGCCCACCTACACCTAATTACCAACAGGCCAGGCCCTTGTAATAACCCTCTCCCCCTCCTACACCTCTTCTGAGTAGAAAATGTGGGAATAATTTTCACTTGTGGCATCACCAGTTTGAGAGTTTCTTGGACAGGTTTACTCATATTTGTATCTCTGTGATATAGCGTGGTACTTGGCCTTCTTGTTCTGAATTAATGATTTTTCTCCCAACCGATTCAAAATGTACCTATAAAAACAAGGTAGGTCTCAGTTTTTTTAAATGACACAATTACAGATAAAATTCAACTTGAAAATTTTATGATTATACTTCATTATGAGTTGACACTAGGAGGTTTTAATTTTTTAAAAAAAAAAGCAAAGCTAACTAAGTCATGACAAATGAACTAATAAACTAAAACAGCACCCTTTAGCCTAATAGTCTTCCGTTATATAGTTTCACTTAATAATACAATCTGCTATTGATCAAACACAGACTTAGTGTCTGGTTAATTTCATGCAAAATGTAACATATGCATACATTCCATCAACGGGCATATATAATATTTTAATATTTGATATCTAAGATTAATTAGTAATTATTATTAATTTTATTAAATATTAAAATGATCACATATTAATTAATTTCAATAACTTATATTTGATTTTAATCATTATTATAAACAATCTAGTTGCATAATATTTCTTAAAGGATATTTTAGGTTAATGAATATTAAAAATGACTGATAAGACAATTTGAGGCTTAAAAGCCTTTAGGTTGTTTAGTGTATCTCTTCTAATTCATTTCAGAAAAGAAAAAGAAGGATACCAGGTCTGTCTTCTGAAAAGAATCATTATTCCAACAGATTAAAACACAGTTCTTCACCTGAAATTCTAATTTTTCACTTTATGCAAAACCAGCTATTAAATCTCTCCAACCTATTTTGGAAAAGTAAGATCATATTAAACATTATTGAGTTTAATTGCCCCTGCCCACTGCACACAGAAAGCTAGAGGATTTAATTAGCACTACTACTCTTGGTTGCAAAACAAGGGAAACTAATATTTATCGCATATGTGTTCTTTACCAAGTGCTCACACCTATTTTTCAGCTCAAAACGAATTTTCTAAGTACATATTATTTTACGCATAAAGAGAAACCTCTGAGATTTAGAAACAGTGTATGATTTGCCTAATATCACAAAGCTATCAAATAGCAAACTTATTATCAAATCTACTCGGGCCTGGCTATAAAGCCAGACTCCTTACATAACGTACTACCTCATTCCTAACGTCGTTAATCATGTACAATCTTAAAATCTTACTTAACTTTTTTGTACATGTTGACCTCTCCAGTGGGCTGTTAAGATCTTCAGTGATTTGCAGCCTGGGATTCCAAAGGAATGAACTTTGAAATATTGGGTGTGAACTTTACTTCTGTCAGTTACTAGCAAGTAGGAAACTTCTATGAATCTCTCTACTGATACACAAGATGGGATTATGATATTACCCTGATACATTTCCATTAGCAAATATGAGTATTTAACTTCATATTTAACAGATCTTTGCTGCCAGTGAAGACCAATTCCTTTCCCACTTCTTACACATATTTTATTCCATTTTACTTTATTTTATTTTTATATCTCACTGCGTCTTTCATGCGCTGAGAATCTGTAAAGATAAACCAAAATTATTAAACATATGTTTGTCATCGATACTTCTGTGAACATTATCTCTTATTAACATCTTATCACAATCCTCTGAGATGTTAACCTGCCCAGAGTTTATCCTCCTTCTCTTCTAAAGCTCTGTATTTCCAGGGGACATTTGATCTTTCCCACAATCTCATAGCTTTAAATATATTTCTGGATACTTTCTCTGATTTTAGGACTGCATGTATTCAGCTACATATTTGAAAATGCCATTTGAATGGCTAATCGATATATCAAAAATACATCTGACGTAGAACTCTTCGTTCCTGGGTCTGTAACCTAATCCTACCCAGCCTCTGCCAACTTCCATCCAACTACTTGTTCAGGCAAAAACCTAGAAGTCATCATGATTCCTTCCTATTACTCATGATCTCACACATCCTACCAAACAGCAATATTTGCCTACTAGCAAAATTTATACTTCAATTCCTCTACTATTATTACCAGAATTGACCATCTTGGATCTATATGACTTTAATAACTTTCTAGCAAGTCTGTTCCTTCTAATTGCACATTTATCACCTTTTGACTCTATGTAAGAGCCAGAAGGATCTTTGGAAGATGGAAAGTACGTGATCTCTGATGGCTTCCCTTTGCAAGAAGAAAAATCCAGACTCTTATCCTGCCCTATCAATCTCTGGTTGACATGATTTCTACCCAGTTTTCCCCCTTGTTATATTTTAGCCACACTGTTTTTCAGGCAGTTTCTTGAATAACTAAGCTCATTTCTGTCTTCAAAACGTAACATTTGCTACTATTTTTAACTTGAACACTTCCAGCAATTCTTTCCAACTCTCTATAGAACAAGGTTTCTTCTTACATTGCAGGTCTCAAACCCATGTTTTCTCTTTAGTGAGTTCTTTTTCCATTATGCCATCAAATGTGTAGTTTATGTGAGACCATTTATCTCATTCATAACACTAATTCCTGCCCAACAATCACATGTATCAAATGTGATTGTTATCAAAGACTACTGGGTTATCCATTTTCACTTGTACATATTATTTGAATATAAAGTTTATGAGGGCAAAGATCTTTTATGTCTTTTTTTTTTTTAACCTCAGCATTGCCTTTTAGTTTTCTGGAGAGATGACTAGAGAGGCAGGGGCAATAGCGCCAGGGAATGTGTGGAGTCCAGAGTGCATGAAATGGGAAGTACAAGGATGGGATGAGATGATAAGTAGATGAGTTGGAAGGCACCCGAGATTCTTTTTTCTATTGATTTCTACACTCTAATGGAAATGATATGATGTGTATGTAATTGTCTAGCACATGGTATTTAGTAAATGTCAGTTGCCTTTTCTAGCAGTGTTCTCCACAGGCAATACCTAGATACCAACATCCTTACTCATTTAGGGAATGAAACTCATCTAGAAAAATAGGGAACAAAAAGTAAAGTACAGTTTGGGTAGTGCAGTTGGCTAGCTGGCTCCGTGCAAGGCCTCACTGTGTCCCTACCCTCCGCAGTCCAATTTGCCAGGGTGAGGTCAAGAGTAGAGTTTTCCAAGAGACTTTCCTGAGGTCTAGCCAGCTTGGTTCTGTGTGAAGGGCTCTGGGCTGCAATTCGATAGTGCACAGTCTTCTCTCTTGGGCAATGGTAACTGTAGGGAGAGAAACAGCCACTCATGCCACTTTCACAGGCTGTCTTCAGGATCTCATCAGCCTTGCTCTGCTCAATATCTTGGAAATCCACATAATTCATAGCTAGGACTTAGTCCCCTTCCTGAAGTTTTCTTGATGTGCATCTGATTCAGGAATCACGTTGGAGATATAGATGCCCCATTGGGAGGCCTTTCCTCCTCAGATATTAAATCTCAACTGAGCTTCAGGGGGCTTCTTCAGTGTGAGAATTTAGGGCAAAAACTGAGTCAACTCATTTTTGTAGTCTGGGTAATTCACCTGGTCACGAGGAGAAATCTATGGTGGGGGATTCTCATAGGTAGGGCAGGAAAACCTCCAGTTAGTCAACATAAGGAATCCAGTGGTCCATCTCTAATAAGTCCCCTCAGGCAAATCAGGCTCCATTCGCTGACAATTCAGTTTAGAAACTGGAAGTGGATACTCAGATGGGTCTGGAAGTGTGAGGTCAGGGTATGGTGCTCCAGCTGTCTCCTTCCTGATACACCAAGATCTTTTATGTCTTATTTACCGCCATGTTGCCAACTGCCTAGGATTGCCTGATATATAGTCATGCTCAATGACTATTTATTGAATAAATGAATGTATGGATAAAGAGATGTTATATTTGTTCATGATTGATGAAAAAAGGCTGAGGAAGTATAAAAATTCTAAACAGCAAAATTAGGAATAAACAAGTCAGTTGATAAAAGTAGGTGCCTACAAACTGTGTGGCATACATTTATCAATGACTAACACAAAAGCATCGATTTGTAAAATACACATTCAGGAATTCTTTAGAGTGATTTTTCTTTTTCCCAATTATCAAGACATGTTTAAAGACTAGTGGCTTCAACTTACATTGAAAGGTGTGAACTAGCTAGAATTCCATATGTTTCTACTCAAGCAAGCATGAAATTAACTGAGATGCATTATGTCCTCCCACAAAATGTCAGTATGAAATTCAAATCCATCATCGATTGGGGCTAAACTGTTCTTTACAGTTGTTGTATTGTGGTACTAATTGAAGATATGACCCAATCAAACACCATCACAATAATTATCATAGCACATTTCCCTAATATATTCTTGTTGCCGCAACTGGAAGAGGTACAGCCAGGATCGTTCTATTACTTAGCTTCAAGGGTATCCTGCGTTCTCTCCTCCATGGGGTATCTAATGGGACAGCTCTGGCAATGATTATGGTAGAGTCCCATCTTTGCCAAAATACATTAAATAGTTTGTTGTATCCCTTCCCCCCACCAAGATTTCTTCCCAGCCATCACATGTGTCAACTGTGGTTGTTATCAACTGGCATAATTAATTTTCTTATCCTATTTCATGTAGGGAGAGCATAGGAAAGAGAAACGTGTCATGATCGATGTAGAAGCATAACGTTAAGATTCCAAAACTGAGGAAGATTTTTGAGGTTTTGAAGTTGAAGCTTTTTATTCCTCTGAAGAAAAACCTTCAAATGACAGAAAAAGGTGACATGGAAGTTGGCTTGATGTCTAAAGATGACTTTCATTTGGTCTGATTATTCAACAACTATTATAGTCCTTTGGGAAATTCCCAAAAGACAGCTGTGCAGTGTGACATAAATTCTGATCAAACCAGGGAGAAGAAAGGAGAGAGATGACATATCCTCTAATATTAATTCTTTGAGTTTTGCCTCACTTTGCTGTCTTTAATGAGGTCCATCCCTTTCTCTCGGTACTCCAAAGACAATAGTTTGTTCCTTTCTATACTATAATTTATCCTATTTGTATTGTGGTACCATCAATTGTAGACATTTTCCATCTCACACGAGCTTATAACCTCGTTAAGGGAAGGATCTGAGGTTTACTTTTCTTTCTTAGGGATACTAATAATAGATCATAGCACTTGGGTTTCAAAGTTTGTTAAGCAGTAGCTAAAATTGCTCTAAGTGTTCATGAGACTTTTGTTAAGTAATTTACAAAAATTATCTGCTGGCAGAAAAAACGAGAGGACAGAAGGAGATGAATAAGGAAGAAATAACTCCTAATTAGAGTTTTTTTTTTTTTTTAAGCTAAGAAGGCTTTGATCTAAGGAGTTTAGCTAAGAGCCAAGTTTTCCTCATACTTTCAAACCTTTATTTTAAGTCCACTGGAAGAAGGAATGCCAAGTATCAAGATACCAACTAAAGCTTTCATCGACAAGGTGACAGCTTGCTCCTAATGTTTAGGCAATTAAAAGATCTTTCTGGGAGGCACTGCTTTGCCAACATGAAAGTCTTCTGCCTGGGTGACTCTGCCACACAATCCAATCCCTACATGTGTCCCATTGATCTCTTAAGAGAGCAACAGTTAATTCCAGGTGTCTTTTTGGGCAAAGCATATTCCTGGCTCACTTGTGAAATCTCATGTTTTCTAACAAGTCTCCTTGCTCTCCACCTTCAAAGAAAGTGCATTTATCTCATAATGACGCGGTATGCTATAAAACTAAGTTTCCTGTAGCAAATATCTGCTGTAACTCTCCAGTGTCTCCTAGGGCTTACCTGTGTATCCCTGGACAAGTCTTTCTAGCCTCAATTTGCTCTTTTAAATGTGAATAATAATTTTGTTGTTTATCTCCTTTCTGGGATAGTAGCAAGGGGAGAGGAGGAGTGAAATAAAGTACTGCAAAAATCAGAAATATAGAAGTAAGGCCCTAGGAGAAAGTAGTGTCAGACAGCTAGGCCCCTTAGGGCTACTGCATTTTACTGCCAAATCCTCAATATTATAGCATGTGCACAGACAGCATCTTTGCCTAAATTATTTGGAAGGAACACAAGAATAAAGCATATTGGAGGGAATATAAGAAAATAAAGTAAGTCTCCCCGCAAAAGAAATCAGAGCAATCACAATATTTTACCCTTCTCAAGATGAGGAGAAAGCCAGAATTTTACATTTCTTTAATTGGGGCTATAACAAGTACAAAAGGAAGTAGGAAACAATTAGGCAAATACAAAAAGAAGAAATTCCTAAGTTCACTCTAGTATTATACTATTACCTTCTATTTTCCTGTCATTTTTATGATACGTGGTTATTACCAAAGGTAATTATTTGGCAAAGAGCAAAGGAAAAAAATATAAAGTAGTTTTGATGACAAAAATGTAGACTTCTACTGTGTATACTTTCTCCAGTGTTTTCTATTGGTTATCTGAGAAATCCCTTCTATCGTTCCTTGTTCAACCTGAACCCAAATAAAATGATGTATTTATGAATAATATTTTTTAAATAATAAGATTTTCAAGGAATTTGAAGCTGTTGTAATATAGCACAAAGAATTTTTACATGAAGGATCATTAAAGACTGATACTGGCTTAGTAACTGGGAAATGGCCTAAACCATGCAATTTACCTCATATTTACTTGTTCCTCTGGTTAGATTTACTAGGTAGACAGGTAGGAGAGCAACAAATGTAGAATTAGGAAGTATACTTCTGAATTTTCAACTCCTAAGATCTACATTATTTTAACATGAAAAGATTTGATTTTCACCTTCAAAAGCTTACTTCATTTCACACTGTTTGTGATGATTTTGATTTTAGGAAAGATTAATTACAAAAAATGAAAATTGCTCACCTAGATTTAATGGAATTTCTTGAAGGGATATTACTTGTCTTCTACTGATGAGTTATAGGCAAATTACATGTTCACAAGGCAATCTCTTCCAGTTTATCAGTGCAAGTATCTGTAAGACTTCAAAGGAAATAGACTTCCAGGGGCACCTGGGTGGCTCAGTTGGTTAAGCATCTGCCATCAGCTCAGGTCATGATCCCAGGGTCTTGGGATCAAGCCCCATGTCTGGCTCCCTGCTCAGTGAGGAGTCTGCTTCTCCCTCTCCCTCTGCCCCTGCTCTTGTTCATACTTCTCTCTCTCTCTCTCAAACAAACAAACAAACAAATAAAAAATTTTAAAAAAATAGACCCCCAGGGTGCCTGGGTGGCTCAGACAATTAACCATCTGCCTTGGTTCAGGTCATCGTCTCAGGGTCCTGGGATTGAGCCCCTTGTCAGGCTCTCTGCTCAGCAGGGAGTCTGCTGTTCCCTCTGTTCTCTCTTTCTCTCTCTTTCAAATCAATAAATAAAATCTTTTTAAAAAATAGGATCCCAAATAAAAAAAAATAAATCTATCCAACTAAAAATCAAAAGTTTCTTAGGAAATTTTTGTAACCAATAGAAAAAAAAAATCTATAGTAAAGATACTTAGAAAGGATGTTTTAAATGATGACTTTGCCATGTCTATAATGGTAAATTCAAGTTAAAACTTGAATTAGGATGGTTCAGCCATCCCAAGCATATTTTCAGGAGGCAAATAAATTACTATACTTTGCTCTCCTTGGCTATGGTACTATATTCTGAGACTTTATAACTCCTGTACTCCAGGTCCTGGCTAAATGATCTGTTTTCTATGTTCTCAAAAATCAAAATTCTGCTTAGTCTAAGAGTTAGAAGTGGATACTTTGCATCTTATTATCTTTTGCATTTCAATTTATCTCTTTAAAAGAAAAGACTGTGTTTTTGTGGTACTAGGCTATATCAAAAGTAGTGACTTACCACCTCAGAGTGTAGTGAGAGCCAACTCAAAAAGGAGGTGGTTTGACAGAAGAAAAGATACTTTCACATGAAATTTTAAGCACTCTCTGGTTTAGAAGGATGTTAATGGATAAAAAGATTTAAAAACAAACACACACAAAAAAACTCCTGAAGTTAAGTCAGAAAGAAAGAGACCATCTTTGAGTTAACAGAAAATATAATTTTTTTGAAAGATTTTATTTATTTATTCATGAGAGACACAGAGAGAGAGGCAGAGACACAGGCAGAGGGAGAAGCAGGCTCCCTGTGGGGATCCTGATGCCGAACTCAATCCCAGGACCCCGGGATCATGACCTGAGCCAAAGGCAGATACTCAACCACTGAGCCACCCAGGTGCCCCCAGAAAATAGAATATTAGTTTCAGTTATTGCATAGTATTAAAATGGTAAATATATATTTCCATGTACTTATCTTTACTGGGAAATAGGGTAGTATAACAAGTGTGGCATAATGAAGTTAACTCTTATTGGTTTGTTATTGTATGTCTCATTCTTCATTCATTTAGCAATTATTGTTTACTGTAAGAGTCGTGATAATTAATATGTATTTTGTGCTCATTATGTTCCAAGCATTGTCCTAAGCCATATTTTTTTCTTAAATGAATTGACTCATTCTGTTCTCTTAACAGAACAGAATGCTCATTATGTTCCAAACATTGTCCTAAGCCATTTTTTTTTCCGTAAATGAATGGACTCATTCTGTCCTCTTAACAATTTGGAGTTTTATATGTTTTTAATGCTGTTTTTTTTCAGGTAAGGAAATTGAGGCAGAAGGAAGTAATTCGTTTCAGATCACGCATATGGTTAATGTGGAGCCGAAATTCTAATCTAAGCAGTCTGGCTTCAAAGTCCACAGTATCTTTTGTCCCAGAAATAGTGATAGATGATGATATACTGGCTCTACTTTCAAAGAGCCTAAGCTCTAGAAAGGGGGAGGGGGGCTTGCAAATGTGTGATACCCAGTAGAAAGTCTCAAGGTAGACAGAAGAGGAGACATCAAGGAGATGTCAGAGACAATGATGCCTTCCAGGGCAACATTCTCCCCAAGGATAGAGGGGAAAGTCAGCAGATACAGGTATGTAAACAACTAAGCCACAGAAAGTGTTAAGTATTATGTCAGGTGACTGGGGGCACGTCAGACAAAGGGAAAAGCTGAGAAACTGAGCACTGAGAAGAAGTTAGGAAGTCTGATGGGGCGTGAGATGGCCAGGCACATCTGAGTGTAGCAGGAACTTCAATCTACGGGAGCACAGAATGTGGGGTAGATATCTACCTACGTCAAAGCGAAACCTCAACCTCAGGCAAAGATGATCACTAAGAGAAAGGAATGGATGGAACGCTATTTGAGTTTCCTCAACAAAACCTCTGCCGATCATAAACCCTTTCTATCATAGGAGGGAAGAGGTTCGTTAAAACATGAGTTCTCAGTAACAGACACTATCATGGAGTTGCACCCTGTAATGCATACTTTATTCGATCACTTATTTATTCAGTCATTATGCTCAATATCTTTGTCATTTAGATTTTTATGACTTTAAGTGAAGGTCAGTGTGCTAGAAGCTTAAGGGACGCAAAGGTGAATGATAGATGGGATCTGTCCCGTAGACCCTCAAAGCCTTGCTGGTGGAACTATGGCACACTGGCTAGTACCAATGTTTGATTAGGTGGTGCCCATGCAGAACTGGTTATGTATTTTGAATATTATTCCTGTTTGTAGGTAAGTTGGCTTATACTGAACCACAGTCATTATTCAAAAGCAAACAATAGAAACTTACACCTAAGTTTTATTAGAAAGAAAATACTCAAAACTCACTGCTTTTTAAAAATATATTTTACTATTCTCTATGCTCCTGAAGTTATTATCAATCATATCTGTGTCATGGAATTACTATTCACTGATGTGTTACTTACTATGCACTTCTTTTTTTTTTTTATTTTTTTTTAAATTTATTTATGATAGTCACACAGAGAGAGAGAGAGAGAGAGAGAGAGAGGCAGAGACACAGGCAGAGGGAGAAGCAGGATCCATGCACCGGGAGCCTGATGTGGGATTCGATCCCGGATCTCCAGGATTGCGCCCTGGGCCAGAGGCAGGCACCAAACAGCTGTGCCACCCAGGGATCCCTTACTATGCACTTCTTTCCAAATTTGCACTCAGTGATGAGTTTGCTATATGTCAAAAAATATTTGGACTATTTGTGTCGTGGAAATAACAAAATCTATAGATGAGGCCTCTATTTCCTGCCAGAAATTTGGTTGTTAAATCTTCACCAGCACATGACTACTCATTCATAAAAGAACAGTACAAGGAACATCATGGTGTGTTGTTACCTCCTCCACTTGGGGTGGATCAGTCCCTCAACCCATCCTCAGAGATTGGAAGCTCAGGCTCCCCACCCATTTCCCAGTAACATCAGCAAGTCTAGATTAACCTCTAACACTCATCCCACCCTGGTCCCACCTCTTCTAAGGAAATTTATCTTCTAGTCATTCCAAGATACTGTCTTTTCTACTTTTCTAAGGGAAAAATTAGCTTAGTGAATCCCAGGAAGCTTTATGGTCTTTTTTCTTCTTGGAAGAAGAACACAAACTAATCTCTGTAAGGGAAATTATTTTATATGGAGAAAATATGAAAGATAGAAATTTATACGTTTCCACCTTCAAACCACCATTCACTTGTTTCTTTGTTACACTAATGTATTATCTGTCACTGCTTAAAGAAATCTCTCTCCTTGGATGGACCAATTTTAAGGTGAACCTGATCACCACCTCCTGCTGTTTACAATTTTAATAAGGCAAAAGCAATGGGATGTCACTCTCATAATTATATTGTGTTATGTAAAACTTCATCTTGCACGCTCGCTTGTTTCAGTCAGCCTGCCTCCTTTCTTCTCTCTCTCTCAACTTGTGCATTTGGAAGAGACAAAGTACTGAATGCTACCAACAGCTGCCTAAATGGGGAAGCATCTGCTTTCCTCGTCCAGTCTCCAGGTGAGAACTCAACTCTGGCTGACACAGTTATTTGCATCTGCTGAGACCCCAAGCAGAGGATCCAGCTAAGCTATGTCTAGGTTTCTGACCTGTGAGATAATATAAATATTACATTTACCCACTAGGTTTGTAGTAATTTATTATGCAGCATAGAAAACTAATATAATCACCTTGAAAATAATTGTCCATGGGGTGTCTGAGTGGCTCCATTGATTAAGTGCCCAACTCTTGGTTTCAGCTCAAGCTATGATCTCATGGGTCATGAGATCGAGCCCTCCATCGATCTCTGTGCTCAGTAGGAAGTCAGCTTGAAAGATTCCTATCCCTCCCCCTGCTCATACATGCTCTCTCTACAATAAAAACTTTAAAAAATCAAAAATTAAAAATAAATAATTGTCAAACACTTCGATGTGACATGCATCCCCCCAAATGGTTGACCCAACATTCCTTTCTAGCTTCCCTGGTTGGTCAGCTGATCGAAGCATCTATAAAAAGCCTCATGCACATTTATACTTCTATTCCTTTGCTCATATTCTTCCTTCTGCTTAGAATAATCTTCCCATTTTTTTTTAAACAGAGAAAGCAACCATTTATCCTTGGAAGCCAAATATAATAACCACCTCTTGTGCTCTCGATAAAAGCACTCTCACTCAATGCCCCCTCAAGGTCAAACTTGATTGATTCATCTTTTGTTTGTGCATAAATTTCATCTTTACCTCTTATAGGGTTTATCGTGTTGTGTCAGGGTCAATTTTTGGTGTTTTTTTCCTGTCATCTTGTACATTCCCTGAGAGTGAGTAGTGTATAGTGTTTATCTTTACATCCCCAGGACCTGGGATACTGCTTGAACATATAGCTGGCATCCCATCAATGTGCATTAGATTGAATCAAACTGAATGTATACTCCCAAAGGTAGAAAATGTCAATGTTTGGCACATTGTAGGCACAACCAATTTTTAAATGAGTAGTCCGTGTATAATTGCTTACATGTTTAAACAATGTTACCTAAGCTAGAAAAGAATCACTGGGGACAGTAGGCTGCTTTAATGATATAGGGGCAATTCAGGCTACAGGAATTACCTAATGGATTTTGCTGATGACATTAGGGGCTGGCAATTCCATTTCATAATTATATGATGCTTGGAGGAGAAGAGTTGAATAAATACATAGAATAAATACATCACATTAGGTTGCAGAAGAAAATGAACCAACGAAGAATCTGAGACAGAAATGTATGTAATTATGTTTTTTTCAAAGAAGGCAATATATTGAGAGTCAAATCAAGGAAAGGAAAGTCTAACTTCCAAGGATTCAATAAAATGTGGTGTTCTGCAATGGACGAGCTACCAAAATACTTTCACGTTAAAGGTGGATAACCCTTAGAATGACTTGGCAAATATAATACTGTAATATAAATCCATTGCAGAAAGTGAAAGTGGAATCTAGGAAAGAGGATGTAATCCTAACAGTATATTAAGATGCTAGACATCATACTCAAGACCATGTAAAAGACTAAAGGCTAATATATTTTAACCAGGGATGCTCATCTTTCCAAGGCTTAAGAGGCTTTTCATTGAAAGTAAAAGGGAAAAATGATGTCATCAATGTACTGCGTGACTACCTGGGCCAATCTTAAGTCAAGAGTTGTAAATAATTTGTAGCAAAAGATAAAGTATGTCTAGAACCTCCCAGAATACTGCTCTTCTTCATCCTCTAAATTTTCATCTATTTCCCCAGAATTCCTGATAAAAGTCCAGTAGCTCCAGTTAAGATCAATATAGCCTTGGATGAAGTGGAGAACTCTAACATGCGTGCTGCTTTTGTCAGAGAGGATTGTGGCTCTGGCTTCAATCCTGGGATGAAGATGAAGACTCCTACCTATTTTGAAGCCTCTGCTTAAATATGCACTTCTGAATCCTATAACCTGCTGGACATTTCATCCTGGGCAAGTTTTAAAAGTCTCTAATTTTAATATTTCCATATGAAGAAGAATGATGGCTTCTTGTATTGTGGCTATTAGTGGACACCTGATAGTCTGAGTATAAAATAAGCGTAACACAGCCTGATATGTAGTATGTGCTTCAGATATATCCCGTTCTTTCTCCTTTCCTTTCATGTTAGATTCTTAAGGCAACTGCATGGAGATTGGGGTTTGCTATCAAAACTCAGTTTTATAAAGATCTTGGCCTCACGTGTTCAGGATGCCCCTACTTCCATGTTCTCCATTTTGGGGCTGAGCTCCTTTTCTTCCATTTCTGTTTACATATATCTTTTGGGACTGATTGAGGGAGTCCTTAGAAAATTATCTTGTTTTGTTGAATGCTCTTTCTGAGTTTTTTGAGGGTGCTAGTAAAAATTTAAACTGAATTGCAATACTGTCCATTTTAACTGGCAGCCAAGTTCAAACAAACTCTCTAGGTTCTATTTTTCTTTTTAGGTCTGTGTCTCTCTATGAAACTTGTGATGTTTTGTAGAAAGCAGACTGGATCAGGAACAACAAAGGATCTCCAAATGTTGCATAATTGGCCCCTCGGAATGTAATTCTCATTTGAATTAGTGACCCACAAATGATAATTTTGTGTGTATCAGGAACTCTTTATCATCAAACACAAAATAGTACTGAAAGTGTAGATTCTTCTGTTGTTTTTGTTTTGTTTGTTTTACCCTACCAGGAGCAGAAGATGCAAAAGATAACTGTTGGTTTAATTCTATTTCTTATTTTATAAAAGTCCCTAGAGAATGTTAAGTTGAATTTTTTTAATGTAAAATAATTTTTTATTTTATCTTAAATAGTTATTTTTGGAATAGGACAATAATTATGCCAGGCCTAGTTCTTTTTTATTCTCGCTCAAGACAGTCAAATGGTGAGAACTCACTCATCCAGCTATCACTGAGTTGCTTTACTTAAGATATAGAATTCTTAACACTTACGAAATTCAATTAGTTCACCTATGCTATTATGTTTAATCAGCTTTGATTTTATTAACAATTTTAATGATATTTTAAATGACTTCTAAGTTTAAAATTAATGATATATTAATGACAATTAAGTATTCTCATGAGTGAGGTTTCTGACACATTCCAGAGTAAAAAAGGAGCATGATGTTCATCTCACTTGACTTGGCAGCATGCAAAATATAGGAGGAATACTCAATTTAAATTAAGAATACTCTGTTGTCCTGCATTTGACATTACTTTCTGTGTGATTTTGGTCATGATATTTAAATTTTGTAAAAACTGCCATCTAATTTTAGTCTTGTCTACATTACATGATTTCTGTATCAAAATATGGTATTTATAAGCACACTTTAAGTCACAGTATGTATGAAATTTAAATGATTATTTTGTGATTGTTTCTAATGATAGATTCAAATTACATTTGCTATGATGTATTTTAATGGTCCAGTTTTTCTTTCACAAACTGAAATCCAATTAGATCTTTGTAGACCATGATGAACACATGGCCTTATTTGGTAGAATTTTTATTTATTTATATAAATGTAAAATTCATAAGTGCCATTTTTACAATTTATTGAAAAAGAAAAAATATGCAAACACTATGAAATATTACATGACACATAACCAACATTTAGTTTTTGTTGCTTTATTTTCCCTTCCTATTATTCATTTAGGATTCCCTCTATTGTATGTAAATTAATTATTAATAGTGGGTATATATGTCTCCTGGAGTTAATAGATGGTATCAGGGAAACTCTATATCCTTCAAATATAAAATAATTTTAGTATTGCTGTACTACTAATAGGACACATTCACATAATTTTACAGCATATAGAGTACTTGATTGAACTAGATCTTTATAATCACTCTAAATGAAGAAGTTGAGACCCAGAGAAGTTATGCGAATTACCTAGGGTCAATGGATGACCATGTGATAGAGATAGATTGATAACCAGGTTTTAGTCTATCTTTAGATACATAAAATCTCACATATTCATTTATTCCTCTATTATGAACAGAAAATCTGAACTTGAGCTATCTTAACTTGATAAAAAAAATCAGTCACTATATTGTAATAGTAACTACCGGTAAACAACATCCATTGAAAGAATGGGTTATTCATAAACAGTAGTGTCTGATCATCTTAAGTCACAGGTGGTACTTTTTTTTAAGATTTTATTTATTCATGAAAGGCACACACACACAGAGAGAGGCAGAGACACAGGCAGAGGGAGAAGCAGGCTTCTGCAGGGAGCCTGACGTGGGACTTGATCCCGGGTCTCCAGGATCACGCCCTGGGCTGAAGGCAGGCGCTCAACCACTGAGCCACCCGGGGTGCCCACAGGTGGTACTTTGAAACTCATTGAGTTCCCTAATAAAGATGTATTAAGATCTGAGCAATTTTCTAGTTTCTTGGGAGAACAGAAAGATGATCTATCTTCAGATAATATAATTTAGCTGATTCAAAACAAGAAATATACTGAACCTGTTCAATCAAGGTGTCTTAAGCTAAGTGTGAAAATAAATAGCCCAGATAAAAGTATCATAGGGTGTTATGGACAAAAGCCTGAATCCTTTTTCTGTCACACATTTGAAGAAAGATAATTCTCTTATATGCCTATCTATGAATATGACTTGATCCTTAACAGATTACATCATGCAGATGTGCAGATTCCAGAATGTCATCTATAATTCATCTTTTTCTCTCTCCCATGATTCTCTATTCACATCAGGATTCCATCATTGTAAACCCCTGCCTTCGATATCTAGTTGGGTAGAACGAAAGATTCTGGAAGGTTTAATGAAGTGGACAAGCTTAATATTGTATAGGATTTAGGTGAATTGGAAACAGTGGGAGAGACGTTCTGTGTACAAGTTTAGCTTTCACTAAATTATATGAATGGAGAGGGTAAGTGCTAACTTGCCCAATAGTAACATCTTACAGGATGGCCTCCCAGAGACAGAGAGATGGCTTCGTATAGTGAAGAATCTTTTGTGAATTGAAAAGATCCCATGGAAACCATACAAGTAAGTATATAAACAATCATCATGGTAAAATATTGAGCAATTAGATCAGTCCTGGCAAGTGCAGCCATGCCATGTAGCCACAACCACAAAGCTTGGGCTGAGGACTTCGATCAGTCATAGCTGTAGCCGTGGCGATGTGTTGGCAGAGTAATGATGGAGGCCAGCATGTTGAATTCTCATCAGAAGATTTCTCTCTGGAGAAGGGAACAAGATGATGCTTTCCTCATATTATAAATTAGAAGGTTCCGGCACTCGGCCTATCTGCATCACTCTACTGCCACAGAATGCAACAGGCAGTAGGAAACCATGCACCTACTCCTATCTCCTTGAGTTTCCTCCCAGTAAACACGATTCAAGGACTGTTGGTGGTTGACTAGGCCACCACCTATGTGTATTTATCTGATGGTAATAAGAATATATAGTATATATTAAAGATGGATGGAATATCTATTTTGGTGCACAGATTTCTGGTCTGGTTGGAAAGGAAGAAACATTTGTTTACAAAGTGATTGTTAGGAATATGGGTTACTGATTCACATAGGATTAGTTTGTTTTCATGAAATTTCATGATTGGACCCCTCCACACTAAACTTCAAAACAGGCAATTTTCCTTTCAGTTCTTGAGTACGAGGGCCATTGGTAATGGGATTCCTTTATAAGGGCACTAACATTGAAAGTTGCTATGTAATGTATGTCCTGTTTTTTTTCTTTCCTCTCCTGCAACTTTTGATCTATAAAAACTGAAATTCCAGTTCACACGGTATGCACATGTGTGTTTATGTATTCTGTTCTGCAGCTCTGCACCTCATTGAGTTTTTAATTTATCATTATATTTCCGTTTAAAATTTTCATTTGGTCAAATTGGCAAATCTTCTCTATAAAATTTAATAGTTTCTTACTTTCTGTTCATATTTTCAACTTTTGTATTGTATTTCTCAAAATAGTAATAAGCATAGGTTTTAAAAATATTTGTCTGTAGTCTCTGTAGGTCTGAATCTGTTGGCTTGGAGGAGGTGTAGCTAGTTCTCACTCATGGTGGCTAGTACTCTTGGTACTAAAAGATTTTGCCTACTAGCTGTTCAATTTTATTAGGAAATTATTTGGCAAAATTCTTGGTGACCTAGGATTATGGTGGTTTTTTCCAGGAGAATTTATTTTGTTTCACCAGTTATTTGGGGGCACATCCAGTCAGGGATCATATTAATAGATATTGACACTTTGAAGGTTTAGAAAGTCACACATGGTATGAATTTAGGTTACATTGGAGATTGGCTCTCAGTGTTAAGTCTTTTCCACTATGGCTCCCCTCAATAAAGTATATATACTGTATCTCTTAATTTCGTACTCATAAATAAAAATGCATAGGCAGGTTAAGCACAATTGATTCATGGTAAATATTCACTCACCTGATATTGGCCTCCATCAATAGAGTCCATTGTCTAATCCAGCAAGTCAGGTGAATTTAGGTTAAGAGAACTTTTTCTGTATTTTAGTTTGGCTGGGCTGCAGGGGAACTGAGATAAAATTACAGGATCTGAGAATGGACAGATTTCTTGGGAAACAAATCATGAAATACCTGAGTTGTCAAGTTAGGAATTATGAATAGTATTGAGTTGGTTATAGAAAATTATTAAAGCTTGTTTAGTTCCTTGTTTTAGTGTTGAGGTAAAATAAGAGCTCTTCCTAAGATTATTTCACTGACAATGGATGGAAATGTTATAATTATTTATGGAAATCTGGATATAAGGAGATCAGTAGAATTCTATTATGGTAGATCAGGTGAGAAAGAAAGCATCTGCATTAAGGTAGTGGTACTTAGAGTTAATAGGAGGAGGGCAATATGAGAATCATTGCAAGATGTGAATGAAAAGGATTTAGCAAATGATAGTATCCGGAAAGAGAAGAGTCAGAGATAAATAGCATCCATCATCAGTAACAAACCATGGCTCTAATCACAAGGTGTCACTCACACCATCAAAAACTCTGTATTAGAAATGACAAATACCCACCATTTGCTTCAACGTGGATGGAACTGGAGGGTATTATGCTGAGTGAAGTAAGTCAGTCGGTGAAGGACAGCATTATATGTTCTCATTCATTTGGGGAATATAAATAATAGTGAAAGGGAATATAAGGGAAGGGAGAAGAAATGTGTGGGAAATATCAGAAAGGGAGACAGAACGTAAAGACTGCTAACTCTGGGAAATGAACTAGGGGTGGTGGAAGGGGAGAAGGGCGGGGGGTGGGAGTGAATGGGTGACGGGCACTGGGGGTTATTCTGTATGTTAGTAAATTGAACACCAATAAAAAATAAATTAAAAAAAATAAAGTATCAAAGTGCAAAGAAAAAAAAAAACTCTGTATTATCAACTCATCAAGATTAAAGGCAACTGGATGAGACTGAGTGATAACAGATTAACAGTTGTTTTGAAGCCATGAATCATTTCTAAAAGCCTGGGTGTAGAAAACATCAAGACAGGTTCTATTTTCTATTTTCTAATGTCAGATGTATAAACAAATGTATGTGTATCTTGGCATGAAGATAAACAACACCTTTTAATTTGATATTTATTCCTTTCCCTTAATCAGCGATTTCTTAGCAAACACTAAGGGTATATAAATGTTATGAAATATACGGAAGGGGCCTGTATGTTGAAAAGTCTCAACAAGACAAATACATTTCCTCCATTGCATTTGTAAAATTTTGAATTATTACCATGATGACGATTGCTTCTACTTCCACTCAAAGTTAAGATTTAGTCATACCTAAGATGAACACTTCTTATAGGCTAAACGAGGAAGAAAAAAAATAATCTAAAAAAAAAAAACATAAAAATGTTCCCTACTTAGTAAAACAGATGCTGCTTCTGACTGCTTCAGTTTATGGTTGAATAAAAATTAAATACATAATACCCTGAAGAAAATTTTTCAATTACATAAAATGAATAAACCATGATGACAGAATAACCTGCCAACATTTACCACATCGATACATGTACAAATAAATTATTTATATTATTTTATTGTCTTCCGTCTTTATTTATTTATTTTTCTTCCATCTTTAAGACAGAAGTCACAACTGAGCAATATGAAAAGCTGAATCTTTTTTATACCAACTATTAATTATGTGACAATCAACCTAGTCATAAGTGGCAATGCAAATGTATTCTTAATATGACCAGAAGGAACAGATTGACAATATACCCTTTATGCTCTTGTTTTCCCTTTTGTATTTACCTACCATATGGCTTGTGACAACCCAGGAACCCTGAAATGATTTTTCTTACTAACCTTAAAGACAATAATACTTAAGGAATGTGAGTCAGCTATAGTAATATTTGCATGTTATACGCAATTATGAGATTTGTCTTGGTCTTATAAAAATATTCATTTTTCCTCTATGACTTTAGCTTAATTTAGGCTATCTCATTTCTAAAATGGATCATTTTGTCCTTTTTCAATTAATTCAGTATAGTAGTGCTATGCTTTAATACTTTTTAGTAAAATTATAGTTGCTGTCCAATTTATAATCTCAATCTCAGAATTTTCTCTCAGAATGAGTATTTTTCCGTATTTTGTTGCCATTCCACATCTTCACAATGCTTCTGCTTCCTTGAGTGATGGCCTAGGGAAAGGAAAAGTCATGGAGCTAGTTATTATTTGGTATTCCCCTTTCTCTCAGCCACTGTTTATAGAAACATCTTACCCACCCCCAGCACTAGGTGCCATGGGAGTAGGAGATTTGCCTGTGGTCTTCATTTCATTCGTATAAATAATAGTTGACTGGTAATCCTGACATACATGGCACATGTAGTTTTCTTGGGCAGCATCCAATTTCACTTCACCAGTTCAAAAGAACCCAAAAGAGCAGACTCAGTCCCCTGCATCCCCTGCCAGTTCTCCCCCATGCCTCATTACTTTCCTAAGCACAGTACTTAGACTTAGCTAAGTAAATATCCAGGGAAAGAAAGTTTACTTTCTCAACCAACTGCAAACTCCCTCTTGTGGAACCACAGGATCCATTTGGTTGGTCCCGTACATACCAATATGAGAGCTGAGAAAAAGAGGATTCCAAAATCTTCCTTCTAGACACAGTGTACTATGGGAATTTCATAGTTTACAAAGGGCAGCTTGGCAAGCATCAGGCTTAAAAAAATCCCCAAATGAGAAGTTAAGGCAAATTCTATAACTTTTGCTTGGATTTACTCATATCATCGGAGGACATCTACTGACTATCTTGTATCCTATTGTTTTGGGGAAATGTGTAGCAGGTTAGACAGTGTGTCTTAAAATACCAAGAAAGCTCACCTGTCATTGAGCATTCTTTGATATAATTTTCACTCAAAATAGATGGAAACTATCTGATTTTTTCAATGCGATCAAATGCTGTTGTTGATGACATTCTTGTTAGAAATCTGCAATGGCTGGACTGGTAGAGAGTGTGAAGGAAGAAAAGCATTTTGGTGGCTTTATTGAACATGCAGCACCATGTCACTAATGCTGAGGGAGTTGGTATTCGGTTACAAACTGCACTCATGTCCTATAATTATATTAAATTTGTTCCCTATTCCTTTAACATATCATTACATTTTTGTAATATCAGTCATTCCTAGGATTTTCAGAATCTGTACCTTACATTACTTTGGAAGATATAGCCATCAGTTGCCCAGTTTTCTTACTAAACATTTCAAAGTTCATGCTGGGTGTCTTCCAAGTTATTTTCAAGATTCTGATTATTAGTTCACATTTGAATTTATATTACCCTTCAACCTGACCCTTGTCATAAAAAGCAGTTCCAATTTGGAACAGTGAAGTTTGTTAAATCCCCCCCTTTTTTTTTCTTATTTAATATCTGAATTAGAAACTGCTTCCTACAAATTGCTGATCTTACCTTTGGAAAGAAATGTGAAGGATTCAAGGTCACATTGGGGGCTTTGAAACAATCATTTGATAATTTCCTATGCAATTTAAAATACCCATGATTCACACTGCAAAAGATACGGCTTTTGTGTCACTTTTAAACTCCTGTAACTATTTTGTCAAAATCGTCGCATGTATATGTATGCCATGATGGACACATAACTTATGATATTCCTTAATCAAATCAGTAAATCTATTAAGTTTTTTTTTTGATAATTTAATACTTCTAGAAAAGGAAGTTATTTATGCTTGACATTCTAGATCATTCATAATTTAGGTCTATTTAAAAATAGTATCCTAAGATTGATCAGTAAAAAATGTATTGTCATCTTATATAAAACAAATGGGCAGGAGAGAGATTAGCTATTTATGTTCCTTTCACCAAGGTGAGGTGCTTTCTCCCCTCTGCCACAGTCCTGAAGTCCCTGGTTTTGCTGCCACCACTGCTCCAGTCTCAGCATCACCCGTCCTCCATACGCCACTCCTGATGCCACCATAAGAACAACACAAGAAATATGGAATGTGCTGGCTTCTTTTTTTTTTAAAGATTGTATTTATTTAATGATGAGAGACACAGAGAGAGACAGAGACACAGGCAGAGGGAGAAGCAGGCTCCCTGCAGGGAGCCCGATGTGGGACTCGATCTCAGGACCCCAGGATCACGCCCTGAGCTGAAGGCAGACAGACGCCCAACCGCTGACCCATCCAGGTGCCCCATGTGCTAGTTTTTAATATTCATAGAAACTCCAAGTTCAGGTCTTTCTAACAATGACTGTAAATCAGAATTATATGTATAATGTCTGAAAACTCACCCAAAATAGAAAAAGATAAGTAAAAATAGGTGACACTTCTTTTTTTCCAAAGCTGTACTAGGCCGAAAGCACTGAGCATTGCCTAAGTAAACGAATGTCCTTACTTTGATTCACCATTTACCATTGACTAAACTCTCAGACATGATGGAAGTTACAGGTTAGCTTGTGGATTCTTGTCCAGTAAAGGTATAAATAATTTTAGGGACCACATAACCCCTAGAGGTGGTGCTCCATAGCCACGATGGGTAATATTAAACAGAAAACCATGAGCCCAAAATGGTGTCACTAAGCCAAGAGGTGATATCTAACTTAGCTGCGGTTTTCAAGCCCCCGCGTCCCCAGGGTTACTTTAACCCAACAACACCCTGGGATTTCCTGATCAACAGTGGGAGGTAATCGCCTGACAGCACCGTTCTGTGCCACTTAGGAGGGTTACCTCGCCTAAAGCAATGAATTCCTTGCTAATAAAGTCCCTTTTCACATCCTTCCTGCTTATTTTTATTTTTTAAAAGATTTTATTTATTTATTCATGGGACACACAGAGAGAGGCAGAGACACAGGCAGAGGGAGAAGCAGGCTCCATGCAGGGAGCTGGACGTGGGATTCATCCCAGGACCCAGGGTCACACCCTGGGCCCAAGGCAGATGCCAACCCCTCAGCCAGCCGGGCGTCCCACCTTTCTGGTTTAAAAACCTCACATTTTCCCCAGCGTCTTGGAGTTCCCCCTACTTCCTAGATGGCCTGCTGCTGGATTCATGAATAGTTTAATAACAAAGCCAATTAGATTTTCAAATTTACTCACTTGAATTTTGTTTTTTAAACAATAGTAACCAATTATGTAGCCACCCACTGACCCTATCATCCTATAAATAGTCTGACTCTTCAGCTGTTCTTTGAATTACTTATCTTGCCATTTTACTGAGACTCTCATGAATTCATGAACTAAATAAATTTTTAACTTTTTTTGTATATTTTCCCAAGAGTCACCAGGTTAAGGTATTTGAAAGTTATCGGTTAAGGATGGGTTTGGAATATGTGGGGGGTCCGAGCCACCTTGTGGGCTTCCACACTTGGTGACCCATATGCCACAGCCCATGGGTCTTCCAGGATGGCCTGACAAAAAATTCAGCAAAACGACGAAGTCTGTGCAGGTTGTGTTGACTGTTCCCTTCACTAGTACCTGGCTCATGTCTGTGTTCCTCATCTTCAGGACCCATCCAAACACTGCTTCCTGAGTCTTCTCTTATTCCCAGGAGCCTGCCACCGAGAAATAATCTGATTCTTGCCCTTGCAATCTGACGGTATTTCACCCACCTTTCTGTTGTATAGTAAATTTAGTTCTTGTGTGTCTCTCATTAAAAGAGCAAGTATAGGGCAGGGATCCTCCCTTAGCTCTGTGCAGCTGGATGGCGGGAATGGGCAGGTCCTAAAGGTGGACAGACACAGTCCCCCAAGAGAGAAGGAGCCATGAAGGGCTAAGTTACAATGGGAAGGATTGAGCCATCATATCAGCACCAGGTAAGTAAGTCAACCTGGTAGAAAGAGCATAGAGGGTTGTGTGGCAAGAGAATAGCGTGGAAAGCAAATAACGGTACAAATGGCCAAATCGGGAATGACCCTGCACACAGGGCTATTAAAAATCTTTCAATCAGACAGACTGACTTCACTATCTCTAGGTCAGGTTCCAAGTTCTTTGCCTCTGTGAAACTATAAAAGCTTCTCTTTAAATAAATTGTGACGCACTGAGGGGGGCACTTGCTGGGATGAGCACTGGGTGTTATTCTATATGTTGGCAAATTGAACAATAACAAAAAAATAAACAGTGTGAAAGTGTTGACTCAAAAAAAATAATAAAAATAAATAAATAAATAAATAAATAAATAAATAAATAAATAAATAAATAATAGTGTAATGATAAACAATTTCACCCCAGTCGACACACTGCATACCATCTTGCTGTTCTGACAACTGTTTGCAAATCTTAAAACATGTGCAATTAAACCACAAATGTGCTCCTTACTTCCTGGTGAGAGTTAGTAGGAAAATAATTTTCAGTTATAATGTGGTTTGTATTCTTATGAAGAATTACATTTCTCCATTTAATTCCTAATATGGAGTGAAATGTTCATTTTTTTTCATCATTCTCTTGATGGAATATTTCAGATTCAGTGAGGACCTACAAGATAAAAGAAATAGACAAACTTTTTTGTAGATTTTTTTTCAAAGGAAAATTTATTTTTGAAAGTACGAGGTTCTCTTTTTTTTTTTTTTTTTTTTTAAGTTCATGTGAATTGCATTGCCTTTCCATGTCAGAGTCCCGACCTGCTCCTGTGTTGTGCTTTACTTTTTTTCCCCAGCCCTTTCTGCTTTCCTTTCATCTTTCTCCTTGTTAAGTTGTGTCTTCTGTACAGGATTAGACCTGAAGGTTTTAACGTTTTTTCAGTTTTTCTTAAATCAAGAGTGGTTGCAATCAGGTAACTGTTTGGAGAGGGAAGGAACAGAAAGAAAGGAGTGAAGGGAAGGCCATGCTGAGAAAAAAGACCAAGACGGGAACAGAGAAAAGAAGAGGCTCTGCTAGCAATTAACACAGGGTGTTCTTTTCACTTCAGGATCTAGAGAAATGTTCGGTGGAATAAAGAAAATGACTCATAAGCTACCTCTGAACTCTTTTTTTATTTATCTACTTTTTTTTTTTTTTTTTGCATGAAACAGTATCAGTTAATGGGATGACTACATTTAGAGATTTGAACTCTACTTTAGAAGAAATAATGACCTAGCCCCAAACTTTTAGAAATAACAAGAAAAGAATAAGAGAAGCTCTGGAAAATTCTACAACGAGCTCCAATTAGAAAGATCTTCAAAAGTTTATTTCTCTTAACTGTTAAAATGGAAAAAATTAGTGCTCTAGATTGCATGCACATCATTCTTTTCTAGTTTTTCTCCTCTTGCTTACATTCAGTAATCCTAAACTTTGATTTAACCGGATCCTCTTTGTTTGCTTAATGAGAGAGGAATGGAATGTATCTTAGCTTTGCTTTGTTTGCAAAATCCAGCTGCTGACCTCTCAGCCTTTCCTGTTTTCTTAAATATCTGATTGGTAACCCAGATTGCAACAATTCTGACCCTCCTTTTCAGAAGGAGAGAATTTAATTATTAAAGACAAGGAATCTGATTCTGGTTTCACCTTGATAATCAGATGCACTCTGGGAGGTCTATGCCAGTTAGTTTTCAATGGGCTGATTAGGCTAATATTAAGACAGGAAATTTTAAAATGCTATACTTAGAAATGGGACAGGAGAAAGAAGGAAATAGAGCTGTATATTGAGGGAAACAAAAGAACCTTAATCAAGAGTTGTTTTCCCTGCTCCTCTCTGAATAATAACTTGGCAACTTCATCAGCAATTACATCTATTCGATTCATTTTTTTTAAAAAACTTGTAGATACATTGCAAACCCAACTCTGAAAGGTTATGTGATAACGACCATTACAGAAAACAAAAAGCAAAACAAAACAATTCAACCCATATAAACTGTGATAGTAGAGACCAAGCATGAAAATAAGGAGTCAGGGTGGGTAGAAAGTCGATATATCATCTAGAACCTTCCTTTTCTTCTCTTTGCCTGGGAAGACAGTGGCTACCAGTTATTGAATTGAACTCTATCTTGTTTGTGTTTTTGTCATTCCTGTTAGTTGTGTTCCTCCTCCTTATTATGGAGGAGATGCTCTGAGTAGGCTTTGACTAGACCCTGCGGCCCCATGCTCAACTTCCATGATGTGTGCTGGCTTGTGATAGTCCTGAGACAAACAGTCTGGTCTGCCGAGGGCTGGCTTGTGAGAACGAGGGTCAGGGAGCAATCCTCGCTCACTGTCTAGCATCTGCAGCTCAGCGTGGCTTCATTTTATTCTACTTGCTTTGTACACAGTGACATATGCAGCCATAAAATCTCATGGTTTTATGGGAAAATGGACCCCCAAAGAAAACCAATCACCTTTTCCGCGTTTAAAAAAGAAGAATTCTTAAGACAAAAAGGATAGCTTTAATTTAGATAAGAGAAGTTTTGGAAAAATGAAAAGGAGAATATTGAATTCGCTGCTGCTCTGAGGTGGAAATGACTAACATACCATGACTTTTATGTGTAAACAAAAGTGAGGAAGAGAGGGAAAGAGAACAACGCTTTTAAGTCAAACAACGCAGAGTTTTTTTGAGTCTGGTAGGAAAAAATGATTGAAATTTGAAAGAATTGTATGGTGATACGAGTTATAAATAAATGTAGTTCTGTATTTATAGAATAACTAATTGTCTAAAAGGATCAGTTCATATTTTCAGTTAAGCTTCATGTTGTAGAAGAAGAAATATAATTTTTAAATAGTCTTCATAGATCTGAGGCTTTAATAAGGGATAAAGCCTTCCTGTCTGCCCAATATTTCCTGCATGTATATGCACACATGTATTTCCTTAGAAATACCAGTGATTTGCCCAAAGACTTGCTTTGGCTCATAGTTAACCACAGTTGTTTGCCAAAAGACTTTAAAACCCATAGAGCCGACATTGCCCGGCCATGTTCTCAGAGATCAAGCACAGAGGCAATGCGAATGTCCCTTTACTAGTCGTGGCATTCATCAGGAAACGTGGGTAGCTGCTTCAGTCATCTCCGCCAAGTCCTTGCTGCCAGAGACGTGGCTCATCTCTGGACTCTCAACATCAGATGTGGACTTTGCTTTCATTCCCTCTAGGAGTTTCGAGATACAGTGTTATTTTAGATCCAAAGACCCTTGGGTATTTTTTTCTGTCCCATGTAATCTTCACATGAATAAATATCCCAAGGTTTTCCTCCACTGGTTTATAACAAGATAATTTATATTCATGAACAAAAGGAAATATCTAATGTATGTTTGTTTTTTTTTTTTTTCCAAATGCAACTATAAACTTTGGGATCCCCAGAGATAATCTTGTGTATATAAGAACACTGTGATCGTAATATGGTACAAGTGATTGCCTCGGTAACCCACACATGTGGACTGTACGTGTGTGCTCTTTTTTACATACCACAATAATACTGTCCTAAGTGTTGAATAATGTCCCACAATAAAATTATGTACTTTTAAATAATCAACAAAGGGCAACCCGGGTGGCCCAGAGGTTTAGCACCGCCTTCAGCCCAGGGCATGATCCTGGGGACCCAGATCGAGTCCCACATCAGGCTCCCTGCATAGAGCCTGCTTCTCCCTCTGCCTGTGTCTCTGCCTCTCTCTCTCTCTGTGTCCCTCATAAATAAATAAATAAAATCTTTTAAAAAAATAAATAATCAACAAAATTACAAGAACTTCTTAGCAGTCCACAGGCCATCAAAATCTTTAATACTGCTTATTTAGTGATTGATTTTTGATAAGGGTCTAGACTAAGTGAATCACTTTGTAATGTATTTTACGAAACTCAAGAACACGTCAGGTATAAAAATGAGAGAACTGATTAAACAAGAATGGCAAATGTTGACAATGTGAAAAATGGTTGAAATACTTGGGGATTCATATGCTTTTGTTTATATCTTTAAATTTTCATGATAAAAATGCATCAACTTTCCTCACTAAACAATTCTATACAATTTTAAGTGATCATAATTTATTTTAAAAGACGTCAAGGCATCATGGAGAAAATACTTTCTCTGTTTTCATTACCAAACGACTTAGAAACTATATGAGCTTAGACATTTAGGAATACTTGAGCTTGAACTAACAAAATGCAAGTGTTCTAGAGGGTATAATGGAGATTGCAGAAGCTAAAAGATGAATAAATCAGAAAATAATAAATTATAAACGGCACCTGTGAATATTAACATTTTCATTTGTTAATTTCTTCATTTATTGGTATGGCTGGTATGTTTGACCCAAACTGGTTTCTGACCTTTAAAATCTTAATTAAATCTTAATTAAAATACCATTGAAATCTTAATTAATTTATCTTTTATACAACTATTAAATACATCTAATTTAAAATATCAATTAAGTGCTCAACGAAGAATTTGTACATAGAAATCTTAAAGTAGGACAGGAACACTCCAAAAGGAAAATAGTTAAAAATTATGTTGGTAAACCCCATAGAATAGAGAGTTACATGAGGTTATTTACATAAAATACACAAAGACAAAAATAATATGAAATTTTTTTTAAAGATTTTTATTTATTTATTCATGAGAGACACGAAGAGAGGCTGAGACACAGGCAGAGGGAGAAGCAGGCTCCCTGCGGGGAACCTGATGTGGGACTTGATTCGAGGACCCTGGGATCATGACCTGAGCTAAAGGCAGATGCTCAACCATTGAGCCACCCAGGTGTCCCATAAAATAAGAACAAATCTTATGTAAAAGAGATATATAGAAGGACAGTTGTAATCCTTGAGGGAATGATCTTATTTTCTTTTAGAAAATTGTTTCCATACTCCAGTAATAATGCTGATATTAAATAAAGATTCATCAACAGATAATTTATAAAATTATTTTGTTTCTTCAAATATTTAATATATTTTGCTTGTAAAGCCAAAAGAGGCATATTTATGGTAATTGCATAGATTGCAATTTTGTACCCGTCTCCTGTAGTTTAGCACAACACTAAAATGTCATTTTCCAAAATAATAACACACACAAATAATATGTTTGATTTTCTCCAAATCACTGGAAGCACATTAATCAGTTTTCTATAAATACATCTGGAACACAAACTTGCTAAATAATTTAATTGGTATAACTAATCTGTAGACTAGGTATAAAGAATTTAAATGTGAGTGAAGTATATTAACATGAACTAATCCCAGTTATTACAGGTAATTTTAATACCTGTATTGTCACCATCTGAAATTATTTATCAGAGTAACTATCAAATATAAAATGTGTTTAATTGATGAAGTAGGACTATAATAATTACCATTGTATACACTAAATCCAGTATGGAAAGATCACATTAAATAAGCAAATTATATGGGACGCCTCGTTGGCTCAGTTTCTTAGGCCTCCGACTCTTGATTTTGGCTCAGGTCATGATCTCAGGGGGTGAGACTGAGCCCGGCCTAGGGGTGTACATTCAGCAGAGAGTCTGCTGGAGATTCTCTCTCTCTCTCTCTCGGTCTCCTCCTGACACTCCCCACTGCTAGTGCATGCTCTCTCTCTCTCTCTCTCTCTCAAATTAATAAATCTTTATAAATAAATAAGCAAATTATACAATTAGAACAAAAAATACGTATGACTTCTAGAAACATGTTATCTATATATCCAAATCATATATATCAGTTGGGGATATTTTTCTACTTCTTAAATGTCCTGTTTCTTTATGTAAATACATTTAATTTTTTGTTTGTGATGAAAGAATAATAGTTTTCCAGGTTTCAAAAGTCAAAACAATGGGGCACCTGCGTGGCTCAGTGGTTGAGTATCTGACTTTGGCTCAGGTCGTGATCCTGGGGTCCTGGGATCGAGTCCCACATCGGGCTCCAGGCAGGGAGCCTGCTTCTCCCTCTGCCTGTGTCTCTGACTCTCTCTCTCCGTGTCTCTCATGAATAAATAAATAAAATTGTTTAAACAAAAGAATCCCACAGAAGTCAAAACAAAATAAACCGAAAAATCTGATTCTAGCCTTACCTTATTCATTATATTTCTCCCCTCCTCACTGGGGAAAATCATTTGTTTTCCTTTATATCTCTGGACAGCTTCTTTATACCGAAGCAAATATACATTCTTATTTCCCCCATGTTCCTGCATACAAAAATAGCATATTATATATTCCCTCTGTGGTTTTATTTATTTGCTTGACATTATATCCTGGAGCTCTGCTCATACTATTTCATAAGTTATTTCTTCACTTTTTTATAGGTGTGTAGTTTTCTATTTTTCAAATACACCATAGTTTATTTAAACAGCCTGCTGTTGATGGACTTCTTCATTCTTACTGAGAATTAAAAAAATGTGGAATTCTTACTATGGCTTATAAACTATATGATGTGTCACTTCGCTATTTTTCTGCTTTTATGCCGCTTTCCTCCATATTCTACTAAATTCCAAGCACATCAGCATTCTTTTCATTTGCTGGATATTTTAAACCAGGGGTTTTCATTTACAAGTCCATATTTTAATTGCCTAAGATTCTTGTAAGTTTACTTTCTATAAATGTCTTATTTTTCATTTAAAATATGCTAATCAATCAATGTCTTGTAAAGTTGAATTTACTTTGCCGATTTTGTATCTAAGAGTTATATTAGTTTTCTATCGTTGTTAGGACAAAGGACTGTAAGTCTGGTGTCTTACACAAAAGCCACCATGATCATCCGACAGTACTGTGGATCAGAAGTCTGACATGGGTCTTACAGGATTGGAATTCAAGTGTCAACAGCACTGTGTTACTTTCTGGAAATTCTAAGAGATATCAATTTTCTTGCCTTTTTCATCATTTAGAAGCCTCTCTCATTTCTCGTCTTATGGTTGTCTACCTTCAAAGCCAGCAACACTTCATCTATATCATTATAACTGGGAAAGGTCTCCCCTCACCCATGGTATTAGATTGGGCCAACTTGAACAATCTATAATGATCTCCCCCATTTCGAGTTCCTTAATGACATCCGTAAAATTGTTTTTCCCACATGAGATAATATTTTCACAGATTGTGGGGATCTGGATGTGGGCACCTTTGGTGGGAGCCATGATACTGCCTAACACAGGAGTATTTGATTTATATCCATATGTGAGTTTAGTTTGTACTTTTATTTTCTGTGCTGAGCAGATTTTGATATAAAGACTAATTGATAATAGCATTAATTATCAATCTTCTTTATGATTATGATTAAATTTACTTGATAGAACTCATCTATAATACAGTGTATGCCCAATTATTTTTGCAGGGTTAGGTTTGGTGATAAATTTTTCAAAGCATCGCATGGCCATTCATTTAAAAATATATGTACTAATTGCCTGGGCATCATTCATAATCAATATATAAAGATCCTTACCCTCACAGAGCTGAAATAAATCAACAATAGATAAGAAACAGAAAAAAATATGTATTATGTTATGTAGTGGTACTTGATAAGAAGAAAAATAAAATAGAGGGTACTGAGTTAAAAATTTATAAGAGATTGTAATTTCAGGGAAGGCTTCTGGAAAGATAACATGTGAGTAAAGCCCTAATGAGGTTGAGGAAATGAGCAAGAGAATATCCCGAGGAGATCATTCTAACCAGAGGGACTCAGATATAATAGAAGGGGATGAAGTCAATGGGGAACATTATTCATTTAGAACTCTGAGGTCATAGGAATGACCTTATGTTTTACTCTGAGAGAGATGAGTTAACGTTGGGAGTTTTTGAGCAGGAATGTGAAGTGATTTGACTTTAGTTTAACAAGATGATATTGGCCTGTGACATTGCATAGGGGGTAGACAAGCGTGTAAGCAGAACTATTGAAAATTTAAATTCAAAGAGCATGTAGCTTAGGACAGGCCAGGAGCGCTAACAAGGGTGGCAAGATATGGTTAGATTTCAGGGATAGTTTTAAAATAGGGCCAATGATTAGATGCAGGGTAAGAGAAGAAGGAGTCAAGGATAACTACAAATTCTTCTGTCTGAGAAAGTGAAGTAGCAATTTAGTGAGATGGAGAAGAATATATAGTAGGTTTGGGGAAAATATTAGAAACTGAGCTTTGGATATGTGAGATTTCAGATGCTATTAAATACCCAAAAAGTGGCCCAAGGACTGAGTCTTGAGAGGGGGATCATTGGACAATTAAGGGGAAAAAAGATATGAGAAAAAAATTACTGAGAGATACTGGCTAGACAAAAAAATAGGTTTACCAGAAGCCAAAAGAATGCATCTTAAGTGGGAATGAGTGATCAGTTGTCTTAAATGCTGCTAACACGTCATACAAAGGTGGAGAATTATGCCCTGAACCCAGCAACATGTAGGGCTTTGTTGAGCTTGCTGCAAAAGTGTCTATGGGCAAGTGAGGATAAACCTTGATTTGAAGAAGTTTCAAGAGATAATGGATCCGAAATATTTTTTTATATTGTAACAGAAAGAAGGGAAATTGCTAAAGCAGTGAGTAGGACATGAATTTGTGTTTTGAGCACAAGTGGAGTGTACCTTAGTGACTTGAAAAGCACATTCATAGTAACAGGATAGAAGGTAGAGATCATGGGCACAGTTGAGCATAAGTGGGTAAAGTGGTGGTACAAACTCATGAGAGTTCTCAACCAGTTACTTCTTATTTTTAGTGAGATTATTGCTTGATTATATATATATATATATATATATATATATTTAGTTTTTTTGATTTTTGATTTTTTATGATTTTTTATTTACGATAGTCACAGAGAGAGAGAGAGAGAGAGGCAGAGACACAGGCAGAAGGAGAAGCAGGCTCCATGCACCGGGAGCCCAACGTGGGATTAGATCCCAGGTCTCCAGGATCGCGCCCTGGGCCAAAGGCAGGCGCTAAACCGCTGAGCCACCCAGGGATCCCCTATTTTTATTTTTTTTTTTATAAATTAAGTTCATTTTTATTTTTAAAAAGCCTCCCATGCTAACAAAATTTTAAAATTTGTTATCATAAAATCATATTTGAAATTTCTTGTAACTTACTTTGTTTTTGTTACTACATTATTCACCATTTAAATCTATATCTATCTATCCTCTGTCTCTCACTTCCTTTATTTATTACACTATTTAGAGATTGCCTGTCAGAGGTATTTTAAGATAAGCCAGTAGAACTTTTTGTTTGTTTGTTTTGTTTTCTAGAGTAATTTTTTTTTAGGTTTAATTTAAATTCTAGTTAAGTAGCATATAGTGTAATATTAGATTCAGGAGTAGAATTTAGAGATTCATCACTTACATATAACACCCAATACTCATCCTAACAAGTGCCCCTCTTAATATCCATCAAAAATTTAGTCCATCACCTCCCCACCTCCCCTCCAGCAATTATCAGTTGTTCTCTATAGTTGAGTCTCTTATGGTTTGCCTCTCTCTCTGTCTCTGTCTCTCTCTCTTTCTCTTTTTTCCCTTCCCCTATGTTCCCCTGTTTTGTTTATTAAATTCCAGTATGAATGAAATCATATGATATTTCCCTCTCTGACTTATTTCATTTATCATCAAACCCTCTATCTCCATCCACATCATTACAAATGATGAGACGGGCGCTGAGGTGGGCACTTGATGGGATGAGCACTGGGTGTTATTCTATATGTTGGCAAATTGAACACCAATAAAAATAAATTTATGGAAAAAAAACAAATGATGAGATCTCATTCTTTTTGGTGGCTGAGTATATATAGTATATATAATGGAATATTACTCCTCTTCTTTATTCAGTCATCAATCAGTGGACATTTCAGCTCTTTTCATAATTTGGCTGTTATTTGATAATGTTGCTATAAACATCGAGGTGCATGTGCCTCTTCAAATCAGTATTTTTGTATCTTTTGGGTAAATACAGGGTAGTGCAATTGCAGGCTCATAGGGTAGCTCTATTTTTAACTTTTTGAGGAAACTCCATGCTATTTTCCAGAATAGCTGCACTAGCCTGCATTCTCACCAACAGCCAAGAGGGCTCCCCTTTCTCTGCATCCTTCCCAACACCCGTTGTTTCCTGTGTTGTTAATTTTAGCCATTCTGACAGGTGTGAGGTGGTATCTCATTATAGTTTTGATTTGTATTTCCCTGATGATAAGTGATGAATCCTTAACTGGATGATATGTTTTTTTTTGCTGTTGAGTTTGATAGGTTTTTGATAGATTTTGAATACTAACCTTTTATCAGATATGCCATTTGCAAATATCTTCTCCCATTCCAGAAGTTATCTTTTAGTTTTGTTGATTGTTTCCTTTACTGTGCAGAAGCTTTTTATCTTGATGAAGTCCAAATAGTTCATTCTTGCTTTTGTTTCCCTTGCCTCCAGAGATGTATCTAGTAAGAAGTTGCTACGATGGAGGTCACAGAAGTTGCTACCTGTAGTTTTCTTCTAGGGTTTTGATGATTTCCTGTCTCACATTTAGATCTTTCATCCATTTTGAATATATTTTTGTGTATGGCATGAGAAAGTGGTCCAGGTTCATTCTTTTGCATGTGGCTGTCCAAGTTTTCCAACATCATGTGTTGAAGAGACTTTTTCCCACTGGATATTCTTTCCTTTCTTTGCTGAAGATTAGTTGACTATATAGTTGTGGGTCCATTTCTGAGTAGAACATGATTTTAAATCAAATGTTTTAAGTTATCCAGATTACTGACTAGTTTCACACATGGCCATAAAGTACCATATTGACAGACATGGGTGAATTTTGTCCTTTGACTCATTGCTCCTGAAAGACAGCTGATCTACGGGTAGACATCATAGTTGAAAGAAGAATTTAAACAGCATGTTAGATGGCCTTACATTCTCAGGTCTTCCTCTCCAAAACGGGTCTTATTTCAAAAATTCACCATTTACCAACCTCACTTTTGTTTTTAGGATTTTTATTTTGAGAAACAACCCTATTCTATAATATGCCAAAAACCAACTGTACCCTAAGAATAGTCCTCTGTGAATAGGTCAGAGGAAGACCATTGCTCTTATCCTTCTCTGTTATTTTTGTCCCACCCACTTACCTACGTAGCACTCACTTCCACACTACAGATGATGGTGACATTATGAGTACTTCTAGTCAGTGCTTTGGAAGCCATCAGTCAGAAGTCCTTATCATGAATTAGGATGTCATACTTACTTAGCATACATTATTAATACCTATGTGGTCCTACCCTTCACTGTGGGAAATTCATTGCACAGCAGGAAAGATAAGTTCTGGGCCTCACATCACAAATAAAGGGACTCTGCATCATAACCCACTACCGAACAATTTCTTGCCTCCATGAATACTATTTCCTTACAGGCATTGGCAAAGGTATTACCAAATTTTTCACTTGGAACAATCATCTAGAACACCAACCAGAAGTCCCAGGGCAAATCAATATGATTAAACACACACACACACAGAAAGTTTCTAATGTGGTTTTGTTGACATTCAATTTTCCTTAGTCCAAGGATTAACTAGCTCCAGAACTGAGGGGATTTAGCTTAGAATAATAGATCCAGAGTCTTATTATAAGAAAAATGTTCAAAATATACCTAACAATTATGAACAATTAACCATGAATGTCTTATTTATGTCAAGGTTTCAAAATAGTGTTTGAATATGATGTAGATTGCTCTTTTCAATTGTAATTAATTTTTCTGTTGACTCCCTGAGCTGCTTCTTCACAATGGAGCTTTGAAACAGAAAGGCACTTGCAGGCCAGCATATTTGCCCAGCTGTGCTATAATTGTCTTAAGTGTGAGCTGATGGAAGAAAACCAAACAATAAAAGACTTTGTCTTCAATCCAGACATTGAAATGAGACTAGCCAAAGCAAAAATGACATTGGGAATAAAAACATAACCCATTCCAAACTGAATGAGTAGGCTATTTGTGTTTGAAATGAAATATTCTATCACAAAATATACTGAGGCTGACTCTGATAACTTCAGGATAAGGCCTAAAATAAAATTTAAAGAGAATTTCAAAATATCACAGCTTTATTCCTTTTATGGTTTTGGGTATTTTCATATTTACTATTCTTATTTTTTTATTATTTAAAAGGAAAAGAAAAACAGGAGTATTCTTTAGATGCAAGATATTTTATTTTTTAGATGAAAAAATGATTACAAACCTTATGTTAAATATGGTAGTCAATTTACTGAGCCTTTTCAAAGGATACATTTTCAAAAGTTGTGGCTATTTTGCTTAGGCCATACAAATAACTGCCCACCAGACACCTCCCAAACACCCTTTCAATGTTAGCTTTCTGATATACCATGTATTAAAACCACCTTGGGAGTTTAAATACAAAACAAAAAGCCCTAGACCTTGTCTCCATCCCTAAGTATTCTGATTTAATTGGTCTGCCATGAAGCCTAGATAGTGGTATTTTTAGACGTCTCCACCAGCCCAGATCATTCTGATATGCAGTATGAATTAAGAGTCACTACTATCCTATTTGGACAAAGAATCTGTTTCTAAATATATGCATATTTCAACTGTTCTCTATATTGCTCTAAACTATGGGGGCTCTGCTTACCTAGTTGAGGGTTGTTTTAAATTTCAAAATTGCTACCCTGAATTGCCAAGCTTTCCTCAGCATAACAATGATCTGTAGAAACAACATTTCCTATGTTCTTTAGTCCCTGAAAACAAAGCAAGATTTTTTAGAATATCCAAAGGGAGTTATGCTGTACATTAAAAAAAAAAAAATACTGTGGTCTGTTCCTACAGGGAAAAAGGAAATGTAAACTATTCAAACAAGATATATTTATGGACAAAACTGAATTCCAAATCTTGCTTTCATGTGGTGATTTCATCCTCTTTCTCTTTCTCCCAAATATAATAGCCCTTTTCAAACCTCTAGAACATAAATATCTGCCTTCTTTTGATACTTGAATTCTCGTCATTAGTTTCCTCCTGGGATCCATCCTACTACCTTTGTCCCAGGGATTCCATAGGCTATAATATTCTTCAGAAACATAATGCTTCATAACTAAATAATTCCTGAATATAATCACAAGTGACTGTGATAGAAATAGGATTAGCTAAGTAACAGAGATCCAAAATACAGTTGCTTAAATAGTATAGTTTTTTTTTCTCCTGTAAATATATAGATATATGAGAGCTACAAGTTCTCTGTAGAGTACTCTACTTGTTCTATACTTAGGGTACAAGTACTATTATGGGTGACAAGGTAGCATTGGGTGGGGAAGGAAAGAAGTGGCAGCTGATTTGTAGAAAGTTATGGATATGGATATGTTTAGTAGAACGATGGTATTTTTAAAACAAAAATAGATGGGCAATCAACAAGCATATTGGATGATCAGAATTCTGAGGGTAGCAATTCCAATACAAATTCACAAGACATTTTTCATTTTCTCAATTTGATGTCTCTGTGATTCAGAAACCACTACATGAAGAAAAGGCAGAGACCTACTGAGAAAGGACTCTACAATACCACAACAAGGTATACAGTGATAATTCTTCTAGGCTTTCTGAAAAAGAACCTTATGACCATTTACACAGATAATTGTTCAATAGGAGGCAAGAACTGATGTACATGGGGCCTAAGTTGACAATGCCTGGACTTGAGGCATCTGCATGACCCTCTCCTACCACCAGTGAGGGTGAGTGGTGTATAAGTAATAATTAGAGTCCTGACTCTGGCCTGATTCTCCATGAGTGCACTGGGTCTGTGAACTCACATGGTGGTAATTTTCCTGGTCTTCTAATATATAATTCAATAGATAAACTTGGTAGGAGGTGGAACCCCCATAATGGTTTGTTAATCTTTAAAGCTGTTGTAGAGTGGTGAGCCAGGAAGAAGCATTTGAACCTGTCCCTCCCTATGGCCAAGATACAAAGCGATATCAATCTTTGGAGGAAATAGAGATTAGTTCCATCTTTAATTATCTAATTATCTAAAGGATGCAAGAGGTTGGTCCTCATCATATCCCTGTTTAGTTCATAATCTAATACCTACAAAAGAAGATGGACCCTGGCAAATTAAGTTTGTGACTACCACAAACTCAACCAAGTAGTAGCCTCAGCTGTAGCTGCTATGCCAAATATGGTATTTTGTGACAGTAGATCAACTCAGCATTAGGTATGTAGCCATGATAAGGTCAGAACATTTTTTTCCCCCTGTTTCAAGAGAACATATCAAAAACAGCTCACATTTATGTGGGACAAATAAGAAAATACATTTAACATCATGCTGTAAGGCTGTGTTAATTGTTTTGCCTTAATAAACTCAGAAGGGGCCTGGACCATCTGGATGTTTCACAGAAGATAAAGTTGGTCCACTATTTTGATTAAGCCAGATAAGTAAGATATGGCAAATATATTGGAGGCCTTGATAAAACCCATATGCTCCAAAAGTCAGAGATAAAACCTAAAATGTTTCAGGGCCCTGAAGTTTTTAGAGATCCAGAGGCCAGGGGCATGCCAGGAAAAATTCTCCAAAATAAAGGACAAAATTATTGCAACTCACACTTTCCACACCTAAGAGGGAAGCAAAAATACGTGGAAGGTCTCTTCGGGTTCTTGAGGTAGCACAGTTCACACTTCAATGTATGAAAATACTGTTCTGATTCGTTTACTAGTGACATAAGGCATTTCCAAATTCAGGTGGGCTCTTAACAGGAAGAAAAGACTCTTTAGTTTGTCCAGGCCACAAGGCAAATGTTGATGATACATGGGACTTCTTCATAAATGTGAGCCAATTCCTATAAAAATCTATATAGATGTATAGACTATCTCCTATTGGTTCTGTTTTTTTTTGTTGTTGGTTTTTTTTTTTTTTTTTGGAAAACCCTAATATTGTATTACAGTAGTGTTTCTCAGTCTGAGCACTATCAACATGTCAGACTTGATAACTTTTGTGGGGCTCTCCTGTGCATTCTAAGATATTTAGTAGCATCCTTAATCTCTACCCACTTGATGCCAGGAGCTTAGTCCCATTCCCAGCCATGACAATGATACATGACCAAGTGTCTTCTAGAGGGTATGTTTCCCTTATAGCCAGAAGGGGAATTTCTTATAAATAACTAAAGGAAGAGGAGAAAAACCTGAGTTTGGTTCATGAACTACAGGTTCAGTAAGTGACTACGAGCTGAAAATGAATGGTTGTACTACAGTCCTATTTAGGGGTAGAACTGAATAGGTCTGTGATAGTCAATTCATATTTAACATAGTTGCTAAGGTCATTTAATCGGGAAAAAAATAAAAAAAATTGGGAAAAAATGTTTTTTCAATGGTTACTTCTGGAACAGTAGCAAATGTCTAGAGAAAACAAAAAACAATCTTTGTAACCTTGAAATAAGCACAGATTTCTTATATAAAACATAAAAAGCACAAACCATAAAAGAAAATTAGATTACTTGAATATTATAAGAATTAAGAACATCTGTTCTTCAAAATAATGTATTAATTAAATGAAAGACAAGCCACAGATTGAGGCATATATTTGCAATAGTTGTATCTGACAAAGAATCTGATATCTGAATATATAAGGAAGGTTTGCAATTTGGTATTAAGAAAACAAAAATGCAATAAAATAGGTAAAAGATTTAACAAAACTTTCAAAAAAGAAGATATATAAATGTCCAATAAGCATATAAAATATACTCAGCTTAATTTCTCATCAGAAAATTACAAATTAAAATAGTTATGAAAAACTCATCAGAATGGTTCACATTGAAAGGCCGATTACATAAGTGTTGATAAGGATGTGGAATATTTGGAACTAACTGTATTGTTAGTTCCAAATTGTTGAGGGGGACATAAAATGGTAAAAATGCTTTGGAAAACACCTTGGGGATTTTGTCACACATACCTATACCATGTGTTTGTTATACATACAATACTTACACAGAAGCAAAAACATGTGTCACACCAATATTTGTGCATAAATGTCCATGGCATCTTTAGTCTCAAAATCCCAAACTAGGAACAAACCTAAATGCTCATCAAAAAATTAATGTATAAATAAATTGTACCACATTAATGCAATTAAATAATACCTATAAAAGCCCAATTACTGACATGTACCATAATATTGTATGAATCTCAAAACCACTTAGCTTAGTAAAAAGGGCTAGACAGAAAGATTATTTGTATAACTTCACTTATACAAAGCCCTAGAGCAGGCAAATCTAATGTATAGTGACAGAAAACAGGCCAATTGTTGCCTGGGGGAAGGGATAGATGTGGGATTATTGGCTATAAATTGGCATGAGGAGACATTTTAGAGTGACATATATGTTTATCTTTTGACTGGTTGTTGTGGTTACATGGAGGTATATATATTTGTTAACATATTATAAACTCTATTCTTAAAATGGATGCAATGAATGTATAAATTATACTATAAAATATAAAATATAAAATAGTAAAGTCATTTAAAAAGAAATAATAGAAAGTTAATATATTTGAAAAAAAAATGCCAAGGAGAAAACAAAGAATAAAAAGGAGAAAACAAATAAAAGAGCACAAGATTACTATAAAGGATAAACAAAGAGAGTTCTACACACTATAATAGTTCTTGTTATATTTTCTTTTTTCAGAGAGACATATTCAGACTCTCTGAAAAAAGAAAAAAAAATAACAAGAACTATTACAGAAATTGATAATTTAATTCACAAAAAATCAGAAATAAAAGAAGACAGTCCATACTAAAAAAAATGCAGAGTAAACTTAATCAGCTCTGTTAAAATCAGAGAAAATCTGAGTGAAGAATTTTACTGGGGAAAAATAGGGTCATTTGATAGTGATGAAGAAGGTAATTTCCCAAGAAGTTATAATAAAAAAATATTTGTGAATCAAAACAGATAAGAACAAAATGGAATGATAAATTTATCACTATAACTGGAGACTTTAAGACAAAATTCTGATAATTGATAAAAATATTAGTTAGGTTATCAGTAAAAATAGAGAAAATTGAACAATACCACCAACCAAATTGAACTAGTCAACATTTTAGACCAATCTATCCAACAAAAGTAGAATACATATTGTTTTATAGTACATATAGAACGTTCAACAAATAGATCATATTCTGGGATAAAAAAATGAACCTTGGCTAATTTAAAAGGATATGAATCATCCTAAGCACATTCTTAGATCATAAGAGAATTAACCTAGAAAACATTAGAGAATTAACCTAGAAAACAGTAACAGAAAGTATTTAGAAATTTGACAAAGGAGTGGAAATACATTGCACTTATAAATAATTGGTCAAGGGAAAACTTAAAAAGATGTTGAAATTTTAAACATACTGAAATTTGTGAGACTCGGCCAAAACAGTAGTTGGAAGAAGTTCATAAATGCAAATTTTATATTACAAAAGAAAAAGAAATTAAAGTTAGAATCTAAGCTTTGACATTAAGAACCAACCAACAAATGGAATGTAACTAAAACTTTCAAGAGTAGAAATCAATATCGTTCAACCAATCCAACCAATTCCTGGTTCTCTGAAAGGATTACCAAACTGATAAACATTTCACTAGATTGGTCAAAAATAGAAAAATTACAATTTATCAATAACCAGAAATGAGTGAAGGACATCACTGAAAACTCCACAGACATTTTAAAAGGCAATAAGGAAATAGTATGAAAAACACTATGACTCAAAGTTCAACTTAGAAGAACTGGACTAATTTCTTTGAAAGCACAAATTAACAAAGCATATTTATGAATAAACAGGTAACATAAATAATATATCTATCAAGGAAATGGGACTCATCATTAAAAGTCTCCCAAAAAGAAAACTCCAAGTGCAGAGTCTTTCAATAATGAATATTTCAGAATGAAATAATACTAATTCTACACTAACTCTTCAGAAAATAACACAGGACAAAACATTTGTAAGTTACATATTCTGAAACTAGAATTACTCTAACACTAGAACCTAAGAAAGGACTTTATAAGTAGCTAAAACTACAAACCATAAATTCTCATAAACATATATGAAATAAAATCCTTCATATTAGTAAATCAAATTTCTAAAAAGGATAATATATTTTCATCAGGTCTGGTTTATTATACCAAGAATACAAGACTGTATTATCACTTGAAAACCAATTAATGGGGATTCCTGGGTGGCTCAGTGGTTTAGCGCCTGCCTTCGGCCCAGGGCCTGATCCAGGGGGCCAGGGATCAAGTCCCACATCGGGCTCCCTGAATGAAGCTGCTTCTCCCTCTGCCTGTGTCTCTGCCTCTCTCTCTCTCTCTCTGTCTCTCATGAATGAAAAAAAAAAAAAAAAAAAAAAAGAAGTCCTAGCCAGTGCAATAAAAGAAGAAAACTAAATAAAAGATATCACATTGGAAAAGAGGAAAACAACACATAAAAACATTTATGTTTTTCATCACAGAAAACATGATTATCTGTATAGATAATCCAAATATTCTATGTAAAAGCTTCTAGCAGCAAGTAAATGAATTTTAACAAAATTAAAAAGGAAATTGGTAAAGATTCAGAAACCAGTACATACACTAGTAACAAAATATTGGTATTAATAACCTAAAAAAGTAACACCTCTAAGAGCGCCCCCCAAAATAAGCTAAATATTTGTGAAAACTACAAAACATTGATGAAAGAAATTAAATAGGATGGGCTTTGATAGTTTATTATGAAGAGAAGATAATGGAGAGATAAACCAAGTTCATGATATGAAAGAACTAATATTATTAAAAATGTTAATTTCTCAAAAATCAATTTATAGATCAAAAACAATCCCAACTAAAATCCCAGTAGATTTTTCTTCTGATGCATAAGCAAATTGATTATAAAATTTAAATGGACTAGTGGAGGTAAGGTAACTAAAACAATTTTGCAAAAGATGAACCAAATTGTAGTCACACTACCTGCTTTCAAAATGTATCTCTCACAAAGCTACCATACCAGGATACTCTACTGTTTGCGGAAGCCTTGGATAGACGTACGAATCAAAAGAGAATAGAGTTCAGAAGGATCCACACTACCATGATCAACTGATTTTAACGAAGTTGCAAAGGTAAAGAAGAAGAGTGATCTTTTTAACAAAAGTTACTGAAAAAACTGAATGTCTAAATGCAAAACAATGAACAAAAAACAAAAACAATGAACAAAAAACAATGAACAAAGAACATTTTACATAACTTACACTTTATATGAAAATGAACTCGAAATGGATAATCCATCTAAAGTTAAATGTAAAAATATAAAATTTCGAGAAAAAACATACATGCAATAATTACACAAATCTTATTTCCTTGTTTTTGCTTGTCTGAGTGCTTCCATGTGTATTTGCAATGTCTTTTTTATTAGTTGATGATAAGAAAACTCAGTGTATGCTTCTCTCATCTTCACTGGCCTGTTTTGTATAATCCCACACTGGTGTTGATGATCAATAAGTACATGTTACTTGACACATTAATTTATCTTACAAAATATGATTCTCCCCAAAATATTTCACACTTCTTTTTTATGGATTTCTTTCAGTTCAGTAATATCATTAAGTGCAAAGAAGAGATTAGCGGCCATTTAGCACGAGAGCAGAAGGTAGAAGTTAGGTGTTAGTAAAGTATAATTTTAGCTCGCAGTGTGAGTGTTAATTGAATGTTATTGCTAATACTACAGCAATAACAGTATAGTCACTTGTTAAATGTAGAAACAAAGTGATTATGAAAGTCAAAACAGTGAATTAAACAGGCAGGTAATGGAAGGTCTTGTTAGCACACCATCATTTTTCAAAGGACTAAAATTGAATGTAGTGAGCCCAAGACAATGAGGCAAAAAATTATTGGTGCTCAGGTTCATTGTTTTGAAATTTATATTCAAATAATTTTAGAGTCAAAAGAAGAATCTAATATTTAATACTCTACACATTTTTCCTCTTAAAGATGATGTACTACTCATATCTGCTGATTTGAGTATACTAGTGCTTGATTACTTTTTTTTTTTTTTTTTTTGAGAGAGAGAGCACAAGTGGTGCATGGGGGGCTGGGAGGGGCTGAGGCAGAGGGAGAATCTGAAGCAGGCTCCACACCCAGCATGGAGCCCCAACTGGGGCTGGAACTCATGACCCTGAGATCATGACCTGAGCTGGATAAATCAAGAGTTGGATGCTTAACTGACTGAGCCACCCAGGCACACCAGAGCTTGACTACCTTTAAAATTGTTGACTCAAAATTATTTTCCTAATGTTTGTTTTGATGGATCATCTTATAGGGGAAGACATTTAATGCTCAGAATGTTAGTTTTTATTCATATTAATTCCATGCTTGTTGATAGAAATTAAGGCGGTAGTATACAATCTGCAATAATGGACTCCTCCCTGATATTGAAAGTCAGGTAGATGTAGAGAATTTTACCAATAGGTAAAAATTATGAAATAGAAGTCAGAAAGGTGTATTTGTTTTACCAATTCCATATGAAACCACAGCGATTACATGTTATTTTTGATTTCTGTTTTGTCCACTCTGTTGCTGTGAATACAAGGTTCCCAGAGTCTTTATACTTCAAATAAAAGTCAGAATTAGTCAGATTTTAGGGTATGTGGAACCATGCTTATGACCATGCTTAAAGTGTTCTAAAATTCTAGACCAATATTGTGTACCTCTGGAATTATTTTCTCTGTATAAAAAAGTCTAATCTGGATAAAGGAGTAGCAGGTATTATTTGTAACCTGCAGCTGAGTGCAGCCTACATAATACATTAGCCTCTTGCCCAGAAGAGATTTGAGTGTGTGTGTGTGTGTGTGTGTGTGTGTGTGGGTGTGTGTGTATAATTATAAGATAAATAGTTTAAAAGGGTAAAGGAAAGTAGTAATATGGGGAAAATGACGGGAATTCACATAAGGTTAGTTTAGGGAAAAACAAACAAACAATATAGGCCACACGTTTCCATATGCTTTACTAGAAGAGGCTCACAAGTCTAGCTTTGAGTTTCCTAAGAGTCCTTACCAAAGTGGAAACATGACGACAGTCCTATAGTCAAAGGAAATTAGTTGTTTAGGTAAAGCCAAGCTTGATATTCTGGTGTTAGAATGAAATTCATTGAAAAGAGATTGTGCAGAAAAGTAGGATAGGGAGAAAGCACATAGAGTTTGGATAATAGAAGGTAATAGTTATTATTTCTCCGTGAGAGAGTAACTCTAAGGGTGATTGTCAGCCTCAACTCCCACACATTAAGCTATCCTGTGTTAGGAACGTTCAAACAATTCTGAAGTTAGTTGGTGGTATAGGAAATCTCACCCCACTCCCAAATAACAGTTACAGGTTAAGGCATTGATATTAAACATATCCCTAAGAGAAATAATGGAATCTATTTATCCATTTTGGTGAGGATACAACTTCCCCTGAGGTAGCCATTGCCCTCATCACCGAACCTTAAAACCACATCGTTTCTGGAGTCTTAAAATAGTTTTCAGACTTGTGAAGAATGGTAAGCCCACAAAGCTAATGTACCTTGTACTTGAGAGCAGTGAAAGTCTTTGAGGCGATGCTTATCCTATTTTAGAAAAAAAAAAAAATGACAATGACCTAATAAAATTCAGGTCAGAAATGTAAGAGTAAATGAGAAGACATCTCCCTTTTCTTGAACCCTCCCACCTAGAAGCAAACATTAAGACAGATCTGGTTCTAGTGACGCTCTCTATACCATGTGGCCCAGAGTTAGGGTGTGATTTGAAGTTTACGGAATTTATGAATATGAAAGAGTTAGATTTACTACAGATGGGGAACAAACACGTATAGAAAGTCTCTTATCAAATGTTCAATAGTGTAGATGCATCAATAATAAAGGTTCTGTCCCTCTAGGAACCTCTGGATGCTAACAAGAATATATTTCCTCTAGAAAGAATCCTTTGGTGCATTATAATTGAGCAGTAGCTGTTGAGTTTTTCCTCTAAGATTTCTCTTGGGAAGATGTAGTTTTAGAGTCCTGTACAATTGCCTTAAAACTTTGAAATATTTATCTTATTCTCTCCATTTGGTCATGTGCCTGATCCAGCAGCTATTGTCTCCCTTCCTTCCTCTTCCTGTTCTCTCCATTTCCTTTCTTTCCCTCTTAACCTCCATTCATTTTGTCCTCACCCTTCTCTCTCATTTTTTTCTTTTCCTTCTTTTTTATTTCGATAACCATTCAGTTGACTCGAATAGCTATTATTGTCAAAAGGCTTGATGGCAAAAAATGATATGAAACGGGAAAATACATTTGGAAAAATAAAACTTGGATAACCCCTTTACCAACAGTTTCACATATAGACTTTTAGAGTACTGGAGAGAAATTAAAGATCCCCATTGGTCCTGCATTTCGATAGAATTTGTATGATAAAAACTAAGATACTTTTCTCCCTTTTTATCCAGCTTTCCTCCTTTCTACAATTTAGCATGATGCATTGAACTAATTAAACTCACCTCAGCTCCAGTAGCTTGTCAAAATGAGAGAAACCTCTATGAAAAAATATGTACAGCTATTCATATTAGATATGTCTTTTCTTCTAAATTCACAGCATTTGAGTTAAAACTAAGACAAGATACTTTTGTTTTTCTCTCTGCCTTAATGAGCACTCTGTACTATTTGTAGTACACAGGGTTGCACTGTTATCCAATTAGGAAAGTATACAGGATGCAAGGCTTATTATTATTCTGCACATAATTGAGCCATGCATCTTCTACCATCATCATTGTTTTATCTCCCTCAGAGATGCTCATTATCATGCGTAGCTTTTGCTTTTTGGCAGAATTGAGAATGTCCTTTGGGGGTTGAACTTCAAAGTAACTTGACATCCTCATTAACTTTTATGGCAACTAAGATATTGAGCATCCTTATACTGAAGAGTCATCTCAAATTCTTATCATTTCTTCTTTCTCCCTCCATTAATTACATACAATCTTAGGCTATTATGCATCGGAAAAAAATGAGAAGAAAACCAAAAGAAATTATCAAGGTTTTTAAATATATTTTTAGTGTATGTCTAAGTAGAAATGTCATTTTTTTTTCTCAGAAACCAAGAGGTGGGTGTTCTATGAAAACAGACCTTTAGAAGTTCACATAACCATTTAATTTTGTTATTTCACAGAATTTGAAGGATGTGTTAGTGATCACTGAGATTACCCATTTATTTTATAGATGAAGTTGCAAAGATCTTAAAGAGAGTAAAGACTCCTCAGAATCGGCAAAATAAAAATTAAAGCCACAGAGCATTTTTTCTAAGCTAGTTGTGTTAAATGCATGTTAAAGAGGGCTTGAGTGTTTTGAAATATGAGGATATAACATAGGTTGGGCAGAGAGAATTGTTTAAATTTCATTTCTTCCCCGAGCATCCTGTAGATCACTGTAAACTACATATTTGAACATGATACCTCTCTGTTTAAAATGGTTTGCTAGTTCTCCATCACCTACAATATTGTTTCACAAATTTGTGTGGTTATCAGAACCTCACCATATCATGCCTCTTATCAGCAATCAAGTATATATTGTCCTGTAATTGCTCACTGAACATGCATATTAATTGGAAGACCAATTGTGGATGCCCCCCCCCCCCTTTTTTTCCCTGCATCCTGGATTGTGTTGTTGGAAAATCTCTGATTAGTCTTTTCCTATGAAAATGTGTCACTTCTCTTTGGGGTGAAAGTTTGCTCTCGTAAGTCACTTTATGAGATGCACACCAGGGGACAGAGTGAGCCATTCGTTAAGTCCAAAGGGCTACTGGTCTCGCACTTATGGTAGTGAATTAAGAAACAGCTATGACAGGCACCTGAGTGGCTCAGTGGTTGAGCGTGTGCCTTGGGCTCAGGGCGTGACCCTGGGGTCCCAGGATCGAGTCCTGCATCGGGCTCCCCACCGGGAGCTTGCTTCTCCCTCTGCCTATGTCTCTGCCTCTGCCTCTCTCTGTGTATCTCTCATGAATAAATAAATAAAAGAAACAGCTATGACTTTGAAGGGTGCCTGAGGTGGCTTTGACATACAACTACTGATAGATTGCCTGACTTAAGAAAAGTCTTTGTAAGATAACATTAACCACACAGTTAAAAAGACTTTTTATAATTATGACTAGAAAGATACACAAGTAAACATCTGTATCTTTATTAAATCTTTTGAATATGGAGATCCACGTATTCCAGTTCAGAACAGGACTACATTTATGATATTATAGATCAATCTCCAGAAGCAATATTTAAGTAACTCTAATCCTTTGCTTTCATTCTTGAAGAACATTAAGAGAGGATCAAAAAATATAACTCACATAATATTAAAAGTCCTTTTCCCGTAATTCTTTAGTTCTCCAAAACCCTTGAATATGCTGACTCTACAACCTACAACAAATCTTTGCATTCATTTCATTCTTTATTTTCTCAGACAATTTCATTTCCTTGACTTGTCCTGACCAGAAATCCATATAATACTCATGCCACACCCTCACGGCCACCATGACGCTAACCCATGAAGCTCTTGGCTGTTCAATTCTGGAAGAAGCAGACTCTCTTCCAAGTTTGTCATTTTTCTTACTAGGATTAGCGTCCTCTGCCTCCCTCCCTAGTCAAATTCTGCAGAAGTTGGTTCTATATGATTGCAGATACTCATGTGGTAACAATTTTATAAATAATATATGTTCATATAATTTTTGGTATTTCTAACTTTGAATTTCTATGTATAAAATACACAAAAATAAAAACCACCTGCATTTCCACTACTCAATTGTGAACAAAATTTAACAGATCATTATGTCTTTATTTTCAGAAATAAATATATATATATATATATATACACATGTATATATATTCTAACTATATAAAATCCAATAGAATTTGGATTATATTACATGAATAATATCCTACTCACAATTATCTATTTTTCTAAGGAAATTTAAATGCTTCCATTAAAATATGATTTTGAAAAATAATTGTACTGCAATTTACTATGTGAATATACCATAATTTCTTTAACCATTGTTAGATATGTGGACATACATGTGAAAAATCCATATTGAAATTAATTTCAGAAGTTTCTATTTTGTAGAAAGAACAATCTGATTTCAATACCTGAAGAGATTCACAACTACTTTTGAAAACTCTTCAGAATTTTCAAAGAATATACTTTCAATTCCAAGAGAAATTGTTTGGTATGAAATGAAACTGGCTTGGGTCCAGTTAAACATTCTTTTTAAGTTACCTAGAAAATAAGTCGAGGTGTCATTCCCTCTATTCTAATGGAGGAAAGAGAAATTTATTAATTTCTAGTTCTTAAAATAAAATTTTAGGTTCAGCTTGAAAAGTTCTTTTTCAAATATTGTTTTTATGATAAGCAGAAGTATATGCTCATCAGAAGATATTTTAAGATCCCTGTAATCATTCAATTACTTCATCAATCTAATGCAGACAGTACTTATTTTTCATGGTAATTTTATTCAGTATTTTGCAGTCCAGACACACTAAAAAATGCATTTTTTTAAACAAATGAAATTGGAACAGTCAGTGAAAAGAGGCTGAATCTGATGGAATTTTTAAGTAAATGCCCACTTCAGTATTCAATTTATTTATTGAATAAGAAGGCAATTGACAGGTAAAGAGAAAAATGATATGTTTTAATCAGATTTTAAATTCATAGCTTAGCCCTGTGACAGAAGGTACCAAACAGTGTAGAATAATACTTTCCCTCCTCTGAGCGTCTTACCAAAGAAGCTTTAAAAGTTACAAACATTAACCTTTATAGTAACCTTGTAAAATTGGCACAATCCACATTTTCCAGCTAAAGAGATAAGCAACAGAGAGGTTAAAGTCACAGTGTAAAATGCAGGTACCAATTTAGCAAGCATAGCTAAGATAAATCTTGCACTGTGTTTGTTTCCCTCTTCTACCTATTTGATGCTCCTTTAGGCAAAAGAGAATACTGCTATTATGACACCCTGACACTGATGGCAATGACAATGGTGATGGCTGCTAATATCACTACTATGACTAATGACCCTAACAACAAAAACAATAAGGACAAAAGATTATCATGATTGGGAAAGTTTGAGAAGAGTCAAAAATCTTCATCAAAACAAAGTAAAATGAATAAATCCCATTTGAAAGAAAATTTTTGTATTTTTAAGAGAAGTTTACGTTGAGATTATTATCCTTGGAGTTAAATAAAGGTAGGAGAATATGATATAAAATTGTATTGCTTTCTGGAAAGCAGTCTCTTTTGTTCTATCTTTATCTACTGATTAGCTATAAAAGAAAAAAATGCCCCCCCCCCACTTTATCAAAGTTTTGGCAGGCATATACAGGTTGAACTATATTGTTATTTTTGTAAGACAGGAAAAGTCAAATGTCAGCAATTTCATATGACTTACCTAAAAGAACTAAGCCTATTTAGAATAGTGTATGTAGGTCTTTTCCTCTTGATCTCTTTGCCTTCCCTGCTAATCCTCTCAGACCTATTCTAATCTCTCTCTGACTCCACTTACTCCTGTCTTCTAAAATACTCTTACTTCATGTTTGTAGTCAAGAGGGAGACATTTTTAACATTTCCTAAGTTATTGCTTGTTGAGGGAAAGGCTCAGCATCCCAGACCTTCCTCCATTAGAATGGTAGACCGATGGAATTTCATTAACCAGTAACTAGAATCATAGGCATATTCCCAGTCACAGGAGTTTAAAGCTCTTGGTAGATTTTGGAATCCCTTCTATTCTAGGTATGAATTCCAGTTAATTTCATAAGCACTGTAACTTTGAGCAAATGAGTTAATCTCCTCCAGCCTCACTTGCAAAATAGGAATGATAATACTTGTTTTAAAGAGAAACTTTAGGTTTCTCTAACCTTCTTTAAATTGAGGTTTTAATTATATGACAGTAAAAAATATATTGAATATACATATATATAAAAAACACACTATATATGTATAAAAAATAGATAAATGAACAGTGGGAACTGGGATTCTAATTATTGTAGTGGAAGTTTTTAAATAAGAAAAGATAGGAAGTTAGAATGATCAGTGCAATAATGGATTAAAGTTAAAGATTTTCAGATGAATTCATGCTTAGCTTCATTGAGTTACAAATAAGGTTACATATAGAAATATTTACAGATATGTGTATATATCCAGGTTGGTATAAAAATATATATTTCTTTGCTTTGGCAACTGAGAGGGCCTAGAAATAACAATACCCTAATAGAAATGAATGTATCTAGCACCTAACTCATGATTTCTAATACCATTTTACAATAAAAGTAAATATGATTCCTTACAAAATGTTTTATTTTGGGTCTGGGCAGTAAATATGCAAGATAAGCCTAGAGCATCTCCTAGTGCCATAAAGTAAGAGAGCGCTAAAAAAAACACAAAAACCCATATAATGATGAAATTTGACAAGGGGACACAGGAACCAACTGAAAAAGCTCCCAAAGGCCAAAGCAAGAACAATTTGAACAATAAAATAAAGTAGTATCAGATTATATAGTGAAGTATATATAAATATTCATGAATTCATCCTGACATACATGAATTATTGAATAAATAAATAAATGGGGAAGAAAAGACAAATATCTTAAACAGGAAATTCCAAATGATTTATGTAGATACTTCAATCTCAGGTGGAGTTACACTCCCACTTAAATGTGGGCTGCACATGGTGATCTCCTTCCAAGGAGCATATTATACAAAGGTTAAAAATGATAACTTGGGATGCCTGAGTGGCTCAGCGGTTGAGCATTTGCCTTCCTGCTCAGGGAATAATCCTGGAGTCCCGGGATCAAGTCCCGCATCTGACTCCCTGCATGGAGCCTGCTTCTCCCTCTGCCTATGTCTCTGCCTCTCTGTGTGTGTGTCTCTCATGAATAAGTAAATTAAAAAATCTTTTAAAAACATGAGTAACTTTACAGTAGAGAAACCTAACAAACATTTTTAGCAAGATGTTAGAGGTCAACATCAAGAGTGATGTCCTATTGACAGTAGGGATCCTTGAAATGATTTGATAAAGATTGCACATTACCTCTGGCCATTTTTTCAAAACACATAATACCAGTTTAAGAATAAGAAAAACACTTGACAATTTCCAATAGAAGAACTCTCTACAAAATGCCCCAAAACAATCTTCAAAATTGTCAAGATTGTTAAAATAAGGAAAGTCTCTGAAATTGTGAAAACAAAGAGTAGCCTAAGAATATATGATAAAAGTAATGTTATATATTGGATGGTATCCTGGAACAGAGAAAATATATTAGGCAAACACTAAGGAAATTTTTACAAAGTGTGTACTTTAGTTAAATAATAATGCATAAATATTAATTCACTAATTGTGACAAATGCACCATACTCCTGCAGGATCCTAATAATAGAAAAAACTAGATGTGGCATATTTGGGAACTCTGTACTATCTCCACAATGTTTTCTGTAAATATAAAAATTTTCCAAAAATTAATTTTATAAAAATAAAAAACTAGATGACTAAATTATAAATAATCATTGAAGAAGTTAATACATCACACTAGAAAACACTCTTATGCAAAAGAAAGCAGTAAAGAAGAAACAAAGGGACAAAAAAGATATGGGACATAGAGTAAACAAAAGGCAAATGATAGACATAAGTTTAACTATATCAGTAACCAATGTAAATGTATTAAATATTCAAATCAAAAGGCAAAAATTGCCACACTTAAACAAACAAACAAAATCCACCTTGATGCTATCCTTAAGAGACACATTTAAGATTAAAGATACAAGTAAGATAAAAGTGAAAAAAAATGAAGGAAATAATTGTATCATACATATAGTAATGATTAAAGAGCTAAAGTTCTTAAAGATGTTATTTTTTTGTTCATGAGAGATAGAGGTAGAGGCAGAGACAGGCAAAGGAAGAAGTGGGCTCCGTGCAAGGAGCCCAATGTGGGGCTTGATCCTGGGACTCCAGGATCACGCCCTGGGCTGAAGGCAGACACTCAACCACTGAGCCACCCAGGTGTCCCCATAGAAAAGATTTTCAAACAAAAAATACCATTAGAGATAAAGAGGTGAATTTTATAATTATGAAAAGATTAATGCATTAGGAAGATCTATCAAGTACAAATGTATATGCATCTAATAGGAGTATATAAAGCAACAACTGTCAGAATTAAAGGGAAATACAGACAATTGAACAATACTAGCTGGAGACGTCAATATCCTAATCTCAACAATAGAAAAAATCTACTTAGAAGATCAATAAGGAAATAAAAGTCTTGAACTACTCTATTAATCAACTAGACCTTACAAATATCTACATACCCCATCAAACAACAATACCCCAATACCTCATCAAACAACAGCTAAATGTATATTCTTCTCTAGTACAAGTGGAACATTCTCCAGGATAGGCCACATTCTAGTCTACAACATGAGTCTCAGTATATTTAAAAGGACTGGAAACATACAAAGTGTGTTTTTCAAAAACAATGGGATTGCATTAGAAAATAATAAAATAAATTTAGGAAATTCATAAATACATGATTATTAATCAACATTTTATTAAATAACCAACAAAATCAAGGAAGGTACTACAAGTGAAATTAGAAAATATTTTGAGATAAATGGAAATGAAAATCTGACACACCCAAACTTATGAGATACAGTGAAAGCAATACTCAGAGGGAAATATATAGCCATGAACACTAATATTAAAAGAGAAAGTATCTAAAACCAATAACCTAAAATTCCTTAATAAACCTTAATAAACTGGAAAAAAGACAAACCTTAGATCAAAACAAACAAAAGGAAGAGAAAAATAAAGATTAGAGCACAAATATGCAGATAATAGAAAAGCAATAGAACAAGTAAAGGAAACCAAAAGTTGTTTAGAAAAGCAATAGAACAAGTAAAGGAAACCAAAAGTTGTTTCTTTGAAAAAAGCCGTGAAATTGATAAACCTTTAGCTATAATTAGAAGAAAGAGTGAGAGAGATAGCATGTAGAACTAGCTTTAATTACCAAAATAGGGAATGAAAGAGGTATGAAAAAGTCACTACCAAACTTACAAAAATAAAAAAAGATTACAAGAAATGCTGTGAAAAATTGTATACCAAAAAATTAGATACTTTAGATGAAAGAAGTAAATTCCTGGAAAAATACAAACTACTCAAATTGACCCTAGAAGAAATAAAAAATCAAAATAAATGTGTAACAAGAAAAGAGATTTAATTCATAATTTAAAATGTCTTACAGAGAAAAGCGCAGGCCCCAGTGATTCCATGATGAATCTTACCAAAAAGTTAAAGAATTCACACCAATCCTTTACAGATTCTTTTTTTTTTTTTTTTAAGATTTTATTTGTTTATTCACGAGAGAGACAGAAAGAGAAGCAGTGACATAGGCAGAGGGAGAAGCAGGCTCCATGCAAGGATCCCAATGTGGGACTCGATCCCGGGTCTCCAGGATCACACCCTGGGCTAAAGGCAGTGCTAAGCCTCTGAGCCACCCAGGCTGCCCTACAGATTCTTCTTTACCAATAGAGAGAGAAGTTCCCTACTTACTATACTAGTCCAGTATTACCTTGATTCCTAAATCAGACACAGACATACCAAGAAAACTGCAGACCAATGTCCCTTATGAATATAAATGTAAAAATTCTCAATAAAATACTAGAAACCCAAATCTATCAACATAGAAAAAGATTTATACCCTATGATCAACTAGGATTTATCTTAGGAATGCAAGTTTGATTTAACACCCAACAATCAATGTAATACACCATAAAAATAGAACAAAAGATAGTGACAACATGATCATATCAATAGATACCTAGAAAGCATCATGAATTCCAACAGCTTACATAAAAGAAAGGGAAACACTCAACAAACTAGAAATAGAGGTGAACTTCTTCAACCCAATAAAAAACATTAATAAAAAACTAATAGCTAACTCCATATCATTTAATGGTTGAAGATCGCATGCTTTCCTCTGAGGAACAAGACAAGAATTTCTGCTCTTGCTGTTTCTATTCAACACTATAGTAATGTTTGTAGCTTGAAAAATTAACCAAGGAAAGTAAATAAAAGCCATCCAGATTGGAAAAGAAGTAAAACAATCTCTCTCTGCAGATGGCATGATGTTGTATATAGAAAATTCTAAGCAATCCACTAAAAAACTGTTAGAACTAATAAATGTGTGCAGTATGATTGCTGTTTACGATTCAAATATACAAAAATCGATTGTATTTCTATACATTATCAACTTAATCTGAAAACAAAATTAAGAAAATAATTCGATTTATAATAAAATAATAAAAACATTAGAAATATAGCAAAGAGGTGTAAGACTTGTACACTAATGCTACAAAATACTGTTTTTGAATTAAAGATTTATTTATTTTATATAGAGAGAGAGTGGAAGGAGGGGTAGAAAGAGAGAAGGTGAGAGAAAAGTCGACTAGCCCAGAATGGAGCCTGATAGGACTCAATGCCATGACCATGAGATCACGACATGAGTAGAAACCAAAACTGGATTGCTCAGTCAACTGTACAACCCAGGTGCCCCCAAAATATCACTGAAAGAAACTAAATAAGACCCAAATAAATAGAAAGGCATTCCATGCTCTTGGATTGAAAGACAACTTTGTTTTGATGACAATATTCCCTAAATTTATCTATAGATTCATTGCAGTTCTTATCCAAATATCTAGCTTGTGTGAGGGAACTGATGAGCTGATCTGAAAATTCATACATAAATTCAAGGCACGTAGAATAACAAAAATAATTTTGAAAAGGAGCAAGTCTGAAGGACTCACACTTTCTCATTTTAAAACTTAACACCAAGATACAATACAAAAGAATTTGTGGCACTGGTATGAGGATGGACATGTAAGTCCATGGAATACAACTGAGAGTCCATGGAATCAATGGAATAGAATTGAAAAAACTCCATATGATCATGATTGATTGATTTTTAAAGACACCAAGACAATTCAATGAAGGAAAGAATAGTTTTTCAACAGCTGATGCTGGAACATCTAGAAATCCACACACAAAAGAATGAATTTGGATCCGTGTGACACCTCATATATATAAAGTAACTCAAAATGGATCAAAGAAAAAAAGAAAAAAAAATTTAAAAATGGGAAAAAAATTTTAAAAATAATAAAAAAATGGATCAAAGACCTAAGTATAAAGGCTAAAACTATAAAACACAGGAATAAATCTTTGTAGCCTTGGAGTAGGCAATGGTTTCTTAGATATAATACCAAAACCACAGGATAGAAAAGGAAAAAATAGATAAATTAGACTTCATCAAAATTGGAAACTTTTTCCATGCTGGGAGCCTACTTAAAAAAAAATAGGGCACCTGGGTGGCCTAGTCAGTTATGCATATGACTTTGGCTCATCATCCCAGGTCTGGGATCAAGCCAAGCTTCTGGTTCCCCACTCTGAGGAGTCCACCTGTCTCTCTGCCCTTCCCCTGTGCTATGCTCGCTTGCTCGCTCTTAAATAAATAAATACAATCTTTTTTTTAAAAAATAAAAAACGTTTGTGCTTTGAAGAACACTACTGAGAAAGTGCAAAAATGACTCACTCACCTGTTTCCAAATTATATATCTAATAACCGTTTAGTATCCAGAATATATAAACAGCAGTTACAACTTACCAATAAAAAGAAAAATACCTCAATTAAAAATGGGCAAAGAATCTGAATAGACATTTCTTCAAACATGGTATCAAATGGGTAATATGCACAGGAGAAGATTGTCGGCACTATCATTGATTAGGGAAATTCAAATGTAGACCACAATGGGATAACACTTTACACCCTCTAGGGTGCCTATAATCAAAATGGCAGACGATAAAAAGTGTTGGCAAGAATATGGAGAGATCTGAATCTTCATACATTAGTCATGGGAATGTAAAATGTTGCAGTCACTTGGAAAACAATTTGAGAGGTCTTCAAAATATTAAATAGAGTTACCACATGATGCAATTTGACTCCTAAGTATATACCCAAGTGAAACGAAAACATATATCCATACAAAAATGTGTATGTGAATGTTCATGGCAGTATTGTTCACAATTGGTGAAAGAGAAGACAACCCAATGTCTAACATCTGATGAATGGATGAATAAGATGTGGAATATTCATACCATGTGATACTATTTTTAAAAAAAACAATAAAATCAAATACATGCTATGACATGGATGAACCTTGAAAACATTATTGTGAGTTAAAGAAACCAACCATAAAATGCCACATGTTGTAGGATTCCATTTGTATAAAATGGCCAGACTGGGCAAAACTACATAGACAGAAAACAGAGGAGGGGTCGTATAGAGCAGGGAACGGGAAGTATGGTGACAGACTGCCAAATGAGGAAGCAGTGTGTTTGGGGGATGACTTAAATAGTCTAAAATTAGATCGTTGTGATCACTGTGGAACACCGTGAATATACTAAAAACCACATAGTCGATACATTAAGTGGGTGAATCATGCAGTAAGTTATATCTCAGGAAAGCTGTCTCAAAAATTAATGATTTAAGGTATAAGCAGAGCTTAATCACTTTTCTCTGGATTGCCACTCTCCTTCCTTTCCACACTCTCCAGACGGGTATGTGCAGCTGAACCTTTCCTGAATGTCAGGGAGCCAGGAATGGCAGAGGAAAAGCCATTTACTGAAGGGATAGACTCTGTAAACACCGAAGTCCTAAGGTGTTCCCAGTTTGATAAAAATAGTATTTACTTTCAGTAATATAGTCCACATCAGCTTTGTGCTATGACAGCACAGGAAAGCCAGACCCCTGATTTCCTTGGACTCTACAGGATTCATTCCGACCACGGCTATGCACCAAATTATGTGACTGGTACAATAAATCCCACCCTGCCTTCGTTATGTCAATTAGGCTTTACTGTGCTCCCAACCTGAGCCTCTAGGACATGCTCCTTATATTTCTCTTTGCATGACATTACAGACGTCAAGATTTGCCTCTTCTGCTTGCTTGATTATATTAACATGATTTCCTAAGCTTTTCTGCTGCTTGAGTACATAGAGATGGAAATAATAATCCCTTTTCCATTTTATGGTTTTGTTAAGTCTGTGACTAAGTAAATTTAGGAATTCAGTCAATTCTGTTTAAAATGTAGTCAACCCAGCTGTTTGGTCAATTAAATGACCTCATGTTTTAGTGATATATAAACAGAGCCTAAGTGTGTTGAAACACTAAACATAAGCATTATAAATCAGAATCCTTCTCCCCAAATGGTACCTTAGCATTTTCTGACTCTTATATGGTTTTTGCTGACCACAAAATTTATTCTTTGTATAATGTTGTTTAATGTTTATGTAGTTGTGCTAGTAGGATTTGCTTTGGGCTCCGCAACCATTAAGTGTGGTACATTTCTTAGCGTTGCTTAGAAAGAACTGATGCTTGCAATGCAGGGCCCAATTGCCAATGTGTTTGCATGTGATGTGACTTCTTTACAAGTAATTATTTGTTTTTAACTCTGTGCATCGTCAGGGATAAGATGCTGATGCTGGTCACTAAAGTTGAGTTGAGACTTGCGGAGGTTCTAAGCAGTCAATTGTAATTATCAAAATATTTCTAAAAGGAAGGTCAACTGGTTGGTTGAATTTCAAAAGCATCTTCTCTCATTCAATAGATTTAATTATTTCTATTGTGACTTTATTTCTGAAGTTTAAGAAATCTGGAACTCCACAGAGCTTCTTGTCCATTGTTACCAGTTTTGAAAATGACTGTTATTCAAACTAAATCATTTTTATTCACTGAATAGGCCTTGAGAAATTTAAAAAGGAGAAAGTTCAGAAGAAACCATTAAAATTACAATATCATCCTTGCTACCAGTCTACAGTTGGAATTTCTCCTCATTACATTCATCTAAAGTCCCCTGATCATTGCTTCTCTTTCCTTACATATCTTAGTATCTTATTTACCATTAGTCTCTACAATATCATTTTTGTCTAATTCTTAGTAATATCAATGTAGGTTATCTCTCCCCAACAGTTTTTGACCATCTCCTTGCTTCTTGAGCTCCTCTTCACCTGATTTACCTCCATGTTTCCTCAGTTTTCACTGCTGTGGAAAAACTACAGAAAGAAATTGGAGACCCAGGGGAAGATATCTTGTGTTTTTGGATTGGAAAAATAACTATTGTTAAAGTGTCCATGCTACCCAAAGCGATCTACAGATTCAGTGTAAGCCCTACCAAAATTCCACTGTCATTTTTCATAGGATAGGAAAAACAATCCTAAAATTTGCATGGAAACACAAATGTCCCTGAACAGCCCAAGCAAGCTTGAGAAAGGACAAAGCTAGAGGCATCACACTTCCTGATTCCAAACTATAGTTATCAAAACAGTAAAGAGGAGGTGGTTAAAAAGAGACACAAACTAACAAATGGTAAGGTATTGACCTTAAAACAGACACACAGAACAGTGAAACTGAATAGAGCCCAAAAATAAATTCATACATGTATGGTCAATTAATTTTTGAGAAAGGAACCAAAAATATACAACAAAGAAATGATAATCTCTTTAATAAATGATGGTGAGGAAACTAGATACCCATGTGGAAAAGAATGATATTAGACCCCTATCTACACCACAAAAATCAAATCAAATTTTGTTAAAGACTTGAATGAAAGAATGAAAGCCATAAAACTCCTAGAAGAAAACAGAGATAGTAAACTCTTTGACATTGGTCTTAACAATGTTTTTTGTTTGTTTTTGTTTTTGTTTTGCACTTGACAACAAAAACAAAGATAATAAAGGAAAAAAAAAATAAGTGGAACTGCAACAACCTAAAAAGTTTCTGACCAGGAGGGGAAACATTCAACAAAATGAAAGGCAACATATAGATTGGAAAAAAAAATACTCACAAACTGCATATCTTATAAACGGTTAATATCCAAAATATATGAGGAGCTCATATAACTCAATAGCAAAATAAAATAGAATAAAATAAAATAAACAATAACCAATGGAAAAAAGTGGGCAAAAGATCTAAACAGACATTTTTTCCAAAGAAAATATATAAATGGCCAACAGGTAATGAAAGGTGCTCAATGTCACTAATAATTAGAAAAATCCAAATCAAAACCAGAATAAGGTATCATCTCACACCCGTTAAAATATCTATTATCAAAACAAACAAAAAACAACAACTCCCCCCCCAAAAAAAGAGGTAACAAATGCTGGCAAGGATGTGGAGAAAAGGGAATCCATGTACACTCTTGATGGGAATGTAAACTGGGATAGCCACTATGGAAAACAGTATGGAGGCTTCTCAAGAAATAAAAAAATAGAACGAGTGTATTATTCAGCAATCTGGGTGTATATCCAAAGGAAATGAAATCATTATCTCCAGAAAATATCTGTTCTCCCATGTTTATAGCCACATTATTCACCGTAGTCACAATATGGAAACAACCTAAATGTCCATTGACAGATGAATGGATATAGGAAATGTGACACACTCACACACACACACACACACACACACACACACACACACACAGAGGAACATTATTCAGTCCTAAATGAATGAGGAAATCCTGTCATTTGTGACAACACTGATAGACCAGAAAGGTATTATGCTGAGTGGAATAAGCCAGATAAAGACAAACACAACATGGTATCATTCATATGTGGAATGTTAAAAAAAAAAAAAAAAAAAAAAAAGGTCAAATTCCAGAAACAGAGTAGGAAACAGATTGTCAGTGGATGGAGGATGGGGAAAATAAGAAGAGGTTGGTAAATAGATGTAAAAGCTCAGTTATAAGATGAACAAGGTCTGAATACCCAATGTATAACGTGACTGCAGTCGATACCACTGTGTCACATAATTGAAATTTCCTAAGAGAGTAGAACTTAAATATTCTTACCAAAACACAGGCACTCATGAAAAAAAGTAAAAAAGAGGAAAAAAAATCAAAGAAAAGAAAAGAAAGGTAAATGTGTGAGGTGATAGATGAATCAATGAGCTCACTGGGGGCATCCTTTCACATACTTTACAGGTATGTCAAGTTGTATACTTTGTTGTTGCTGTTATTATTATAGGCTATATAGTTTACAGGGTTTTTTGAAGTTGTATTTATTTTTTAAGTTTCATGTTAGCTAACACATAGTGTAATATTGGTTTCAGGTTTAGAATTTAGTGATTCATCACTTCCATACAACACCCAGTGCCCATCACAGGTGCTCTCCTTAAAGCCCATCACCCACCTAGCCCATCCCCTGCCCACCTGCCCTCCAACAACCCTCAGTTTGTTCTGTATAGTTAAGAGTCTCCTGGGGTTTGCTTCCTCTTTCTCCCCCTTCCTCTATGTTCATCTCTTTTGTTTCTTTACACATATGAGTGAAATAATATGATATTTGTCTTTCTCTAACTGACTTATTTCACTTGGCATAACACTCTCTAGCTCCATCCATATCATTGCAAATGGCAAGATCTCAATCTTTTTGATGACTGGGTAATATTCCTGTGTGTGTGTGTGTGTGTGTGTGTGTGTGTGTACACCACCTCTTTTTTGTCCATTTATCAGATGATGGATGTTTGGTCTCTTTCCATAATTTAGCAATTATTGATAGTGCTGCTATAAACGTTGGGGTGCATATGCCCCCCAGGAATCCGTATTTTTGTATTCTTTGGGTAAATACCTAGTAGTGCAACTGCTGGCTTCTCTTTTTAGCTTTCTGGGGAACCCCATATGTTTTCCCAGAATGGCTGCACCAGTTTGCCTTCCCACCGGCAGTGTAAGAGGGCTCCCCTTTCTCTGCATCCTCGCCAATGCCTGTTGTTTCCTATGTTATTAATTTTAGCCATTCTGACAGGTGTGAGGTGGTATCTCATTGTGGTTTTGGTTTGTATTTCTCTGACGATGACTGAGTTGTGCACTTTAAATACCTCAATATTTTGTCAACTATACCTCCATAAAGCTGAAGGATAAGAAAGAAAATAAAAGCAGTTAGAAAGAAACCTTCTCATGCTTCCACCACCATGCACTACCCCATATGACCCCACCTGCATTTGCTTCCCTGTACTTCCTCCTCCCTCTTGCCGCTATGGACATTTGTGCTTCTACCTATGGTCAAGCCCTCTTCGAATAGACTCAATCCCAACTTTCCTTGCCTATTCAAGACTGTTCCTTTGGAATTGTTCTGTCTTTATTCCATTGTCATTAATACTTGCCTTCCAATTAGGTCAGTCCAACCAACATGCAAATGTGCTGTCATGTCATACAGTTTTAAAAATTGCATTGGTATTTGACACATGTTGTTCCCCACTGATGTCCTTTTTCCATACTCAGTGTGTGGTGTAGTGAAAGTATGAGATCAAAGACCTGGCTCCAGTTTTGGAATGCTAACTATTAACTATGTACTCTTAAATAGGGCACTCAAATCTAAGAGTCTCTGTTTCTTAATCTGTTAAATGTAAATTAGCATTACCTCTAAGGATAAAAAGGCAATTTTGATGTATTGTCTCAAAGCATTCAAAATGTTTTAAATGTGATAACATTTAATGTTCACTGTAAATCAATATGAGGTGAGTTCTATTGCTTCCTCTTGTTTCTATTGTTTATGGATGAGGATATCAAAGAAACAAGAGGTGAGTAAACATAAATATTACATTAAGTAAGGTAAAAAGCTAGCATTAGAAATCAGGCACCTAGGGAGTCCGGGTTGCTCAGTGGTTTAGCACTGCCTTCAGCCCAGGGCATGATCCTGGAGACCCGGGATCAAATCCCACATTGGGTTCCCTGCATGGAGCCTGCTTCTCCCTCTGCTTGTCTCTCTCTCCCTCTCTCTCTCTCTCTCTCATGAATAAATAAATAAAATCTTAAAAAAAAAAAAAAGAAATCAGGCACCTTAGAGAAAATCAGGTTTTCCTTAGGTGTCAGAGGCTGTTCGATCTTCACCACATTTTGTTCTACTATTCTTTTTCCACATTAATAGAATAGCAGCGGGCACAAATCTGCCCAATATTACATTTTCTAGCTTTCACTGCAGTTAGAGATGACTAATTTTCACTAGTGAAATATGAGCAGCAGTGATGTGTACCTGTCCTAGTAATGGTCCTTAATTAAGTGGATACTGTCCCCTTTCTCATATCTTACGTCTCCTTCCAATTGAGCAGTATCTAAGAGCGGTACCAACCTAGCTTAGCTGTGACCTTAACGCGTAGGAGAAGGATAATAAACTGTGACTTCTAGGCCAAATGTGTTCTATCTCCTGTTTTTGTAAATAAAGTTTTATTGAAACACAGGGCCATCCATTTACTTCTATATTGTCTATGGTTGCTTTTATTTTTTTTTATTTTTTTTTTATTTTTTTTATATGGTTGCTTTTATAGCAAGGTAGGAAAACTGTCATTTTTGTTATATTTGCCACCATATTTGATTTTCTCTTTAATTTACTTAATATACAGGATTGAGATTTTTTTTACAATTGCTTCTTTTTAAAATTTAAAACTGTTCATAATTGTTTCAGTAAATTCAGGCCATGAGAAGATAATAATACCTACCATTTTGAGTGACATTTCCTAACATACTCATTTATTTTCTTATTTAAAATTATACTGGCTTACAAAGGCTTACATTATACATGAATTTTCAGGATTTATCATGTCATAGTGCAAGTACCTACAAGGACCACTGTTTACATTATCCTAATTGTGAATAAATAGATTTCTAGTACTTGGTTTTAAAAATAAATTATATAAAATGATAAACACTGCAAGAGGTAACAATACTAATTCAATGATTGTTTTTCTTTTGTGGTCTGAAATCTATAAAAAATTATATTTGTAGTAAATCAGGCAAATAAGTAAAATGAATTACTACATTGTTATTTGTAGAAATTCTGTCATAATTCATGGACACTTGAAGGGCTGAAATTTTCTGACAACTACAAAGAGAGTTCTCTTCTGATATTGTAGTCAAATAATAAACTGTCCTTTCACTTCTTTATTTCTTTAAATTGTCTGCTCCTGTGGCTTCATTTGTATATCCTTATCCTTAAATATGGGCTTTAGTTTGCATATATATATAAGATTATATCTCTAAGGTGTTTATTTTTAAGCAAAATGTATTGAACACATACTGTGTGGCAAGCACCATAAATTAAACTTACTTATATCATCTTAAAATCTTATCATCTAAATCTTTAAGTTAATCCCCATTTTATTAATATCTAAATGGTTCCTTGCTTAAAATCAAACAACTAATAATAAGTTTTGAAATTAGGATTCCTTCCTAGGTATGTTTAATTCTCAAGCTATGACCATCCATGAAGTTTTTCTGCCTCTTTAGTGACTATGAGACTAAAGACCATGTAAAAACAAATGTATTCATCTTCACAGGAGTGGGTTTGACCTCATTAATATAAATGATCTTAATATGTCTTAACATCTACTCAAATGAAATTTTTACTGTTTATTTTTCCTAAAAGACCTTTGTGCTACTTGATTTTTATTGCAGAAAAGATTTCCTTTTTTCCATTTGATTTTATTGTGTTATTTTCTTATTGAAGTATAAATTGCATACAAAAAAAGTGTATAACTTATAAACTCAATAGGGTTTCACAATGTGGACTCACTAATGTAATCAGCCTCTAGAAGAAGAAATAGAACTTTACCATATAGTACATTCTCTTCTGTGCCTGCTTCTTTTAGTCAATGCAATGTTTATAAAAATCTATCTGTATTTTATGTGTAACAATTGCTTTCTTCTAACTGTATAATATTTCATCATTGAGATAAAATTCATTTTATTTATCCATTTTAATCTTAATTGACATGTGTGTTGCTAGAAATTCGTTGCTATCATGAAGAATGCTACTATCCACCCTCTTGAACATTACTTTTTTGTATATGTAAATGAATTTATTTTAGTCAAATGAGTGGAGTTGCTGAGTCATTTAGTTTGCTTTAGTAGAAAGTAACAATCACTTCTCTGAAGTGTTCTACCAATTTATATTCCCACCAGTATTGCATGTGTTCCAGTTACTCACCAATACATGAAGTTGTCCGTCTTCCTGATGAGCATAGATGATACTGTGGTTTTAAGTTCTATTTCCCTAACAGCTAATGGCATGTTTTTTTAAATGTTTATTGACCATTTGGATATCATCCTTTATGTGGTGCCTGTTCCAATCTTCTGTCCTTTATTTAAAAATTGTATCACTTTTCTCATTGACTTGAAGAAGTCCTTCATGTGTTCAAGATCAGTGCTTTCTAGTGCATTCACATTACATAATATTACTATGCACTTCATATATATCTTCTCTGTAGCTTTGTTTTTCACATATTAACAGTATCTTTGGATAAGCAGACATCTTTAATTTTAATGTAGTCTTATTAATTTATTTTCATGTACTGTTTACGAAATCTTTCTATCCTTTTTAAAAATTTTTATTCTTTGGGATCCCTGGGTGGCGCAGCAGTTTGGCGCCTGCCTTTGGCCCAGGGCGTGATCCTGGAGACCCAGGATCGAATCCCACATCAGGCTCCCGTGCATGGAGCCTGCTTCTCCCTCTGCCTGTGTCTCTGCCTCTCTCTCTCTCTCTCTCTCTATCATAAATAAATAAAAATATTTAAAAAAAAAATTTATTCTTTGCTATTTATTATAGATGACACTTTCTTTTCACATATCTAGAAAACAAAGCACACCCCCGCAATTAAATTTTATCAACCTATAAGGCTTTGGAAGGGCTCTTGCAAAATATCTAAAATAAATATTTGTCAATTAAAAGCTTTATCTATAAAAAAGTTCAACAATAAAAATATATGCCATAGAAATATTACTATTAATATTAACGCTTTCAGTATTTGTAATTAATTGCAAAATATCACTTTTCCTCAAATGAGTAAGCATTACTGAAATTATAAGGGAAGAAAAGCAGAGTATTGGTCTACCTTAAGGAAAGGATATGTTTCGTAGAGAACCTGGCACTATTTAAACTTCTCATCAGCAAAGCTGGCTACATTTTCTTGATTTAACAGTTAATTATACTGGAGCTAATTATTAAGCCTCATAATGAGTGATGCATCAGAAACTACAGTATATGCCCTCTGAAAATGCAAATAAGCAATAAACATTTTCTTCTAATTTACTTCTATTTTTAATTTTCATGTGATAGTTTGATTGTCTGATCTCTGTCCATTATGCTTATTTACATAACTAAACTTTAAGTAGAAATGAAATCTCTCTTGATGTACTGATTAACCATAAGGAGCTACTTTAAAAGAAAGTGTGATTATCATAAACTTCCTAGAAACTGCTCGATTTGAGTCCAACCAACCTATTGCAAAATACTCAGTCACTTTCAAAATGAAAATTGGCTTTTATACTTATTTATTAAAAATTTTAAGTTTTTGCTAAAAAAACACATTCAGAGGTAGTGTGGCTACAGTGAGTTAAAGCTAGCATCTCCTCACATCCAGTAAGTGCAAGACGCTGTATAATATATTAAAAACAATTTGCTAACGTGAGTTTGGGTGTAATCTCTTTTAAAAATGTACATTTTTATATTCCTCTTGTTTGGCTCATAGAGTCTGCCTTTTTCCTCTCAAAGACCTTGTGTTGGGATACAGAATGGTTTCAGTCTGAATACAGTCGTCAGAATCATTTTTCTCTTAGGATACTATGGTTAATATATAATATATGATAACTGAAGAATTATATCTTTTTTTTTTTTAACATATGTCTACAATTAACTTTCTGGTTCGAGTTTACCATTTAACAATGAGCATATTTTGAGATAGTAACTTTGCTATAGTCTTCAGAAAGTGTGAAAAGTGTGAAAAGAACTTAGACATTTATTTATAAGAATACTCATGATAGCTGAAAAAATTTTAGGCCAATTTTTATGATAATTTGTTTAATGTTGTTGCTGGTGGGTCTGCGGATACTGTTTGAACATTGATGTCTTGTCAGTTCCAAGCATCAGAATTGGGAAGGAAATGGAATGCTATATGGCTGACACCGGAAATAGTCAAATCCCCCCTTTTTTTTTTTTTTTCATTCATGAGAGACACACAGAGACAGGGAGGCAGAGACACAGGCAGAGGGAGAAGCAGGCTCCATGCAGGGAGCCCGATGTGGGAATTGATTCTTGGACTCCAGGATCATGCCCTGGGCTGAAGGCAGAGCTCAACTGCTGAGCCACCCAGGTGCCCCCGAAGGCCAAGTCTTTCTAGCAGTGAGGATGAGAAGCGAATGAATTGAAAAGTTCAGAGCAAAGTTTTACAATGAAAAAGTTTTCCCAGAAGCAGGCTTGGCACAACCAAAACAGACTAAAGCCAAGAGACCCAAGGGGACTGTAGAACAAAGGATGGAGTCCTTCTCAGGGTTGCATTGGAAGATGTAATTGGAACGTCAAGAAAATGGCTGTGAATTACAGTTGTCTTGGGTTTAGACACCCAACCTGCCATTATCTACATTTGGAATTTTAGGTACTTTTTGACATGCTATGAGTACAATAACATCTGTTGCTGCCTCAGAAGTTTCTTTTACAAATTTTAAGCATGATAATTCATGGCTGTTACTTAACGCAGTGCCTTTGTATGATGAGTCGTCAATAATATTTACTCTTGTCAACATAATTCAAGATTTCTATTCACTTCTGGTCTTTATTCCATTCCATTCTTTGAAGGATAACTTCCCCCTACATACTTTAAAGTTTCCGAATGGTTCTGACAATCCTCAAGTAAAATAGTGGCAGCATTAAAGTTATCATAAAATTTTCCTTTCTTTTTTTTCCCATTCTCCTTCACTCTCTTATCTGTCTCCTTGCTTTATTTCCTTCTTTACTCTCCCTATCTCCTCTTATTTTTCTTTTAACACTTATTGATTGGCTCTGGATATATGTGAGTAATATAATTCATATCAAGGAGAAATTATAGTTTAGTTGGCAGAAAAAATGTGTAGAGAAATATTTATAACTCACTGGAATATGTAATAAATATTATTGACTCTGAATAAATTTCAGTTTACTTAATTGGTTAAACTGGAGAATAAAAAAAAAAAAACAACTATAAATTTATGCTGTCCAAATAGGAGGATTTCAAGAGCAATTTCCATAGATTCCAACACATAACATAAAGAAGCTGGTGGAATAAATATATTATTAGTTTCTTAGGGCTGCCTTGACAAAATACCACAAAATTGGTGATTTAAAATAACAGAAATTTATTCTTTCACAATTCTAGAGACTAGAAGTCTGACATCTTCAGCAGCACATGCTCCTCCTGAAGGCTCTAGGGAACGACTCCTCCTGGTCTTTTCTCACTTCTGTTTACTCCTGGCCACTCTTTGGCTTCTAGTTCATCCTTCTAGTCTCTGCCTTAATTTCCATATGGCCTTCTTCTCTGCGTCTATGAGTGTTCTTTCATTTTATAAAGAAACCAGTCATTGGATTTAGGGTTTACCTTACTCCACTGTTATCATTTAATCCACAAAGTTACATTTCCAAATCAGGTTACATGCTGAGGTTCTGGGTTCACATGTATTTTGGAGGAACATTGTTCAAACACAATACACATGTTGGCCCAAGCTCCCCGTGCATATGAAGAGACATATCCTCCCATCACTTCCACGGTGTCATATGTATGTAGATAGCGTAGGTGGGGCTAGAAAAGACTTCTCTAATCCAATAGGTCAACTAAGAATTATACTCAGAACTTTTTCATTCTCTATTGTTTTTCTTTGACCATAGATTTATTTTTCCTAAAGGCAGGAGGACAGGGTAAGTGTGTTAAAGACAGTATTAACCTTCGAAAGCTGAGATCCAAAGATTATCTAAAGTGTTTGATTTTATGCCTTACTTTTAGCTCCTGACACAATAGTCTCCATCATGTGTATCTGGGGCTGTTTACCTTAAGAGAATCAGCACAAAACTACAAATAGAAATATAAACAATAAATACAATTAACTTTATGAAGAGCTTTTTTTTGATAAAAGAAATGCAATGACTCGCTCTTAGAATTGAGAACCATTAACACAAAGTTTTATTAAATATATATAACAAATTTATATTTCAAGCTAACATCAGGTTGAAGGATAGATAGCAAAATAAGAAATTTAAAAACTGGGTAGGAGAAAAGGAGAAAAGAGAAGAATGTGAAATAGGAAGAAAGGTGACAGAAAAGAATAGAGAAAAGCTAAAGAGGAAAAATGTCAGCAAGATGGCAAAATCAGTCATTCTTGACTCTAGTAACCCTCACAAGAAGACCACATAACAACTATCCATAGACAAATACCACTGTCAAAAAATCCCAGAACGTGGGAGTGAGATTGAATCACATGGAGCACAGAGAGAGAAAAACCACATGAGAAGGGTTAGAGGAGCGCTTTCATTTTGACCACATCACTCCAGCCCCTCTACACCAAGGCGCCCCCCGGTTTCTCTAGGGGATAAAGAGAGCCCAAGGTGGATATCCAGTGTCCCGTTATTACAGAACACTTCTTGGAATGACCTCGTGGATCTCTTTTCTTGGGTTTCGCTGCTGGGAATCTGTGGAACTGGACCACGGGGGGTCAGATAGAAACAGGAAGACAGGGCAGAGCTAATAGCAGTTCATACTTAGTCCTTGGCAGATTGCATTTCTGGATTTTTCCCAGGCCTCTTGCTTAATTGCAGCTCCTGTTTCTCTAAGAATTCCTTTACTGTGTCCAGAACATCTCTAACTCATTTATGGAGAGCCAGAATTTCTTCTGCTGTGTTTGCATTTGTCTCTATTGTTCTTCACAAAGAAAAGTAAGGAATTCCAAGAGGAACATTTGGAAAATTTCCCTTGAGATTGTGGATTTTCCTACCTCTTTTGTTAAGTAATAGTAATTTTTACAATCGGTAAAATGTATATAAGCCCTTCTTTTCCAGATTGAAGAAGAGTGCCTATGACATTAATTACTTAACCATCAACATTTGGTGAAATATTCTCTCAACTTTTATTGATCTCTGCTCTGTGGCAGACACTTCAGCGATGCTGCTTCTTCCTCTAACCTGTAAATGAGATAGAAAAGATAAATGTTGGGCAGTTTTTTAAAGTAAGTCTTTGCAATTCTTTGGTTAAAAATCATGTTATTTGCTTTGTTGATTGTCTGGTTTTAGCAAGAAATCACAGAATCCAATATGATCCTTTATAGAGCTATGGGAGAGGTACAAAACAATATCATCATTTTCACTGAAAATTAATGTGATCTTCAGAGCAAGATATTTTAGTATCAGCTCTGCATTGCAAAATAAGGCATTTACACATAGATGCAGACTCTCAAAACAAATAACCTCAAGGTTAAATAATATGCTGATGCTAATGAAAAAGCAAAAACAGTTATGGACTTCTGCTTGGAAAAAATACACTTCACAGGGAGTGAACTGTTGACCTATGTTCTTACTGAGAACAAAAAGGGATCAATTGCCAACTGCTAATTATGCTTCTCTGGGTATTTTTCCAAGAAAGGATAAATGATCAGTAAGTGTTTATAGGTCAGAAGAACCACATATCTCAGTATTGGTAAAATAAATTCAAAATTATTTGGAGTTAGAATATATGTTGCAGCTCAGAGGTTTGGGTGCTTATCTCAACTCAACTATACCCATATCTTTAAAAAACTTCACATATTACTACTCAAAATCAAATATAGGAATGAAGATTATTCAAAGAAATAATGATAATATTCTTATGTATTAGTTACTTAAGTATAAGGAAACAACTTTGTGATGATGAATGTTAGTACTTCATTCTGATATCAAATACTACAATTAAGACTTACAGATTACAAGGGTCTGGTGATCTGGGCTAGGTCTGTTTTTTTTTAGTGCCCTCTATGGTGTTGGCATTGTATTTTCCAATTCAGATCTTTGAGCTATCCCATTCTTTAAACTCAAATAGAGGGTTAGGGAAAGCTGCTGCTTGTTTTCATAGCAAGAGGATTTCTAGTATCAGGACATTCATTAAATTGTATCATAGCTGTTTATCTATTTTCTTCCCCAAACTAGCACAGTCCTTAGTAGACAATGATTTCTATCTCTGTTCTCCATGGGAAACAGGATAATCCTTTCCTCTTAAGTGTGGGTTGGGCTTAGTAACTCACTTCTAACAAACAGAATATGGCAAAGGGATGGATTTTTTTTTTCAGGATTAGGTTATAAAAGACTAAGATTTCTGTACTCATATTTGTCTGTCTATCTGTGCCTATTTCTCTACGGACCTTTTCATATTCTAGTTCGGAAGATGCCATCTGGTGAAACCTAAGTGTTAGGGACCTAAAGAGGGCCTCTGGCCAACTCTTAGAGAGGAATTGAGGCCCTCAATTCAATAGCCCCTGAGGAATAGAATCATACCAGAAGTCATGTGAGAGAGTTTAGGAGTGGGCCCTCCCCAGTTGAGTCTTCAGCCATCACCTTGCTTGCAGCCCCATGAGAGACCCTACACAGAAGCCTTGGGTAAATTATGTCAGACTCTCAAATCACAGAAATTTTACAACATAATAAATGTGTGTTCTTTTAAGTTGCTAAGTCTTGTGGCAGTTTGTCACACAGCAGTAAATAACTAACATGATCATATATCACACCCTGTACCAACGTCAGATAATATCCACAATCCAATCCAATTCAAAAGAGAGATTTCCCCGAAACTGAGGAGTTCCAAACTAACCCTAAATTCCCATGACTCGACCTAAAAAGATTCATTCCTTTCCAACATAAAATCATTACTAGTCACACCCAGATTGGAGATACAGAGGTAACCAAGAGAAACATCAAAAGATACAACTTTCTGCTTAAATCGTCATTGTAAGCCATTAGTTAAAATACGCTTTTATAACCGGTAAGAATGTGGAACTTATTCATTTCAGTTCCCATTCTTAAACTTTATAAAACCCATATTTATGTATTTGGTAGAGGAATGCATACTGGCTTCACCTTCTCCAGCTGTGGTTGTCATTATTTAAGATTGTTTAAGATTTCAGGTTTCCTGCTGTTGGGGCTCATGGTAAAATTGTAGTTTCGATTTAACCAATAAATTCTAGATTGCTTTCTGGAAAAATTATCTTAATTGGTAGTATGAAGCACGGTCACAGTCTCTTCCACCTGATGGTGAAAGCATGTGAGAGAGGGAGTCTCTGACAACCTGGCTCTCTGAGTAACTGCAGTGAGCAACAGCCATTGTCAATCCATAGTGAACATATTGTGAAAACAAAACACAAATTAATTTTGTGATAGAAGACTGACAATTTGTGCTGTTTTTGTAGCATAACAAGGTGTACCCTGACTGATTTGTGTCTGGAGTTAAATTGACTCCAAGAGTCCAAATATGGTGGTATGTTTGTTTGATAAAACTGATTTTTTTGTTTTCATGTGCATTTGTTTGTTTTTTGGTTTGGTTTTGCCTTTTAACTCAGAACCTAGGAAAGGATTTAGGCAGATAATTGGCTATTCAAAGTCATTTTGTCTTAAGTTGCTTCCCAAAGGCTAATAGGGGAATAAGTAATTTCTGAAAATTTTCTAGCCTCTCTGAATTCTTTCCTAATTTTATTTTAATATTAAACTCTTGTATGCCTATTATATTATTACCCAATTTTTGTGAACATTAGGTTATAATGGTATATATTTTTTAAAAGAGTAGTAAATATCATATGTGCCCATTTTAATTAGGGGATTACCTCAAGGAATGAGTTAGTCATGGTGTTGTAGCAGTTTTCCTGTTCCTTTCCTGAATTATCATTTTCAACTCTGCTGGATATTCTATTTGCAAACCCATACCTAGTCATGTCTTCCATCTTAAAACACAACAAAATATAATCCCAACTACATTGCCACTCCAGTTGTAGTCTCATCTATCTCCTTATTGAAAAGCAAAACTCCTTGAAGAAGTAGTCTATTCCACTGTTCCAATTCCTCTCTCTCTTTTTTTTTTCTTAAATCTGGTTCAATCTTGTAAAATGTTTTTGTCAATATCGACTGATCTCCTCCTCCACAACCTGCTTTTCTTTCAATCTTTCCCATGTCATTTGATGACAACTTCATTTTCTTGATGTGTATGCCAAAAGACCTGATGCCATTCTTGATTGCTTGATGCCTTTATTGAGTGCATTTATTGATCATACATGCTTCACGCCCAATCCATCAGTAATTCATTTTGACACTATCTTTAAAATACATCCCAGATCCAGTCACTCTTACATTGCTTCATGTGGTGTTGCTACATCAGTCCACGCTATCCTTATCTCTTGCTTGATTTTCAACAATAGCATCCTCACTGTCATTCCTCGTTCTGCTATGCCTCCTACAATTTATTTTCAGTTCAGGTGCTAGAGTAACCTTGTTGAAAAGTAAGTCAGATCATATGATGTCCTCAAAGCCTCTAATGGCATCATTTATCATTTGTAGTGGAAGTCTAGTTCCACAAGGTCTATAAAACTATGTAGTTGATACCTGTATATCATCTTATATATATATTTTTAAGATTTTATTATTTATTTGAGAGGGGAAGGGGAAAGAGAGAGAGAGAGCACACAAGCAGGGGCAGAGAGAGAGGGACAAGCAGGGGGCAGGGGAGGGCACTCAATCCCAGGACCCCGGGATCATGATCTTAGCTGAAGGCCAGAGCCACCCAGGCACTCATATAACCATCTTATTTTATCTTGTGCTACTCTCTTGTTCATTCGATTGCAGCTGTAATGGTCTCAGCTCTGTTCCATACCAGTCACTTCCCGGTTAGGAGAATTGTATTTTCTATTTTCTCTTTCTGGAATATGCTTCCCTGATATTTCCATGATTTATTCCTTCACTAATTTTACTTCTTTATTAAATGTGATCTTTTCAGTAAAAGCTTCCCTGCCTACCTTATGTAAATTTGGATTTCCACTCCAACATCAGCAATTTCCATGCCTCTTTTCAACTTTGTTCTTCACCGTAGCACTTATTATTACCTAAATTCTTATATAGTTTTCCTATTTATTCAATAATTGTCTCCAAAAGCAGTTTGCAAGCCTTTTAAATGCAGGGACTTTTTTTTTTTTAATGTTTTTATTGCTGTATTGCTATCACTTAGAGGAATGCTTACTTACGGAGTTATTTAATGAGACTTTGCCCTTGCCTTCAGGCTATGAACTATTTATTTACAAGGACGGTATACAGGATTTTCCTATGAAGCAATTTTTTTTGTTTTGTTTTTCCCTTTTCCCTAGGAAAAGAAAATGATTGAAATAGCTACTCCTTTTAATGTATCTGTTTATAAACTTAAGGAAAAGAATTAGCATTTATTGCCCAATCAGGAGCTGATGCTATTTTTCCATCCGTATCATTAGTAGCTTGCAATTTAAGGAGCCATGATGAATAAAAATGGGAGATCAAGATAGACTTCTCTCATTATAAAAATGCGATTCAAGTTTTCAAATTAGTAAATTGGAACAGTTTGGGCTCCAACCCATGATAATTAATGACTACATTGTCTTAGTTTTCAAAATGTAATTGTCAGTATTAAAATGTTTAATATACAAAGCAGAGCCTTTGGCTGCTTGCCTATGTAGTTGTTGTTTTTTGTTTTGTTTTGTTTTGTTTTTTTCATTCTTACTCAAGAAACCAATAGGAAGCACCAGAACTAAGGATCAGTGTAATTTGGCCTTATTAAAACTCTGGCATCAACTTTGGTATTAAGGAATAAATGAAGTTCTTTGATAACAAAAAGGAAAACCACGCCAGAGAATTCTGATCAATTTTGATTAATTTCAACCCCAAGGTCTTTCTTCTTCTGAGTCTGTTTGTGTGATAACTTCTAGCTTGAATCTCTCAAAACATAATTCATATGTTTATTATGCTTTCAAAGTGTCTTCTAATTTTATAGCCAATGAGAGCAATCCAATTACTGTTGTCACTCTTCTGATTTCCTTAGCTATTTCTCATCAGTTTTCTTCTCATAACTCAGTATCATCTGTCCTAAACTATAACTTTTCAAAGCAATAATAATCTTATTATTACCAAAAAAAAAAAAAAATCTCATGTTGGAACTCATCAAGGTGCTATTTTGTAATATATGATTCCTCTTCATTTGTGTTCTTTCTCTGCCCTTATACGATTCATTACGCTGAGTTTTATACTTACTCCAAGCAATCAAAGAACTATTCTCCAATGACATCCAACTTAGTTTTCTTTACTCTTCATGATGTTTATTGAATGGCATATGTGCCTCATCTCTATGAACCGATAGTACAATAAATTTCAGTTATCAGTAAACCGAACCAGGCATTAATGATAAAATTATTTTGACTCAGGTTATAATATTTCTCACACACCTCTGATTTGCTATCATCATAAAACTCATTTATGTGGTTAATAAAAGTGACTCTCATGATGAATTATGTAATGCTCTACTTACCAGTCAAGGAAAAAAAAAGTCATTTATATTCATTTTTTTTGCTCTCCTCAACTAAAATTATTCTTCTTTACATTGTTATCAAATCTTCTAAAATGTTTGTTGGAAGTCTATATTTGGTGTATAATACATATATATTTTCTAATTTTCATATTGTCTTTCAGCAGCTTACAATTTGACCTTTGCTACATATCTTTGCATTGTTTCCAACTTTCTTGGATTTTTGTTTACTCCAAACAAAAACACTTCAATAATATCCACAATCCCTAGTTACAATCATTTTGCTATTGTTTTTTTTTTTTTTTTTTTCTGTTCCCATTTTCTTTCCAAGAAGAATGAATGCATGGCGTGGAGACATACTGGATTGCTGCACTTGGTGAGACTATCCCCTGAGAATATTCTGCATACTTTCTTCACTCTGTGTGGGGTTATTTCACTGAACAGTGATTACCAAAGTATGCTAAAACATCCCAAATGGTTTCAACATGGAATTTCTCTTTTCTTAGCCAGAAAAGCACTGGTCTCACATCAACCTGCCTTTAGCAAGACTGAAACCAATTTGATGCCCTCTTCTGTAGAAGGAAACCTTTAATTAAGTGACAAAATAGACTTCACTATATGGATCTGTTTCTGTCAATCCACAGAAGTGCTATCTAATGTAATGTTTTTGATAGAAGCCTGTGTTACAGGCTACAGAAGCCAATTAATACATTTTATAAGGTCATAAAAAAGGCATGATAATTTTTCTTCCACATATCATGGAGCATCCACTTTTGGAGAGTACAAATGAAAAACAAAGTTACATAAAAAGAAATCTGTTGCTAAAATAAATTATGCGTTTAGATGATTGGGGAAAAGTCAGCTAAACAATGATTGATGTTGATATCCTTAATAAATATTTTGTGATTCGGGACTAAATAAACAAATTTGATCTAGTAGTTATACCTTGGTAGTTTCATTTAGATCACTTAACCCATATCCTCTATCATGTAAAGTTCTTAGGTGCATGTCAAACAAGCAAAATTCAAGAAAGACCAAGGGGTTTTGATTTTGTAGGACAAAGTACCAAAAAGGCAATCCACAGAGGGTTTTCTTGAAGTATTCAGTAGAATAATGATCACTGCATATGTATGAGGGCACAGTCTGAGGCTAGGAAAGGTTATCTGAAAAAATTAGAAGAAATAGTGGTTGGGCTCTTAGAAAGCCTAGAACGGTGATTATTCCAACCAGCCAGACTGGAAGAACTCACGGCATGGAATATGGAGTAGGGTACTCAGGAATGCCTTGACTCAGTAGTGGGGATAATTAGCCCTAAACTGGACACTGCTTCTAATCTGCCAAGTGAAAAATAAAAGCAAAATCAAAAGTATAAGCCTATATCCAAGTAACTTAAGAATATGTCTAAAAAAAAGCTAAAGAAAAATAGAAACATAAAAACATTCAGAATCCGACAAGGTAAGATTCACAGCATTTGGCATCCAAAGAAAGATTACCAGGCATGTAAAGAAGCAGGAAAACACAATTCAGAAGGAGGGCAATCATCAATCATTTTTGATTGAGAACTGACACGGGCGTTAAAATTAGCAGACAAGGACAGTAAGAAATTATAACTTTGTGCCATATGTGTAAAAAATTAAGTAAATAAATCGAAGCTTTAAAAGAAGATCCTATTTGAACTAGAAATGACAATCACAACGCCTAAAATGAAAAATTCACTGAATGGAATTAATGATAGATTAGACGTTGCAAAGCTCTCAAGAAAGAATTCATAGTATTCCCCATTAGTTCTTAACCTCAAAATTCTATCTTCTAGAACTATTTAGAATTCCACCAAAGCGTATCTAATAAAACATACAGTGAATCTGCTCTCTGATACAGAGTTCCCACACACATTATCAGAGAACAAAGAGCTGCGTGTATGTTGCTCTATGGTTCACTTGGATTTAAAAACTTAACATGGGGAAAGAAAATCGGAGCCAGAGTTCATTGTTCTATTTTAAATAAGAGTCTGAAAAACACCACTTCTCAACAGAACAATTGAGGAAAAATCTTTTCTTTCATTTTATCATTATGACTAACAAACAACAAGAAATTCCACTTAACCTCCAATTTCCCTAAATGTTTAGGTGTCTATATTTGTGTAGGTGTAGCTCTAAATACATAGAGACTTATATTGATCATATACACTGCACACACTTGCGTAAATACGTGGATTTATATCCACACACACACACATGTACATACACACCCACATTTATATCACTATTCAGGCTTAATTTTCAAGAATGGAATTAGAATTTCAAAATTAATTTTCATCTAGTTTTCATTTTGCTCAGTGTCTTTGCTTGTAAACATATTGGCAAACAGAAGTGTTCAATTTCCTTTTTTTTTTTCTCTCCAGTTTCCTCTCAATATTTGTTGTCTTTATTTGATGATAGTGGTTCTGACAGTGAGGAAGTCTCTAATGAAAGCTCCTGTTTGTATTGTGCTTCTTGAATCTGCTGTGCATCTGGGCCACTCTAATGTACTTGGTGGGTTTGAATTTTCCCCAGAACGCATCACTAACAGAGCAGATTAGTTTTTATGACGGAAATATTGCCCATGTTAAGTACCTCTTTAGTCCTCCTGCAACTCTGGCACCCAGGAAAAGAGAATTTAATGTTTTCATGTGTTTTATTTTAATTGAATTAGCTGCAAGAACGAAATGCTTTTTCTTTTTAGATTGAGAGAGAATTGCTGCCTTGGTTCCAAGTCACTGCTTGGTAACCAAATAGCTCTTCTTCGCTTAGATTTATTATATTTCTACTTCTGTGTTGGAGAATTTTGTAGCCAGTGTTGTTCGGGACATTAGCTGCTGAGCTCTCTCACTGACACATTCCTCATTAGGCCACTGAGAAAATTAAATAGATTCTATCAGTGTCTCTCTGAACACATGGGTGATATTTTATGTGCTATAAGCTGAAAGCAAGGAAATTTAACTGTGGCTTCCAAGAACTAACTTCCCATTAAGTAACAAAATATTTTATGCTTCCTGTCAGGGCGGATGTGGCTGAATGACTGAGAAGCATATTGTGTAATCTCCTCATCATCTATGAACCAGATTAAGTCCCCACACATGCGTCTCAAGTTGTTCTTAGCACAATATCGGCCACCTTTTGGAACAAATGCAGAAGAGCCAAATATCCCCTAATTAGTGTTTCCATGTGCTCCAGGCTTTAGTCAGCAGTCACTCTGAGGCCAGCCTTTACAATGACGTTGAGAATTCATGCACTTGGGTCAGCCTTCCCCGGTCCCCAAGGAAGGTACACATTACACAAGCTTTGGAGTGAGAAATCCTACATCACGTTGATGCCTCCTGTTTGTATGATCATTGACAAAGTCCTAAGAGAGGGAGAGAAAAAGAAGAGAAAGAGGGGGAGAAGGAGAGAGAGGCAAAGAGAAAATCTTAAGCAGGTTCCATGCCCAGCACGGAGCTCAACATGAGGCTTGACCTCACAGCCCTGAGATCATGACCTGAGCCGAAATTAAGTTCGATGCTTAACTCACTGAGCCACCCAGAGGCCCTGTGGACAAAGTTCTTAATTTTTGAGTATCAATTTACTCTCCTATGATACAAAAGTGCTCATTTATGTTAGTTGAGGAACAAGTTAAACTTAGCCTCATGCAAAAATACAAAGATTTAAGTAAATAAGAAGTTTATTTCTCTCTCATGAAAACAGTTGGAGTTGAGCAGTCCAGGGCTGAGCAGATGGTTTTATAATCCTCAGTGCATGGCTTCTATCTCTGGATTCAAGGCTGGAGATCATCATTTCCAGCCAATGCAACATGAAATAAGAAAAATGAGGGCAGGCAGTTTCCATAATGAGGTCGTCATACAATATGCAGTCACCAGCCCTGCTTTCTCCCCATTGGCTGGGGCTCGGGTGCAAGGCCAACAACCACCGCATGGAGTCTGAGAGGCTGTAGTCTACAGCTAGTAGGCCATATGTTCAGCCAAAATTTGGAGGGACCTCTTTCTAAAACAAAGTAGAGAATATATTTTGGGGAACAATAAACAATAGCTTTGACATTTAAAATATGCAGTGACTGAAAAATAAATAAATAAATAAATAAATAAATAAATAAATAAATAAATACAAACAAATAAATAGTTGAAAAAAAATATGCAGTGACTGAGATTATAGGAGGCAATATCCAAAACCACATTGGATACAAGGCACGTCGAAATGAATCGATAAATGTCTAGGCATTTTAATTAGTGAAATAATTATTTAATCTCTCCTTATAATTAAAAACTCTTGGAAATGGCCTCGGTTTCTTCATTGAGGTCAAAAACCATAGCCATGTTTGTCTGCTAAAATAGATGTCCAAACTGAAGCACTTGGACTTTAGCTTTCATAGTTAACGGTGTCAGAGGTAAACACAAGGTAACCAACGAATAGGAGTACTTACGTTGGAGATTTTAAAGGATTTTAGGTTGTAATATTGCGAACAATCTAACTTGAAAGAGACTTGTATGATATGATGATCATGGGTTTTAGGATCCCAAAATTATTTTGGGGGATTTCAGCTCAAACACTGTTACTAGCTGTGTAGTCTTGGGGCAAGTATGTTTATTTGTCAAGACAGAGTTGATTTTTTATTTTTTTGATATAGAGACCTACACAATAAGCACTCGTATACCCTCCACTAAGGGCAATACACATATACAAGAATTTCAGGGGGGCATTACATAGAAGTGCCATCGCAGTCTTAAAGGGTGTGTGCATTTTGGGCTTTACTAGATAGTGGTAGGCTCTGTTCCAATGAATAATCCTAGCTGCAGTGGAACGGATTTCTAGTTATTCTGTATTCTCACAATTCTCACCCTGTCAGACTTCTAAGTTTACCAATTCAGGGAGTATAGAATAATAGTTCATTATTTTCTTATCTCTTTCTGAGTACCGGTAATATAATCTTTTCATATCTTTATTTGCCATTCTTTTTTTGTTTTCTGCATTTTGTCTGTTTCTCTGTAAAAATTACCTTTTCATATTGATGTGCAGGTATTATAGTAATCAAAGACATAGTGCTTTTGTCTAATATATGTTACAAATATTATTTATTGGGGATCCCTGAGTGGCTGAACAGTTTAGCACCTGCCTTTGATCCAGGATGTGATCCTGGAGTCCTGGGATCAAGTCCCATGTCGGGCTCCCTGCATGGAGCCTGCTTCTCCCTATGCCTGTGTCTCTGCCTCTCTCTCTCTCTCTCTCTGTGTCTCTCATGAATAAATAAATAAATAAATGAATAAATAAATAAATGAATAAATATATTTCAAATTTCTCTTAATGCCTTGTCATAGAAAGATTTTTATTGTTCACTTGACCTTGATGAAATAATTTCCTTTTTTGCTTATGATTGTATATGTTCATTTTTAAAGAGATGTTTCCTACCTTGAGGCTATAAAATATTCTATAGTTTTATTTATTTTTAAAAAATATTCTATAGTTTTTAAAAGGTTTGAAAGGTTTTTTTTTTTTTTTAGCATTTAGATCTTTAATCCAACTGGAATATACTTTTTTGGTATGAGGTATAATCATTTTAATTTTATTTTCCATATGGATAGCTAATTATTATAACACTATCTATTGACTAGATAAATTTTCCTAATTCCATATTCTTTTCCGTTCTCTTACATATTTTCTATTGTTTTCCCCTTTTTAAGTCTGTTCTATCCCTATGCCCTATCTTATTTCTTTTTCTTTTTTTAAAGATTTCATTTATTTGACAGAAACAGTGAGTGAGAGAGCACAAGTAGGGGAGAGAGAGAGTGAGAGGGAGGGGGAGAAGTCAGCAGGCTCCCCACTGAACAGGGAGCCCAATGTGGGGCTCAATCCCAGGACCCTGGGATCATGACCTGGGCTGAAGGCAGACACTTAACCGATTGAACCACCCAGGTGCCCCCACACTCTCTTTTTTCATGCTTTGCCCTTATTTGTCCTTTTCTTCCCTCTCATTTCTTTTTCCTCCTTCTTCTTTGTCTCTTCCTCTCCCTTTTATTATTATTATTATTATTAATTATTATTATCAAATTAGTGTATATACCAACTTAAAAAAAGCAAATAGCAGACCATCTAAAATAATAAGTAAATTAATTATTTTTTCTTCCATGGTCCAACAAAAATATCTATTTTTGATTCATCTTTCATTCAATAAATATTTGTTAGGTATTTATTATGTTGAAGGCACTAGTGATTCAGAAGTGAACAAAGTAGAAAAGATCTGCGGCCTAACAGAGGTTTAAATACAAGCACAAGCAAAAATTGAAACATGGGGATCCCTGGGTGGTGCAGCGGTTTGGCGCCTGCCTTTGGCCCAGGGCGCGATCCTGGAGACCCGGATCGAATCCCACATTGGGCTCCCGGTGCGTGGAGCCTGCTTCTCCCTCTGCCTGTGTCTCTGCCTCTCTCTCTCTCTGTGTGACTATCATAAATAAATAAAAATAAAAAAAACAAAAAAAATTAAAATTAAAAAAAATTGAAATGTGTTTATTATGATAATTACAATTTCCAGAAGCACTGAACTAGACAGTTCCATCCTCAAAAATTATGGAGGAGATTTTGTGTAGATATATTTATAATTTTTTAAGTGTATAATATATAAACATATGTGGTATATAAAATACTATATATGCTATATAATATAAATGTTGTGATATAAATATAAATACATATAGAGAAATATATGTTTATAGTCTGGGAAGTAATTAATCAAAGCAAATAAGACTTTAACATGCTGTTGCCATTTTAAAGACCTAAATCCCCAATGAGGAGTTTGGGTTTTTTTAAAGATTTTATTTATTTTTCTCATGAGAGGCACAAAGACAGGGACAGAGACACAGGCAGAGCGAGAAGCAGACTCCCTTCCCTGCAGGGAGCCCGACGTGGGACTGTATTCCCTGACTGGGACCATGTCCTGAGGCTGAAGGCAGATGCTCAACAACTGAACCACCCAGGCGTCCTCCCAATGAGGAGTTTAAAAACCAGTCTGAATTCAAGTTCCTAAGCTTCTAATAAAGACTGATTATATCATTCTCTCATTCTGGGTAATGACAGTATATTGAGTTAACTTCAAATTTATAAACATTTTTAAGTATTTGTAATGGAAATATAATGTGTCTGACACCAGTTACAAACCATAGCTCAAATAGTTTGTTGGAGCACATACAGTACTGCCATGTATATTAAACAAATAAAATAAAATCTGCTTTAAGGGAATTAGGGAAATCATGACTTTACAGACTCATTGCCCTTTGGCAGAGTGCTCTTGGGCAAAACCTAACAGTCCACTCTATCTCCTAGTATTTTATAATATATACAAACATAATTTTATTCTCAAAAATATATTGGCCTCTCTTTCCAAAGGCTGTTTCTACACACAATAATCATTTGGATTTTCTTTTAAGCCAAAAAGAGGGTTTTGGTTAAACTACTGAAACATGAATCAATTTGATTAAGGCAAAAAAAGATGGAGGAGACAAGCTAAACTTGAAAGACCAAAGTGGAAAACCTCATTCCGTTATATAAAAGGCACTGAGTTTTGTTCTTTAGAAATGTTAATGTCAGATCATTTAAAAAAAATGTTAAGATTATTAAATTAACATCAGTCAAATTCTGAACCCTGGAGATTTTACATGTGCTTTGCAAACCACTCTGGCTTCTTGGTGAATCTCATTTGACTTTTTAGTTAAGTAGAATAAAAAGCTAAATACTTTTGCCAGACCATTAGTCCTTAATAGCTTAAAATTATTTATATATTTTAAGAAATATTTTTAATTTTCTGATATATCAGGCTTTAAGTTTGGTTTATATAATTATGAAATAATTGCTTCAGAGGAGCAATAAATAATTACTGACCAGATTTTAGCAACTTAAACTGAGAAGGAAAAAGGACTTATAAGTTGTGATATTAGTTTGTTTGAAATATTATTATTGAGATTCATAAATTTACTTGAAAAATTTAGAGAAAGTATCTCTTATGCTATGCAATGAAAGGTGACTTTATGTTCACTGGAGCCAAATTTGGAATGCAATAAAAATGAGATTAAGATAGGTATTTTCACATAGAATAAGCATTGGGAACTAAGGTAGATAGGTATAAATTAGTCTAGGGTGTACAAAGGACTGTAAATATATATTTATTATTATTATTATTATTATTATTATTATGTCAAAATAATAAGGATGAAATAAGAATCCTGACCAAATCCACAAAGGATAAAACTCGTGGTGTCCTGGGCAACACACATAATAAGTTGTATGCAGGAAAGATTGAATGTGAAGGGCACGGGATACCAGACAGTTGGTCACTCTTCTACCCAATACCCTTCTACTAAAATTGGGACCTTATGAAAGTTGATGGACAAAAATAAAAATAAGATTAAGTTTCCATATACATTTGACTGACATTCCAATCAAATATGAACAAATCAATGAACCATTATTATCAAAATATGATAGATTTCTCTATATTAGGCTCACTATTGGGAAAAATGACTTGAATGTTATTGGTATAAAGACATGGTTTGCAATGGTGGTGGCGCTATCACAAAAAGGTATTAACAAAATGCATGTATTTTTGTTTTTCAAAATGATTAGAAGCATACTATTAGCTTTCAGTAGATGGTGGTCAGAAATGCTGGGCAACCTACAATATTTACAATTGACTGCACAGTACAGAATTATGTCACAGGCGGCACAAATTTAGTATGTTCACTAGATTTTCATGTAACTGAGCAACCTGTTTAATACCATTTTTGCCTAGAATTTTACCTCACACTGCAAATAAAGATAACTTACCTTTGCATTATTTAATGACTATAGAATTTCCAGGAGTTCTGCTAACTTGCAAGGAGAGAGAGAAATGCATTTTCTTGGTTCAAAAATATACAAGAATCAACCACCATTTCATAAAATGGTATCACTGAACACAATGCTGCCTCTGGTTTTAGACTTGCCTATACAGCCTAGCTATGTCAGTCTGCACTAGCAGTTATCATTTTTCTCAATAATCCTACATATAGTTGTACTATATGGCTCACTTATGTCTTCTAGACATGATCTAATATTTATATACTGAAATATAGATTATTTAATTGTAAATTATTTTTATTTCATCTTTGTATCATAGTTTGGCAATTACAATGCTTATTTTCAAAATTATGTATGTAGGTTAATGATTTGCTCCATTAATTTTATTAGGAATAATAACAATGCTGTCAAATTAAGGGCTTGACAATCATAGGTTTAAATAGATGAGTTAGATTTTACCATAGGTTCATTGCAATAATATACATGAAACTTTAAAATGTATTCACCTCTTTCATCCACATTTTAACATCTAGAGTCAGAATCCAGGTCTCTCTTCTTTGCCTTTGAGTACTCACCATGACCTTGTGTTGTTGCCTGATGATGTAGTGAACACAGACCATTTTATTTTACAATAATTTTATTCTTTTTCTTTACTACTAAGATATTCTTACATATAGAATGTGTCCACGGTTTGACCATTTTAAACTTTCTTTATATTCGAATGTAGCACAAAATTTTTATTTCCTATTGTGTTCCTATACAAAGGTACATTTTCAATAACAAAGTGAACTTGGATATTGAAGCAATATTCTTTTTTGTTTTGAGAGAGAGAGAGAGAGAGAGAGAGAGAACATGCACATGAGCTGGAGGGGGGCAGAGGGAGAGAGAGAATCCTAAGCAGGCTCCGTGTTTAGCACAGAACCCCTTGTGGAGCCCAATCTCACGACTCTGAGATCATGACCTGAGCCTAAATCAAGAGCTGGGTGCTCAACTGACTCAGCTACCCAGGTACCGCTGGAAGAAATATTCTGATTAATCCAGAGCAAAACCCAAACAAACAAAAACCCATTTACAATTTTAGCCTTATTTTCTAAATATTTTTAATGAAGCCAATACTTTTTCTTGTCAGTCTGGCACTGATTTTTTTCCTAATCCTGACTTATTCTGATAATCACAATGAATACTTCATTTCATTTTCTCACTCTCTACTTAAGCCTGGGTAGTTTTTCTGCCCGCTACTAACTGCCAATGTTCTGAATGAACAGATGATGCATAGTGGCAGCAAAGGACACACTGATTGCTTGTAATGAATAGAGCTTGTGATTGTGGGTTTCCAACTGAAACTTTATGAGTAAGACCGTTTAAGCTTTGCCTCAATAGCAACAGAGCTGTGGTGATATTTTTTCTGCTCTTTACTAAGAGTTCTTAGCCTAAAATTTTACCTCTATAGGACAAATACATGATGAAATACTCACTCTACATGATGAAAAATTGTAACTTTTTTAGGCATAGTAGAACACAGAAATCCCAAAAGCCTGTCCAGAAGTAGGAATTTTAGTTGAATGGCTAATAGTCTTGGATTTCTGAAGTCTTTTATTGAAGTAATTACCAAAAGAGTCAAATTCATATTTACACATTTTAGAAATGCATTTAAACCAATTATTGGTTGTAAGAATATGGCTAGCCTTGCATATATTAAAAATATTTTTCAAAACCACACCTGTATAATTTGTCTTTGAGGAGCAAGATACGAAATATGGATAGCATACCTAACATAAATATTTCAGGAGAAAAATGTCATAATAATGAACATCATTTTCACCAAAACTTATCCATATTCAAATTTCTCTTCAAATTCTCTTCTCCTAGTTTCTTCTCTTTATCTTTCCTTCTCTTTCTTCTTTCTTTTGTTTCCCCTTTTCTCCTTATCTAGATTTATACACTACCATTTTAGTTAAATTTTGGAGGCATGAATTACTCTGTGCCATGTTTAAAGAGGGACAAGTTAAAAAGAAAAAAAATCCCCATAGAAAACAAATAGCATGGTGAAGGAACTTGAAAGAAAGAAAGAAATGGTGGAAAATCCTTGTTAATTTTTAATATTCTTTTGTCCTAAATAAGTACATATAGGAAAAAATACTAATATAAGACATCAGTGTATATTACATAAGCTGATAATTGGGTAAAATTAAATAATATTTAGAGGCCCAAGGAGTAAACTATGTAGGTAATTAGAATCACATAGAAGTGGAAGTGACAACAAATAAAGTGACAACAAACATCTCCTACTTCCTCTTAACCAGTCTTATTTTTTATATTTCTCTTCCTTTTTAGCAATCCTTTTTTTTTTTGCAAATTCATATTAGAAGGTATTTGATTGTATCAAGCTAGATACCAAGTGATTAACAATATTGATATTGTGCAAATATTGAACGGAATAAAAATCATGACAGAAAGTATATTGCAGTCTAGTATGTTTATACATAAAACATAGTTTGAATCTTTATAGCATTTATTTATTTATTTTATTTATTTTTTATAGCATTTATTTAATCATGTACATACCATTGATTATACATTTTGACTTTATAATATTACAAGATGAAAGTTGGTGCTTTTTCTTTCTGGTGCAAAATTAGTATATCAAAAAATATTTTTGTGAAGTCTGTAGGAAGTAGGAAGGTGAACAAATCCATATTACCATCAGTATTTTTGACTATTGAAAAGTTAGTTATTGGGACACCTTAGTGGCTCTGTGGTTGAGCGTCTGACTTTGGCTCAGGTCATGATCCCAGGGTCCTGGGATTGAGTCCCACATCAGGCTCCCCCGTAGGGGCCTGCTTCTCTCTCTGCCTATGTGTCTGCCTCTCTCTATGTCTCTCATGAAAAAAATAAATAAGATATTTTTTTAAAAAGTTAGTTACAAGGAATGTCTAGATTTGGAAGATAATGATAACTCTGATATTGAATAACTGTACATATCCTCCACCAAAACAATAAAATCAACAAGGACAACAAATAAAACAATGCATGATTCAAACCTTCAATAGTAATAGGAGAAAGAAATATAATACAACATTCCAATTGCTTGTAAGTAGAAAATAAACCAAATTCTAATAAATCTTCAATTACCTATCACTCTAAGCTTAAAGATTAAAAAAAAATTAAAAGCATAATAGACCTTATGGAATGAGTGCAGATGCCTGAAGGACTTAGATGATGTAGGAATAAAACTAACCCAAGAAAGAAGAAATTCATAATTAAATGTTAGTGTACTAAAACAGGCTGGGACTCCCTCATTAAAAGCTTTGTCTCCAGAGGAGGGGCTTCAAAGTAAAAAGGGCCCTTAGTGGCAGAAACGCAAAAGCATTACATCTGGGATAGAATAGTAGATTTATAGAGAAGGAGAGAATACTCTTGGATTAGTGGAATAGAAAGAAAAGAAGGAAATAATAGAGGAAAAGTAAGGATCCCACGGAAATGAAAAGAATGAAGACATGTCAGTCAGCTCTCCACCATAACCCATAATACATCCATAAAGGAAACTGCACAGAAGAGGTTAGAAATGACAGAGTTGGGCACTCCCATAATAGGAGACCCGTCAAAGAAAGTAGGTCATGCCTATGTACATATACTGGGATAAACAAAATCCATAAATGCACATCAAAACATTTTTGGTGGTTAAATTTCTACCAGCTACTCTAAAGAAAAAAAAAATGAAGAAGCTGAAGAGAAGGGACACCGAAGTGACTCTGTGGTTGACCGTCTGCCTTTGGCTCAGGACGTGACCCCAGGGACCCGGGATCGAGCCCCACTCGGGCTCCCTGCATGGAGCCTGCTTCTCCCTCTGCCTGGGTCTCTGCCTCTCTCTCTTTGTGCCTCTCATGAATAAATAAATAAAATCTTTCTTTTTTTAAAGCTGAGAAGTATACCATATTCCAAAATGAATCTAAATTTTAAAAGTGAGGATATGGTAATGAACTATTTCTTTAGTGAAAATTCTGTGCAAAAACAAAGAAGATACTGAAAATGATAGATGTGAAGAACTTTTTTTCTATAAGAATAACGTTTTCAATGATGCCTAAGCAAACACAAAGGAAGCACAGTGTTTTTAATATGGAAAATATAAAAGATGTTCAATATTCTTGTCATTGTTTTAATTAATATAATCTTTCGGTTCATCACACTATTGGATCATAATTTTGGCTTCTCAAAATATGTGGACTGTTTTGGCAAGGGCATAGAATTTTGATAATTTTTTTTTTTTAAGCTAGAGGATATAAAATAAAATGCTTAGACCTTTACAGAAAACTAAAGAAAACTTTTAAAGGCCATGGGTGTGGTATAATTTTTGGGTGCCCTTTTTTTCTGATGTTCTTTGAATATTTAAGAGGTAGCAACTAATAAATGTTTATTACTTATGAATTATGCTAGCACCTTAAAACCACGATCTCATTTAATCACTTATAACAAACCGTTGAGGCAGATATCATCATTACTATTTTCATTGTGCAAATGGAAACACTGAGGCTTACAGGGCTTCATGTCTAAAACCATGCAGCTGGAAATAAGAGTTGAGATTCATACTACATGTTTTATTTATTTATTATTATTATTATTATTATTATTATTATTATTATTATTACTACCACTACTAAGCACTTGATTTTTAAAAAGTCTTCTATTCCTAGAAAGGAAAGGTTCATAACTAAAATATTCAGAATTTAGTCTTCCTGTTTTGTTTTTGTTTTTTTTTCTACAGTAAGCAATGAAAGCGTAAAGAAGTTTTGTGTTGTGCTTAGATGGTAGCAGAATGCATTATATTTTTTATTTGCTACTTAATTTATTATACGTGAATATGTCTTAACATTTTTCGATTTGGAAGCGAAAAAAAGATACATCCGGATTAGAATTTCTATGGCAGTTCTACATAGATTTCCCATTATTCCCAGATAGTTATTTGAACTCCCGGATGCTTCTCTGACGTGACTTAAATGATCTCACTTTGTTTTCCATTTGCTGCTTTCTCTTTTCAGAGAGGTAGTTTCTAATAAAAAATAACTCCTGGTTACAAGAAGTAATATATTTCAGTTTCTCTGAAACTTTTAATTCTTCCACTTTTATTTCTATCATGGTTCTTCAAAACAGATTTATTTATTCAGCAATCAATTCAAAATGCCTTTGTACTATCCGTTCATTGTAAGACTCGAATGGATTGTTTCTTCAACTATTTCAAACAATATATTAATGTGTTTCTAGACTTCTATTTTCTTTGTATACTTTTATATTAGAGTCTTAAATCTGACAAAAATACTAATACAATTAAAAGTCACCTTTTTTATATTAAATTCTTAAATCTGACAAAAATACTAATACAATTAAAAGTTACCTTTTTAAAAATTGCTTTTCTTATAAGAATAAATGGGACTTTGTTAGTTATCTTGCATCACAATTGGTCCTGAACATTAAAAAAATTACAATGAGGCAGGAGCTCAACTAGTATAATTCCACATCCTGTTTTCTTTCTTGAATCATGCTCCTCTGATTTTATCTTTCAAACAATATAGTCTCACAGCAGCAGCTAGAGGGATGTGGATAGATGTTAGCACTCTCCTAGGACTTCCGGCTCATGGACAAACCTGGCTCCTTTGTCGCCTGGAGGCCTTGCAAGACCAGATTCCTGTTCCCCTTCTAAGCTCAATGGCTCTCACGCCCTACTGCTCTTGGTTTTGCTCACTTTGCCCCATCCATACAGACCCACTGCTAGGCTGGCTTTTGCTTACACTTTGAGGAATGCAGGTATCCCTCTCTCATTTCCTCCCCTCCTGTGTACAGCTCAGCTAATCCCTTCCTGACCAATTCTCTTATCCTCAGCAAAAATAGTGATATCCCAACTCATTCTTCTCAACTAGAGTACAGAATGTTGCTCTCCTTTCTAGGAATGCAGGCTCTATCCTATCTTCTTTCTTTTGTAGAATTGCAAACCAAGATTAAACGTCCCCTCCATTCTTCACCATATTCTGTTAATCGGTTCTCCTTGTTCAAGGAAGTCTAGAGGATTATGAACAAGTAAAACCTATGAAATCCAGAGTAAAGAGACTGAGAGCTGGAGTGAGCGATTAAAGATTCCCTTATATTATTAAGGTCCTGGAGTATTGAAAATCCATCCATACCGTGTTGTATCATCACATTTATCTGGTTCATTGAAAAGCCAAGATAATATATTTTGCAAACTTTTATCTTCCTTGTTCATAATTTACATAATGCCATTCTTGTAAACCGTATCTAAAAGTCAAGTAGGCTGCACAAAATTAAATTTATATCACTTCTATTTGTCTTCAATAATTCTGCAACTTAAAGGTGTCATCGAGAGGAAAACACATTAACTGAACAGATAAAGGGAGCAATTTGTATTTTAATGTTGTTTTGCTTTGAAAAGGTTTAAATTCAGTTTGACCTTTTGGAAAACATTCTTAATACTTGCAAAATCTGATTAATCATATTTATATCCAAACAGAGGTGTGAGAATGAAACAATTATAAAACTACAAGTACAACAGTTTGGTCTTTGGGCAATAATTGTTTCTCAAAATAAAACTGAAAAGGAGAATCCAAGATCAAGCACTCAAGAGATTTCACTTTATTTTATTTTTTGAGTTTTATTTTTTACTAACTGTCAAAAGCTAATTGTTTTAGAACTACTGGGCTTATGGTGAAAATATTGACAACTACATCATGTAGTTTTTCATCTGCAAATTACAAAATTCTATTTGAGGTAGATAACAGAGAAGACTGCCGACAAATAAGATTTTAACTAATTTCCAATTTCATGCTGGTTAATGGGATGTGATTTGAGTGACAACTGTCCTGACAGACAGCCAAAAACAAGACTCTCTTAATGTACATAGAGCCACCACTCACCTTGGGGTGGCCTGAGTAGGTCATAAGAGAATTTACTGTTTCTTTAAAATACTAATTTGTATTTATTTTATTTTTTGAAAGATTTTATTTATTTATTCATGAGAGACACACAGAGAGAGGCAGAGACACAGGCAGAGGGAGAAGCAGGCTATCTGCGGGGAGCCTGGTGTGGGACTCGATCCCGGGACCCCGGGATCACAACCTGAGCTCAAGGCAGATACTCAACTGCTGAGCTGCCCAGACCTCCCTAAAAAACTAATTTTTAAAAAGAAAAAAACAATATCGTAGAAACATCTATATATCAGTTTCCTATTGAAATTCATGCTAGGATGAGAAACAAGTCACCAGTGAAAGAAAAAAAAATCTGATTATTTAAACCAAAACAGATACTCAAAATTCGAAGTTTCATATCAGAAAATCTCAGTAGGCTAATAAGTAGGACCTATCCTGCTGACACAGCAGAGACTTCATGCTTTGGTCTGATGATAATGAATCAAGAGGCAATTAATTATGTATTTTTAAAAGCAAGGATAAACAATTATTTTAGTAAGAAGATACTGAGTCTACTGCTGCCATAACTGTAAGAATATTTCTAACCTATACAACTGTGTTACAACCTAAATAGTCATATCACCAAGATGATATTGCCACTATAGGTGATAGAGATAGATCTATCTCTAACCAATGCTACCTATTTCCTTTACTATATCAGTTAGGACTTTTACTCCACTATAACCAAAATATAAATGGATAAGCAAGAACAAATTAATTTTTCTCCTCTGTTAACTGAACACTATAAAAAAAAAGTACTTAAGCATCTTAGCACTAAAACACATTACTGAGTTACTGATGCTACAATTTAAACCCTAATTTTATGTTCCAGTTCTGATTCATTCATGCATTCCTTCAATAGCTAAGTACAAAGGGCCTGCTATTAGGCAGATTCTGGAATTGGCAGTCAAAATAGAAAGGTGGAAAAAAAATAGACATGAACTCTATCCATATGATATTTATAGTATTATAAACCAGCAGTAGAGGATGATGGGTTAAAAGTAACTGCTGATATATAAAAAATTATAATCTGTAGTATATAATGTATATGAAATAAAATTAGTAATTTATAATAATCTTTATAATAAATATATTAGTATAAACATTAATACTATGAAGAAAAATTCTAGGATACTATGAGAGAGTATTCGGTAGATTGCAAAAATGGTCACAGATACTTCCTCTTCCTAAATTCATGCCCTTGGAATATAACATTGCAGATCTTCCCATTAAGAGATGGAGTCTTATTTTTACCTAAGTGGATCATAGGCCTTACTTGGCCTTTAGTAAATAAGATGAAAGCAAAGACCTTTGGAATATTTGCACATCATTATTTACAATAGTCATGTTACGGAAAAAACCTAGGTGTCCACCAACAGATGAATGGATTAAGAAAATGTGATTTTATATATAATTTATATATGATTCATACAATATATATGAATATTATTCAGCCATAATAAAGGAAATCCTGCCATTTGCTACAACATGGGTGGAGCTTGAGGACATTTTACTAAGTGAAATAAGTCAGATGGGGAAAGACAAATACTATAGAATCTTACTTATATGTGGAATCAAACAAAAAAACCCAACTCCTATAAACAGAGAGAGATCTATGGTTACCAGGGCCAGGAGTTGGGGGATGGGGAAAATGTGTGAAGGTGATCAAAGGATGCAAACTTCTATTTATAAAATGAATAAGCTATGGGGATGTCTTGTACAGAATAGTGACTACAGTTAATAAAACTGTATTGCATATTTGAAAATTGCTGAGAGTAGATCTTAAAAGTTCTCACCACACACACAGAATTGTAACTATGTGAGGGATGGATTTGTCAACTAACCTTTTTGTGGTGATCATTTTGCAATATATATATCTATAAAATCATTATGTTGTATTCCTTAAACTTACACAATGTTATATGAAAGCTAAAAAAAAAGAAAAAAGAAAAAATACTTTTTCTCTTGCTATGCCCAGAATTCAAGAGCACCATGAGACCACCAGGTTGCCTACTGAAGGATGAGAGATCATGAAGGAAAACTGAAATGACCTACTCCACAGCCAATCTCCAAATACGTGAATGAAATCATTTAGGACCATCCAGCTTCAAGTCAAAATGCTAGTTGGGAGCAGAACCAGCAGCTGACCACAGAGACATGGGTGATCCCAGTTGACATGAGCAGAAGGAAAACACAGTTGAACCCAGCCCCAAATAATGACTTGTACGATCATGAGCTAAATAAATGATTTTTAAGTCACTAAATTCAGGGTATTTTGTTATGCAGTCAAAGCTAACTGATACAAATAATGTTAGAGGACTTAGTGTAACTTGTAGAGTCTGGAGGTTTTCTCTGAGGAATGATCTAAAGAATTAATATGAAAGAGTCACTCAGGCTCAGCAGTTTAGCGCATGCCTTTGGCTCAGGGCATGATCCTAGAGTCCCAGGATCGAGTTCCGCATCAGGTTCCCTGCATGAAGCCTACCTGTGTCTCTGTCTCTGTCTCTGTCTCTCTCTCTCTCATGAATAAATAAATAAAATCTTTAAAAAAAAGAGTCACCCAAAGAATGGCAGGGGGAGTATATTCAGAGAGAGTAGAGAAAAGCATATATGAAAACCTTAAAGTAAGGAAGAGTTTGAAACATTTGAGGCAATAGAAAAATGAGGATTTTCTTTGTCAGGATTCCAACATCCTTCTTTCCCACTTTTCCCTGGATAACCTCAGACTTGATCATTGGGTTTCCATTTAATTTTCTGTTTTCTGGTATACAAAAACTCTAACTCCTCTACTGCTGCCTGGCTACTCTTGTTTTTTACCTTACTCTCTCCAATGGAACACAGTGTTCCACTGACCTTGGGCTTGATGGCGAGGGTCCTGCCATCTGCTGACGAACTTTTCTGATTCGCATTTCTTGTCCTGGTTTTGAGAATTGGCATGCTTAGATTCCCTGCTCTACTGTTTCTTATATTACCGCTCTGTAGAAGGTTATGTGGGAAGGGTAATTGTGAAAGATGGTCATGCAGATAGGTAGACAGATGACAGATGATACATAGGTAGGTAGATGATAATAGGTAAATAGATTAGATAGATGATAGATGGTTCAGTGGAGGCAGTCAAATGAAAAAAGCAAGTTAGGGAGCAGCCTCTATAATCTCATTTTTATAAAAACAAAAATACATGAATGTCATGAATACAATAATGTATTTATGAAATACCTCCCTCCCCACAAACATGTATACGCCAAACTTAACAGATGTTGCTTCTGCTTGTAGAGTCCCAGAATCATAATTTCATTTCTTTTTTTACTCCTATATTGTTTGAATACATTGATTTAAATTTTCTAAACAAGGCTTACTCAGGAAATATGTATTAGTTAAATTGCCTGCTGAGATATATACCAAAAAGTTGATTTACCTTGATCAGTTAATAGAGATCCATGTAATGGTGCCCTCGTTAAAATCTGAGTATACTTACATAGCTTGCAACATGCCACCAATGAAGCTATAATAATCTCACTGGGTTTTACTATATAAGTTTTTGTCTACAAATTAACTTTTTCTGTTTTTATTTTTTCTAAGATGAAAGTAATCAAGAACTAATTCAAATGTGTCTTCATTGAATGTTGCTCTCATGAACTTTTGCCCCTGGAAAGACGGAGCAAGTAAAGTAGGTAGATGACTAGACATTCTGCTTTTCCCAAGAGGAAAGTCAAAGTCGACAAATTTAAAAAATGACAATTTTAGTTTTTCAGCATCTTTTTTCCTTACACATAAACATGCAAGAAATATGCTTAACACACGCTCACATATCTGATCACATTACGATTACCTTGTGAAGTTGTAAGGCAGGAGTGATCATCCTGCCTGCCTTTCTGGGTGTAGCAGCTGAAGCTCAGAGTTGAAGAACACATCTAGGGTCACACAGTGGGTCAATTGACTGAGGGTTTTAGCAAAGATCAATAAAATAATTCCCTGGATAAGTTTAAATTATTCCCGCAGGGACAGTATTTCAACTGATACTTACAATTCTTTTCATGAATGGTTTCTTTAGAGGACAGTTTAGTTTATGGGACAGCTTTATTACAAAGTATTTGGCCCAACTAAATTTGATTTTCTAGATGACTAAGTAGCCATTTATTGTAGGCAAAGATTTTAGATAATATGAAAAGGTCAGGTAAGAGCTGAAATATGTAAATTTTGTGTCACAATTCATTTTGTGTCAACTATTTCTTCATTATGTGTAGAAAATTTGGATTTCGTTTTTCTCTCATAACACTCAAATAATATGAGAGTGTTTCAGTTTAATATTGATGAAATAAATAGAAATTCGGGCTTTCTTTACAGAAGGATAGCCACCTTCAGGCATTTATGTAGCACTTTATATTTCTAAACTGCTTCACAATTTTTATATTATTCATCCTTTCAACAACCTTGTGACTATGTCAATAGTATTAACTTAAAATGTAAATAGAAAAGAACCCTAAGCATAACAAGTTAAATGACTTGCCCAGATATATAAGATTTTATATTCCTCATAGTCTTACTGAATTATTAGATTTAAATGATGCTGCTAACCTTTTTTTTTATTCTGTATTTATTATTAAAGATCTTACATGCACTTAATAATGATTATAATTCTGAAACACTGAGGGTTAAAATTTTCATTTCACATCGAAGTATAAATTATCTGTATCTGGTATTTTTATTTTTCAGTAAAATTATACATATGTAATATAATAAAATATTATGTTGATGTCTGAGGATTAGTTTTCATCAGATCCTATTTTATTTAATTTAGAAA